>NC_092872.1:710207046-710547046 GCF_028372415.1 Notamacropus eugenii
GCACGGATCTTGCCAGCTGAGCATAATTTGTAATGAATAAGAGTTAGGATTATTTGGGGGGGTAGGTGTTTTTTTGGGGGGGTTGTTTGGTTTGGTTTTTTTCTGCTGCAGTTTTAAAAATACATTTCTCTCATATCAATTTATCTATCTGTTTATCTATCTATCTATCTATCTATCTATCTATCTATCTATCTATCTATCTATCTATCTATCTATCTATCTTATCCATCTATGGTACCTGTGTATCTATTTGCTATCTCTCTGCCTGCCTCCCTGTATCTGTCTATCTGTCTGTCTGTCTATCCCTTCCCAAGCAAAATGAATGGAATGAACTGGAACTCATCTGAATTAGGAATTGTCAGTCAGGCTCATAATGCTGCATAGATTTAGATGAGTATTTAAGTAAGTGTAGATGGTTTCAGCTTTTTAAAAGTTGCTTTAATTCATAATGTGGATCCAAGTTGAAGGAGTATGTTCACTGCGCTTCCTTTACCGAGTGGAAATGGGCAATGGGAGGAAAGTCTTAGTGCAGTCCCTGGCATCAGGCTAGACCAGACCAACATGACTAGTTTTCATGTATTAGCATGATTGTTCAATTTCTTTGTTCTTGGCATTGTTGTTAATAATTAATAATTTTCATATGGTATTTTGTAGTTAATAAATATAGTGTGGTGTTAAAAAAAAAAAGGACATTTGATAGTGTTCAAATTATGCCTGACATTTACAAGCTATGTTGTCCTGGACAAATCAGTAAGTCATTTAACCTCTCTGGGACCATGTTTCTGCATCTGTGAAATGGGTAGAATGAAAGCTGTAGCACCTATTCTATAAAATTGATTTGAGAATAAATCAAGGTATCTGTGTGTGTGTATATATGTATATACGTGTGTATATATACATAGATTGTATATAGATATCTGAAAAATATATACATACACATGTATATGTGTACACAGTACACTATGCACATGTATACAGGGGACACATATGTGTTCATGCAAGTACATAGATATTTATATATAAGATATATTTATATAAAATATATGTATAATATGTATACACATATATGCATATATAAGATATACATATATAAATGGTATGTAGATAAACATGTATTTTACATAGATATGCATAAATAAGATCAAGTATATCTACATGTATAAGTATATAATACACATGTGTCTATAGACATGTATGTGTGTACATGTGCATCTCTATGATTATAAAACTTAGAGTATGCTCATTTTTCCCTTATAACAATCCCATGGGAATGGGTTAGTGTTCCTTGTATAGCTTTGTAGAGTAGAACAGATTCAATTGAGATGTTTTGCTTGTGTTTAAACCAGTGATTCTTGATCCTAGTTTTGTGACACCTTGAACAGTTCAACAATTTAAAATTCAACTTGGTTTTTACCACATAATAAATAATGGTGGCCTCTTATTAATATTTTGCTTTATAAATTGTGGTAATTCTTCAAGCTAGGTCTGACAATTATGGTTATCTCTGTTTTGCAGAAAAGGAAACTGAGGCTTCAAGAAACAAAATAACTTTAGCATCATCTATTCTAGCAAGCAGAGACCTTAGAACCTATTCAACTGAATGCTTTATTTTGCAGATGAAGAAACAGGCTGAGAGAGGCTGAATGATTTGCCCAAGGTCACAGATTATGGCAGAGCTATGGTTTGAATCCAGATCTTTTGATTTGTAATCAAGTCCTCTTTTGAATACACCATACTACACATGAGAAATGGGGGAGAGAAAAAATGGCGCCATTGAACAAAGTCCAGAGCTTCTCAGAACTACCGAAGTCAGTAGATGTTTGACTTTGTGCAAGGCACTGAGAGCAGAGTAGGGAGATACAATGAAATCTGAGGCCTGATTACTCCCCTCAGGGAGCCTCTAATTCAGTTGGGGTGGGGGAGGAGGAGGAGGAAGGAACACAGGAAAATTTCAATGATCAAAAATAATCGTTAACCATATGAAACAATCTCAGATGTGGTCTAGGATCAAGTACCAAGTGACTAGTAAAGACTGAGTGCTGTGGTTACTCCACTACTTAGAAGGTCATCAAGGATGGAATTGGAGTTTGAATGTCTTTCTGGAACCTGTTCATTCGTCCAACAATTTTTTTTTTATTCACCAAATATTTGAGTGTTTAGTATTGACAGGGCACTATACATTTTTAGATACCTTCAAAATTTCTTTGGTCTCTGGGACACTTTATAACCTTTTTGAATGATGAACCCCAAATTGTTTTTTTTTTAATATTGAGAGATATTATAATTAGTGAAAGAGAATCATGAAACCTGGTTTCCAGTTCAGGTTTTGTGTCCCAAAGTTATGTACTCTGAATGAGACATCTCTTCTCTCTAAGTCTTATTTTTCTTTTGGGGTAAAATGAGGCAAATTTGAAAGACAAGACAGAAGCCTCCTTCCAGACTAAAAATGCTGTGATTCTAACTTTTCCTTAATTACTTTTTCAAAATCACAAATTTCTTTCCCTTCCTAAAAGAACGAGGTACCACCCCTACCTCTATGTTCTACTCATAAAGATACATGGTAATTAGGGGAAAAGGGTAAGGTGGGTAATCAAAATCCATGAATTATTATCCAACCTCATTTCAGCCACTTTCTCTACCACACCTTTACCAGAGCTGCTCACAAATTCGCCAAATGAACTGATTAGAATTCAGCCTTCCCTCTGTGTGCATGCCTCATCTGTGGTAGTAATATAAGTAGGCAGGCAAATAAATGATCAAGAGGCATATGACAGTGGAAGGAGAAGACAGGCACCTGGATCAGGTATACACAGACCTTGTCCTCAGTCCCATGAATAATGAAGAGTTGGCTATGAACACCTACCTCTTCTCAGGATTGCTGGGACCCTCAAATGAAATAATACATACAGACTACTTTGTAAACTGTAGAATACTATGTATATGTGACTTCTCATTTCAAGGATGTGAAGAAAACTAGCCAGTTAACATGACATAGGGACAGCTAGGTGGTGCAATGGATAGAACACAGGACTTAAAGTCTGGAAGATCTGAGTTCAAACCTTGCCTCAAATATTACTATTACTAATTATGTGACCCTGAGCATCTAGAAAATGGGCTAATAATGGCACCTATTTCACAGGGTTGTTGTGAAGATCAAATGAGTTAATATATGCATTAAAATGCTTTGCCAACCTTAAAGTGGAAGTATCAAACTCTCAGCCTGTAAAGCTCTGTTGGGTTGGACCAGATTAAAATGTAATGAGGAAATGTTTAACAAATTACATAAAAACACAACATTTCAGTCATATTCTTCATGACCCATTTGGATTTTCTTAGCAAAGATACTACACTGGTTTGCCATTTCCTTCTCTGGCTCATTTTACAAATGAGGAAACTGAGGCAAACAGGGTAAAGTGACTTGTCTAAGGTCACACAGCTAGTAAGTATCTGAGGCCAGATCTGAACTCAAGAAGATTCATCATGCCAGGCCAGGCACCACCTAGGTGCGCTATACAGTACAACATAAATAATGTTAATTTATATTTTTCTAAGTCAATATACACAGGAATGTATTTCTCTTTCAGTTTGATATCACTCTCTTAAAGCATTATACAAATGCTTATTATTGCTATCATCATAGTTATTGTTATTATATAATGATAGTATTATTATAATATTATTTCTTACATGTAATTCTTCATTTAGTCAGTGGCTAACATGCCACTGGGGAGAGTCTTGCCAAAACATGTTAAAGAACTTAGGACTTTGGGGGCCTGTATTTCTGTCAAGAGTGATAAGATCTAGAATCTTCCTAACCAGTCCAGGATCTCTTCCCCTCTTTGGTGATAACTGATCACCAAGGAAACCTTGATTCTTTGGAGAAGCCGGTTGTGTGTGTATGCATACATATATGTACATATGTATACATACACATACAATACATACATAGTATGTGTATATGTAGGTATGCCTGCATATAAGTATAAACACAGGTATGTGTATGTATATATTGTGTATATACACATACATACATACGTTACATTCCCTAGAGAGCTGTGATGTTATGGAATTTGAAGTCTGAAGAATAGTTTTCAAGTCTCAGTTTGAGTACTTACTACCAAAAGTGGTAGGCAAATTACTTAAAATCTATCCTCACTTGTTACTTTATTCTCTTTTGAATCCCTTACGATTCAGCCTTTGACCTCATCGTTCCAACAAAATGCAGTTTCCAAAGATACCAGTGATCTTTTGATGACCAAACCCAGTGGATTTTTCTCAGTCTTCATTTGTTTTGGCCTTTCTGCAGCCTTTGACACCATTGATGATGCTCTTGACCTTGACACTTTTCTCACTCTAAGTCTTTAGAACAGCACTGTCACTTAGTTCTCTTCCTACTTATCTGACTGAACCCACCCTCTAACTATAGGTGACCCTCATAGTTCTGTTCTGGACGCTCTTCTCTTTTCCCTCTATACTACTGTGGTGACCTCTCCAGCTCCCATGGATTTAATTACCTTCTCCATGTTGATAATTCCTGTGTCTATCAATCCTACCTTAATCTTTTTACTGATGTCCTGTCTCATAACTCCAACTGCCTTTGAAACATCTTGAACTGAATGTCCAGTAGACATTTAAAAACCAGTAATTATCATTTCCCCTAAACCCCTTCCCTTGTTCTTAACCTCCTACTGTTGAGGGTATCACATTTCTTCCAGTCCCCCAGGCTCACAACCTAGGAGCCATCTCTGACTCCTCACTATTCCTCCCCCGCCCCATCCATCTGTTGCCAAGACCTATTGATTTTACCTTTGCGATGTCTCTCAAATAAACACCCTCTCTTCTGTAATACTGCCACTATCATGGTGTGAGCCCACATCATCAACTCATGCATGAGCTATTGCCATAGCTGCTGGTGGTGGTGGTGGTGCTGCTGCATGATTCCAGGCTCTCCCCACTCCAGTTTATCCTCCATTCAGTCACTAAAGTGTTTTTCCTACAACTCAGACCTTAGGACACTAGCCTCCCTGCTGTCACATTTGTAAGACTGACCTCTTGGCCCTGGACATTTTCTATGACTCTCCCTAATACCTGAAAAGGTATCCTTCCTCTACTCTGACTACTGACCACCCTGGTTTCCCAACTAAAAACCCTTCTTCTCCCGACCTCTCTTAATTCTAGCACCTTCTCTCTTTTAATTACTTCCTGTTTATCCTGTATATAGCTTGTTTATATATGTCTGTTTGCTTGTTGTCTTCTGGATTAGATTGTAATCTCTTTGAGGTCAGGGACTGTCTTTTGCCTGTTTTCTAAACCCAGTGCTTTGCATAATACCTGGCACATAGTAGGTATTTTAAAATGTCTATTTATTTTTAATAAATGCTTATCAATAAATGTTCGCTTTCTTTATTTGTAAAATGAGGAGATTATAATAAACACGTCTTCTAAAGACCCTGGGAAGAGTAGATGAATTAAGTATATGAAAATGAGTGACCAGAGAGAGTTGCCAAGCCCTAAGGGATGGGATGTTTTCCTAATAGAGACAAATAACCTAATGACTTTATTTTTAGAGATCTACTTTGTAGGCAGAGGGAAAAACATCCTATGCATACAGACATGGGCTGAGCAAAACTGTGAGGCATGGTGATCAAATAGAGTGCATAGAGAAATAGGAGACAGCCACTCACAGGATGAGAAATGGGGAAGGAACTGGAGAATGAGAAGTAAGGAGCCATCTCTGGGAAAATAAGCCATACCAAAAAGCATCCTCAGTAAGAAAGAGAAGGCAACTGTGCTCGTCCCTTAAAAGAAAATCAGTGAATTATGATTAGAAGAGGATATATTTGTTGTAACTATGTTTCAGGAAGTTAGGTGGTGCAGTGGATAGAGTGTCATGTCTGGAGTCAGGAAGATCTGAGTTTAAATCCAACCTCAGACATTTACTAGCTGTATGACCCTGGGCTAATCACTTAACTGTCTTTGCCTCAGTTTTCTCATCTGTAGAGTGAGCGGGAGAAGGAAATGGCAAACCACTCTAGTATTTCTGCCAAGAAAACCATGAATGGGGTCAATGAAGGGTTGGACATGACTGAAATGACTGGACAACAACAGCTACAATTCAGGAGCAAGAGAGTTAGCCTTCTTTTGCCTTTGAATTTAAATTTAAATAGTTTGGAAAGAATACTTTGAAGAATATGAAGAATTTTCCAATGAGCAATATTCCTCTGAACCTCTGGAATGCTTACTGGACTATGATTTTATCTATCTGTCTTCATCATCATCATCTATCTGCATTTCTATACCATGTACATATCTACATCGATATATACGTCTGTCTATAGATATAGATATGTAGAGATGAAGATACACACATAAATGTGCATATATATGTGTATGAATATATCAACATGTATATATGTATCTATCTATCATCATCATCTGTCTATATATAGATAAATATATAGTTATATAGAAATAAAGGTACACATATATATATGCATGTATATGTGTATGTGTATATCAATACGTGTATGTCTATCTATCTATCTATCTATCTATCTATCTATCTATCTATCTATCTATCTATCTATCTATTGAATCTAACTCCATCTATTAGGGAGAAGAGTCAACATAGCATAATAGTTAGAAGGCTGACCTTGAAGCCAGAAGACCTGAATTCTATCCCAACCTCTGATACTTAACTAGCTACATGGAGCGCTTCATTGTTTCCAAAGCCTATCTCTAGGACTACAAATTAGAGTTCAATGTTCAGTCTAGTGGGGGTAATAGCCACACCAAGAGTTTCTCGCAGTAAAATGGCATAACTCTGGAACAAAATGTGTTTACAATATGTACCTATAGTACACACATATGTAAGTATGCATATGTATGCCTCCCATCTATCTCTATGTCAGTCTATACACATTTATCAATCACCAGCTATACTCTGAGCAATGGGTAAGATCCTGAAGATACAAAGACAATCTCTGCCTTCAAGGATCTTACAAAACTACATTCTCTCCTCATATAAGTATACAGATACACACACACATACATATAAATATACATGTAACATATAAAAAGTATTTCGGGGTGGGGAAGGGCATAGTAGATAAGGAGAATCAGCCTTCAAAATATACTAAAAATAATAGCTAGCATTTATATAGATCTTATCTCATTTGATCTTTTTTAAATACCCTAGAAAATAAGTGCTATATTATCTTCATTTTATAGGTGAGGAAACTGAGGCAGGCAGAAATTGAATGTTTTGCTCATGGTCATCCAGTCAGTAAGTATCTGAGACTAGATTTGAACTCAAGTCTTCTTCACTCTTGGTTAAGAGTTCTATCTGCTATGATACCTAGCTTCCTGAAAGCTATTTTATTGCCAATGAAATTAATTTAAAAAATTTTTCATGAAGATTCCAGTTTTCTTTGTTGAACATTACCTCACTCTCACTATGATTACAATGATTTTATGAGAGCCCCCTCCAAAGAGAGCAGACTTTTCAGTTCTCTCAAGTAAGAAGTTTTGCACAAAGCTTACACTCAAATTAGGTAGGGATCACAATGAAAGATTTGTTAGTTTAGCTTTGGAAGCAAAACCCAGGTGATAAAACTATCAAGAATTCAGGTATTAGTTGACAAAAGTTGGATTTGCCATGCCACTAAACAGAGAGAATTCTTGATGACTTCAACCCTACAGTGCTGTAAACCAAAAATTTTAGGTCCCAAAGGAGGGAATCCACCATCCTTTATCCTGATGCATAGGCCACATTTACCAAATAGAAGTTTATTTACCTAGAGCTTAGATTTCTTTTAAAAAAAAATCAGCAAAATACTAGCATTTTACTCTTGAGCTTATAATCATTGCATAAACTATTTGAATGTAATTGTAGTGAAATATAGATTTTTTGTTTTTACTTTACTAATGGAGAGGAACAGTCACATTTATAATTCAAAGCAATGCTTAATTTAAGATTCATTAGAATAGAAACTTCTTGAGGTCAGGGACTATTTAGGGTTTGATTCTGTTTTTTGGTATTTAAATACTGAATGCTAAGCACAGTACGTTGCACTTGCTTAATGTGTACTTGATGAATGAATGGATGGATGGATGGATGGATGGATGGATGGATGGATGGATGGATGGATGGGTGAATGAATGAAGTAGCATTTCTTTTTCAATATGGCTATATAATACACTCTGTAATTATTTTTTCTGCTCATTTATTGTCATAGGACCCTAGCTTTAGAGTGAAAAGGGAAACGAGAGGCCATGAAGCATGTAATAACCACCACCATCATCCCCACTAGCTTTTCAATAGTCCTTTTAATGAATATGATCTCATTTTATTCATCTAACAAACTTGAGAGATGATTACTACTATTTTCTCCACTTTACAAATGGGGAAACTGAGGCTGGGGGTCAGTGACTCATAGCTAGTATCTGAACTTGAATTTGAAGCCAGGTCTGTCTGACTCCAGGGACAGCTAGCTGGTGCAGCAGATAAAATGCTGGCCCTGAATTCAGGAAGACCTGAGTTCAAATCCAACTTCAGACACTTACTACCTATGTGACCCTGGACAAGTCACTTAACCCTCTTTGACTCAGTCTCCTCATCTGAAAAATGAGCTAGAGAAGGAAATGGCAAACCACTTCAGTATCTCTACCAAGAAAACCCCAAAAGGAGACATGACTGAAAACAACTGAATAAAAAAATTGTTCAATCACTCTAGATTCACATGGGCCCCTGTGTTGGCTGCAGAGTCTGAAAACCTGGTAAGGCGTTTCAGCTGCTCCCCTGTGTCACATGGACATCATCTCTCTCAGGATCTTTTAGCTTCTCATCTCCAAAATGAAGGGGCCCATGTAGAGTCTAGTGTCATCAAACTGGATAAAACAGTAGAGGTTACCTCATCTAACCTTCGTGTCTTTGTTTCTTTGCCAACTGAGTAATCGGGATATATATATACATATGTATATATATATATGCATATATATACATATGTATATATATATATGTATATATATATATGTTATGTATAATTTCAGTTCTGGTTGTGGAAATACTCAGCAAACTGTTCCCAGAATTAGAACATTAAGGGTGTGCATTCTACTACATGAGAAGTCTCACCTTGCAAACTAACTTTTTCAGACCACAGTTCAATGAATTATCATTTACCAAGGCCTACCTGGTTCTTAGGGTGGGGGAGAAAGTTTATGTAGGACAAGCTTTCACTTTCTTAAGTCTAGTCAATCAACAAAACAATTAATTCGAGCCCTGATTTGTGACATTTGCCCATTTCCAAGGGGTAAATGATCCCAATGACAATTTAACCTTTTCGAGGTCTGAGCTGACTCCAGCATACCCCAGGACGTGGCCTATTTTAACTGCATTCAGAGTTAATAAAAATATTATTATTGAATAGTATATTAAATTATAATAGTAAATTATAATAAAATTATAAAAATTACTCAATATTTAATAATAACTAATATTAGATAATTCGTTGTAACTTTATCAGGCACTTGTCTCATAACCTGTTGGGGTAGGTAGTGAAAAAGCTGTAATCTTCCATGATTAATCTTAACACAGATGGTTGAAAGTTGAGAAATCTTAAGTCATGAACTACTGCATGGAAGGGCCTTGGAGAGATCTTGACACACCACAGAATAAAAACAAGGATAGAATCCTATTAGTCAGGAAATGTAGATGGCTCAAAATTTAAGAATTTGACACAATGCATTTGAATACAATGGAGAGAGTAAGATAAAAAATTTTATGTCAAAGTACAATGATAATATCTCCTTGTAATTATATGTTCGCTATTATATAGCCCCAACATTCCCATTGCAGAATGAAGAACACTGAGACTAAGAGAGCTGATGGCCCCAGTAATGCAACAAGAAAGTAGATTGCCTGAACCTCTACAGGAGGTCTTCTGACTCCTTCAGCAGCACCTTGTCCATTTTAGCAAAGAGCAGGAAGTATAAGGAATGGCTTTGTCATCAAAGTGGTTCTAGTCTAAATGGGGTATGGAACTGATAGGAATCTCAGGCTCACACTGCACCCATAAACCAACGTCCTCTCCCCTTGTTTTGTGTCTTTGTTATTACTCTAGGGAAGTTTGGAAAAAGATCCTCTTTCTCTCTCTGTCTCTCTCTCTGTCTCTCTCTCTCTGTCTCTCTGTCTCTCTGTCTCTGTCTCTCTCTGTCTCTCTGTCTCTGTTTCTCTGTCTCTGCCTCTCTCTCTCTCTCTCTCTCTCTCTCTCTCTCTCTCTCTCTCTCTCTCTCTCTCTCTCTCTCTCTCTCTCTCTCTCTCTCTCTCTCATACTTCCTCAGCTCCAGACCTCTTCTTTCTTTGGTCCCCAGGTCAATGAGACAGGACTAAAACAGAGGGCCAGTGTGGGGTACAGGAATCTAGTTTGGGCTAGGAGAGATCCAAATTCTAGTTTCAGTGCTGCTGCCTCTTTGCTGTGTGATCTTGGGGAAGTCATTTCTCCTCCACAGGCCTCAATTCTGTCCTCTATAAAATATAGTGCAGGGGATGACAACGTGATCAATGTCTAAATTAATTTGGTAATGGAACACTTCCTCCTACCACTGGCATAAGACTGACGCATGTATGTGTGTGTGTACAAAGTATAATAGACTAGATTATATAAGATTGTCATATTATCCTATTTGTTGTATAATATTGTATAGTATAATATGATATAGTAAAGCGTATAATACAGTATAATTAGTATAATATAGTGTGGTATAATTAGTATAGAATAATATAATATATCATAGATAATATAGTACAGTATACATACGTACTACATATAGTATATAGTATAGCATAATTAATATATTATAGCATAGCATAATATAATATAGTATAATATGGTATAGCATAGTATTGTATCTTGGGGACAAAGGAACTGTCTTATTTAATTATTTTAATAGAATTTGATACTCCATGAAAATTCTATTTTAATACCTCACCATGGCATGCAGGAGATGACCCTATGTTCTCTAAAACAGTGCCAATGGAGTGCCAACTGCTTGAGAAGGTTTTGAATGTGGAACAGGAGTAGATTTTGGATCAGGTGTAAAAGGACTAGCCTCAGTTTCCACAGCTTTGCAATGGAAATCCTAATAGTGCCACAAGATGGTTGTAAAGATCAAATTAGATAACGTTTGTAAAGTCCTTAGTACAGTACCTGGCCATAATTGTACTTAATAAATGCTTCTTTTTGTCCCCCACACCCCGCCCCATTCCAACCCCCCTTAAGGTCCCCAGATGATATTATTTTTGACCACAGTTATCCATGAAAGAGGGGCACCTAGATGGTGCAGTGGATACTGTGCTATACCTGGAGTTAGGAAGACTCATCTTCCTGAGTTCAAATCTGACCTCAGACACTTACTAGCTGTGAAACCCTGGGCAAGTCATTTTACCCTGTTTGCGTCAGTTCCCTCATCTCTCAAATGAGCTGGGGAAGGAAATGGCAAATCACTCTTGTATCTTTGCCAAGAAAATCCTAAGTAGGGTCACAAAGAGTCAGATACAACTGAAATGACTGGACAGCAACAAATCCATGAAGATATGGTGGGATTGCCACCTGGGTTGGTGAAGGGAGAACACACACTGATAAAATTATGGGTCTTACAACATATTGAAGAATTACTATTTCATGTTTAATAGTGTGAAGCAGTGATGTCAAACTCAAAAAGAAAAGAGGAGGAGGATGGACACTAAACCATTCATAAGGATTCCTGCAAGCCACATATTGACTTGGAAAGTGTTCAGTAGTTTCATTCACATCAGAGTCTTGTGGGATTTTCTTGGCAAACATACTAGAATGGTTTGTTATGTTCCTCTCCAGCTCATTTTACAGACAAGAAAACTGAGGCAAACAGGCTTAAGTAACTTGCCCAGGTCATAGATCAGATTTGACCTCGGGAAGATGAGTCTTCCTGATTCCAGGCACAGCACTCTAGCTACCATGCCATGTAGCTGCCCATGCCCACTATCAATTCTCGATATTTCTATTTATTTTCTTAAATATTTCCCAATTATATTTTTCTCTGGTTCAAGTTGCATCTAGGATTGTTTCCATGGTATGTTTGTAGCTACAGAAGGAAAATATGATGAACAGAGTTTTTCCTTGGGCACCTCTTGCTTCTATGTTGTGTGATATGAGAGTTCCATAGGATACGAGCTAAGAAATGCTAAACCAAAGGATCCAGCTCTGAGATTCAGTGATATTTGTAAAAAGCTTTAGCATAATATAGCAAAAAGAATATTGGATTGGAGTCAGAGGACCTGAGTTCCAATTCAGCTCCGAGACTTGTTGTGACCTACCCCTAACCCTAACCTTTACAGGACTCATTTATCTCTATAAAGTGAGAGAGTGAGACTATGGGATCTCTAAAATTCTTTCTAGTTCTAAGTCTTAAGACCTATGATCACTAAACCCTTCCTGAGAAGTTTGATCATTTGGTGGCTACAGCTTATTATACCATATTGTCCATTCATTCATAACTTCAGCCCTTTATCCAGTTTCCAAACACTGACAGCTTCAGGGGTTCAGTCTTAGCTTTTGTGGTACTTTTTCAAACAAATACTGATTCTTGGACTCTTCTTTTTTCACTCCACAATTGCCAAGAACTCTTTAAATGACCTCTCTCCCCTTACCCCAAGTCCAAAATCCATCATTTTGTCAGGACCAATATAGATTTTTAAAGGCTACAGCAATGACAGAGAACCAAACCTTCCTTAGAGCAAATATTTCTTTCCACTACTAAAAGCCTATACAACTAAAAAGGAAACTCCCAAACATTTTGAAAGTGGAATGATATATAGAGATATTTTTTAATGTCAGATTCGTGACTTGATGCTTTTTTTGGGTAGAAATGAAGGATAGGATTCAGTCCTACCAAGAAAACCAAACTCATCTGAACATTTCTCTTTCCTCACCTAGGTTCTCATGTGGGCTTTGTGGTTAGTTAGCTCTTGGTTATGTTTTGATGGGTATGCAAGGCCCTACTGGGACAGGTGTTGGCAGTGGGTATTGATGCTTATATAAAAGCAATGTTTCTATCAGGGTATAATGCATACACTTATAAACCTCAGGCTAATCCCTGAGTTTTAGTTTATTCAGGACCATGAAATCTCCAAATCAGTTACTGAAAGTACAACTACACACAAAGCTGTTGATTTGTATCTGAAAACATATTATCTGGTTTGAGATAAGATCAGTGGATCCAGAACGGTTTTTGTATAGGCAAGAAAGTTTTCAAATAATTCAGTTGGATTCCAAAAGTCCATACCAGAAATGCCCAGTGTAGATGTGACTTCAGGGGAATTATTTGTGTTTAATGAATAATTGTACTCGTACACAAATTTGTTTCTGGATGTTATTTCTGAAAAAAATGCCAAAAGGTCAAGTCTGGAAAATATGTGTCTATACAATGCCAAAATACACAGCCAATTGAAGAAATCTAAGGGCCTGAGTCCCACCCATATCTAAAAAGAATAATTTATAAGACATCCATACAGCCTTTGCTGCAAGTCTCTGGTATGGAGAATGCGAGGAAGCAAACATTTATCAAACACCTACTGTGTCACTTTACAAATACCATCTCATTTGACCCTCACAATAACCCTGGTAAGTGGGTGTTATTATGAACCTCATTTTACAGTTGAGGAAACTGACTTAAGTGACTTGCCCATGCTCACAAAGCTAAGTGTCTGAGGCTGAATTTGAACTTATCATCCTGGCTCTAGATCACATGCTATAACCACCTAAGTAGGGGCAACCATCGACCCCCGGAATACTCTTTCCACTTTTGGGGTAGGGCTTATATTTTAGGAGGTTTTAACATATATTATGCTTAAATTTGCCTTCAGTCAACTTCCACCCAAGGGCTGCCTTCTGAGGCCAATCAGAGCAAGTTTCTTCTTTCTTCAAGAAGTCTGAGGACAAGCATCATACTTTCCCTTCACATCTCTTGAGTTTTTCCTTCTCATGGCCAATTTTCCTTCAATAGCCTCACTAGCCTCACTGCTTTCATATGAACACATTCATCCATTCTTCCTAAAATATGGCACCCAGAGCTGAGCAGAATTCCAGGATTCCTTTCCAAGATACATTCAGGCAAATGTAGTATAGTAGTAGAAAAGAAGTGCTCTAATCTCCCTGGACCTCAACATTACTCCTCTCTTATTGAACTTTATGACCACATTAGCTTTTTTGCCAATCACAGAACACAGTTGACTCACACTGAGCATGCAGATCACTCAGACCTCCAGATCTTTTCCTATCAACTGCTTTCAGCTATATCTCTTCCATCTTGTACTTACAAAGTGTTTTTTTAAACCCAAGCATAAAAATTCACGTGTATTTTTATTAGATGGAAATTAATTACAGGACTAAATAATTTATATACAACTATACATACATGTGTGTATCTACATTATATCATATTTGTTGTTCAGTCATGTTCAACTTATTATGACTCAGTGGACCATATCATGCATGGGGTTTGCTTGGCAAAGGTACTGGAGTGGTTTGCCTTTTCCTTCTTCAATGGATTAAGATAAACATAGGTTAAGTTACCTGCCCAAGGTTACATAGTTAGTAAGTATTTGAGGCCAGATTTGAACTCAGGTCTCCCTGACTCAGGACATATATGTATATATATATATATATATATATATATATATATATATATATATATATATATATATATATATATATATATATATATATATATGTATACACACATATGTGTATATGCACACAGATAAGTGCACACACACATATGCCTATATAAAACACATGTGTATATATATGTACATATATGCATATGTGTATATGCATATATACATATATACCAGCATGGCAAGTAACCTTCAAGTATCCTTGGAGTTAGAAAGATCTGGGTTCATCCTGTTTCAGACATATATTAATTGTCTGACCATGGGCAAACCCCTTAACTTAAGGTCCTTAAGAGGCATCTCTGTAAAACCTAAGTTACAGGAAGATTGCCCATATGCTTCAGCTGAGGGTATTTCTACACTGAAAGTTTCCTTCACTAAGTATATGTTAGATCCACATAAATTTTATACATGTAAATATAGTTTTGTGTGTGTATGTATATGTATAGATATATATCTATATAGATATATACACACATATGTGTCTGTATCTATCTATCTATCTACATACATATATTTATATTCAGCCACAAGTTTCCATTCACATGCAGGAATTCTTTTCCCAGTCATTAGAATCCCCAGGGGAGGATGTGTGTATGTGCAGTATAGAAGCAAAATGTACCACAACTGACCTTCATAAAGGTACAGTCATTTGATGTAAAAGATACACATATTCTGTCTCTTGTGTAATTCTGGAATGCAAGTGCAAAAATATTAAAATAAAAGTACAACGACCCAAAAATGCCTTAAGGAAAGAGAGAACAGTCCTCCATTGTCTCTTCCTGTTTCAGTTTCCTTGAGTATCTCTGGAATGTTCTATCCTTGCATCTATGGGAGAAAACAACCGCCGACCACCACCAGTGACCTCTACTCCTCCAGTTCAAAAATTAACTCAGTTTTATGCAAAGTATAATTTCTGAAAAGTTCACAGAAATTTACTCAGAGGAGAATAACCAGAAAAGGGTTTAGGTGCAATTTTTTGGTGAAAGACATTTCAAAATTTACCCCATATTCCCATGGTTTGACAAAGAAAAACCCAAAATTTGCCTGTCAATAATGAGGTATCCTGAAGACCTGGTCTATAGAGGAGTTCACTCTCTCTCACTTTCTCTGTTGGTCTACTTTCCCTTTCTGTGACTATGTAGGTATGATCCCACCTAGGTAGTAAGTATACCTGTATGTAACAGTAAGTATACCTGTATGTAGGTATACATAGAAAAAGCTCATGGTGCTAAAACATCACTGAATGTGAATGCAGTCCACACATATGTCTATGCAGGATATATTTATAGTATGTCCCCACACAAGGATAGAAAATGCTACTGCATTCAGATAATGGCTTAAAAGTTATCTAAAGAAGGAAATTCAAACCAAGGCCAGTTTATAGGAATCTAAAGTGAACCAAAAGAAAACAACAACACAAAAAACCAAACAAACCTCAAGATTTAAGTAGATTAGATTCCTCAGTGATTCTTAGCTGTCTCTTTGAAACAAATTATTTATTTTGAGTGTTGCAAGAAAAGACTATAAGAAAGGCCCTGCCAAAGCTGGGCCAGATGCGCGTGTTAAAATAGAACTGTTAGCAGGATATTGGCCAGGTCCCTGGTGGGGTAACATTAACAGACCGGGGCTGGGATGTGTGCATATATGGATAATGAAGAGCCTTTTCTTTTCTCTTTTTCCTCTGTAATAATTATTTATCCAAATACTGGGGCAGAACGAAAACTGCAGCAGCTCAAGGTGCATTATCTATTCTCACCCACTCCTCTGGTCCATGGTGGTCCAAATGTGTAGTGTGTTGAGGGTAAATATTTGACCACTGTTCTAGCTACCACTGCACAGCCCCCGAGTGACCCTGCATTAATTAGGTGGGAATTTCAGAGCTTTGAATCTGATTGAATCAAAATATTGTTTTTACAAGTTGATGAAGGCTTTTGATTGAGGTGGGTCCTGCTGATTCTTTACAGGATTAAACTGTATGTACAGATTACAGAGTCCTAGCCAGCCCTGCTTAAATGGGGATTGTTTTTTTTTTTTTTTAACAAAGCTGAAAAAGGAGGGGGGGTTGTGTTTTTCACAAACATATGCAGTGGTCATTTCTATAAGTCTGGTGGTGCATGGATACACATTTGCACCTGTTCATGCTTGTGTGATATATAAAAGAAAAATATAGAAAAAAATCAAGGGAAAAAGGAAAGGGAAAAGGGAGATAAAAGAGAGAGGAAAAGAAGGGAGAGCAGAGGAAGAAGGAATTGTGGGGGATGAAAAAGGGACTTGGTTTCCATTAATCCTGAAAATGTGTCTTTGATGAGAACATCTCCCATGGCAGGCCCTTGGATATTTTACCCTGGGTACAGGAAAGGAGTGAGATCATTGGGGTCTAAGCTGGTCAAGGCTTGGAGGAGTTGAGTATCGCAACACAGCTCTAGAGAGAGATCTATACAGTGCCCTGGGTCACATGACCCTGTGCATGTGGAATCCAAGAGGACCGTTAGCAGGAATGAAATGTGACAAGTTTCAAGGTCATGCCTTGGTCCCAGGGAAGAGTGCATGGAAAGAGCTGGATAGGAAGAGGAGAAGGGTTGCGTGTGAAGTGTGTGTGTGTGTGTGTGTGTGTGTGTGTATGGAGGAGGGGTGGAAGGAGGAGAGGAAGGATGAACACAGATTACTGGTGATAATGATTTCCCCTTCAAAGCCTCCTGGGAAAATGTTAATGGCAAATAGTGTTCTGAAAATATGTGCTCTGTGAAATGAGGAAAATCTGACTATAGGTAATCCTCTTCATCTCTCATCTGCAGGTCTCAATATACCAGACACATTTTGATTCCCACCTCCCTCCCCTGCAAATTTGCACCTGCAAATTTACCAAACTTTAATCTAATTTCATTCTGCACCTGTTAACTTGAAAAATGAGGTGTTCTCATAGACTCTGTGTTGTATAATGAATCAAAGCCAATCAGCATAGGAAAGAAACAATAAAAAGGAGCACAAATCATCTGGTGCCTAGAGCTGCCAGAGAGCTGAGACTTTGACTCAAATGAGCAACTTCAGTAACCAAAGCTCTGGTTTTGAAATGCTGGTTTGGGGCACAAATGGGTTCCCCTGAGCTCCTCCAGGGATAAATGAGTTGGAGCTCTGAATGCCCTTGAAAATCTTATACTGCCTTTACTTCCATCTGGAGCAGCTTCCAGAAAGTTGATTAACCTAATATTTACTAAGTGTGCTGCCTACTGTGGGTGCACCTCTGTATGTGACCATTTATGTAAAGTGATGGTAAGAATATGTGTGAGAAGGAGAACGAATCCCTAAGTAAAGAAAGGCATGAGTTGGTCAACTATTTGGAGGGAGAAAACACAAGCTGAAGATAATTTACAACCATTTTAACATAGTATCAATGGCTGCAAAATAGTAGGAAGTAAAGTAAATATAAGCAAAGAGGACGGTCTGGTAATCAAGCAGCTTCACAAAGAGGAGATGAATTCTGAGATGGGCCCTGCAGGCGGGGGGGTGGATAGGAATAGAAGAAAAGAGGGAAGATAGTGTTTGAAAGAAGAGGGAAGTCATAAACCAATGGAAGTTAGAAGGCATGAGAGGGGAGTGTTGAGTAAATTGTCTTGGTGAGAGCTAAGAGTAATAGCAGTAGGCTAGAGAGACACTAGGGACAAGGTAGTTGATCTTTTAAGGACGTCATTTACCCCACCCTGTATAGAAACAAGGTTTCTCTTTGGGGTTTTTGAGTAACCTTGATATAAGCCCAACCGAGCTTCCATCTTCCTTTGCAGTACAAGCTATGTAGATACAATCTATCTGGTGCATGAGCAACTAACTCTAGAAACAACCCACAGCATTACATTCTACGTGCCTTGTGATTTCATCTTCGTTCCTAGCTTTCTTTGCACTCTCCTCTGAATGATCCATGTGTGACTCCATCACAGTGGGTGCTAGCAAATATTTAACAACCATCTTTGGGGTGGGGTGGGGAGGAGAGGGTAGAAAATGTGTATGCTTGGCACACTTTTCAGTTTAATCTGCATTGATAACATTTTCTCCATCGCTTTCTTAAGTCTAAACAATCAACAGCACAATAAATTAAGCAGTGATGTGTGTTTGCTGATTTCCAGGTGTAAACAGAGATAGTCCATGAGAGTCAATTTGATCTGCTTGGGCTACCATGAAATACCGCATGATTATCTAGTTCCTTCCTTGCCCCAGTCACTCACCTTTGAGTGTTTTCTATCTTATCAATGCCCTCCCTGCCTTGTGACACCTATAAATGAACGCAACATTTTTGGCATTGTCTTGACCAGGTTCAAGGACAGCATCCCTAGTTCTGGATGCTGTGAATTGATGAATGGAGCCAAAAGTTGTATTAACCTATCCGTTGCTAAATCACACTGCAAACACCTTGCCATCTTCTAAATCCCTCTGATTTCTTCCCCCAAATGAACTGTTCTCTAGTCAATGCTTCACCCATGTTGCATCTGCAAAGCTGATTTTTTTTTTACCCAAGTGTAACCCAGGCATCAAGTCTATTGAATTACATTTATTGTATTAGTCTATTGAATTAGATTTGGCCCAATGTTCTGCCCTATCAAGATTTTTAAAAAATTCTGATTCTTCCATCCACTGACTTAACTATTCCCTCTAGGTTCATGCCACCTTCATTTTTTATGAGCATGCCATCCCCTCTGTTCCTTTACCTAAATCATTGATTAAAATGTTAAGCAATAAAGGGACAAACACAGATCCCTGGAGCACTCCACTAGACTTCATTCCAAAATGCTATCCAATGACTAGATTCCTCTTTATATCCAGATGCTCAGTCCATGCTGAATTCACCTACTATATTGTTTGCCCCATGTTTGTCTATCTTTGCCATAAGAATAGCATTGAAGTCTTTGTTACACAAGAATTTTGGGACACCTTGTTAAGTTCCTCAAATTTAGATTAGTAGCATTCCCTCTGTGGGCAGTTAGGTGGCACAGTGAATAGAGCACTGGGCTTGGAATCAGGAAGACTCATCTTTCTGAGTTCAAATCTGGCATCAGACATTGACTAGCTGTGTGACCCTGGACGTCGCTTATCCCTGTTTGCCTCAGTTTTCTCATCTATTAATTGAGTTGGAGAAGGCAATGGCAAACCACTCCAGTATCTTTGCCAAGAAAACCGCAAATGGAGTCATGAAGAGTTGGACATGACTGAACAACAATGATAACAACAGTCCTGTGCAAAATAGCCATTTAAAAAAATGGGAAATGAGGTTCCTCTGTTATTACCTCTTCTGAATGAAGCTATTCCAGTTCTTGGTAATCATCTCTTTATTTTCACCTGGAAATGATCACTAGCCATTCATCATGTAACCTCCCAGAGGTTTAATTTACTCATCTGTAAAATGGGTATAATCACACTAGGTCTAGTCCAACGTTATTGAGAATTTGCTATATGGGAGGTGCTTTGCCAGCTCTAACCCTCTATGGAAATATGAGGTGTTGTTTGGGTGCCAGTTGGCAGCAGCCTCTTCTGTAGTCAGGGGCTGTATTCCAGCAGCCGGCTAAATAATCTAAACAGGAGAGTGGTATTGAAAATTCAGCCATAAAGACCCCCTCCCCTGTTTCCCCACAACTCTCAGCATTATCTTGGGCTCAGGTGTGTAGCATGAATATTCAATAATGGGGCTAATGGGGATGGTTTGGGGTCATGAAGGGATAAAGCATAGAGTAATCCAACTCAGAAGCTGCTCTGGTAATGAAAATTGTAGAGCAGTCTTGTGGCTAGTTCTGTAATAAAGATATACAAAGATGAATATAGGTTTCCAGGAATTAATCTGAAAGCATTTGATCCAATTTATGCTGGAGTGCCTGCACTGAAGGCAACTCTGTAAGGCAGGATTTCAATTTAGATTGATAAAGTGCTTTGGGATCTTGGAGAAGGAAGGGTACTAGGTAACTCAGGAGAGTCTGTTTTTGAAATATCCCCATCTTGGGTCTGTAGCAGGCTGTGTGTGAATGCAGCTGGCTACCAGGTAAGGGATCAATGGTGCCAGCCCCTAGCTCAGCAGGCAGACCAGCAGACAGACCTCCAGGTTCCTTCTTTCACATGAGCCTCTGAGACAAGCACTATCCTATTTATTGGTCATGATTGTTCCAAAGGCAAGCGACATTTGACTTGGGAAGACAGTAGACAGACAGGAGTATTTTGTTTTGTTTTGCTTTGTTTGTCTTTTCCTTTCCCAAACCTGACTTTGTAACAGTGCCTGAGTTTTAACAGTGACCAATTTTAAAGCTCCTGAGAGATTTCCGCCTGAAGCCAGGAGCTGGAATTGTCTGAGGATTGTGTACAAAACCACTGCTATACAATCCCTCCAAACATGTCATTCTTTGGCAGGTATCCAGGCCAGGGTCTGGGTCCTGGATTCCTGTGTGCCAACCCCAAAGTCGAATGCCTTGACCATCCTTAATAAAATAGCCTCAAATCAAATTGTTTGCAAGTCTCCAGTCATCGAGTAATGGATAAACCCAATGGGACAAGCGTTGCTTTCTGTTTGATCTTTGGAACTGGTAGGTGAGGGAAAAGTTTCTTCTGAAACATTAAGATTCAATTCACATTTGATGTTTTTCATGGCCATTTTTAAAAAGTGGCATTAAGAAGGATGCTTCTTGGCTTCTGTCTGGGTAGATAATAAGAAGTTCCCATAATGTTGCTTATCCTCTGCTTAAGATGAATCATAAAACACTGGTCCCTCTCACTGACCACTCAGGTGTCTACACAGATCTCTTACCTGAAATCTTATGCCTTTCAGTTTTGCTTTAAATAAGTATTTTTTTTAAATGGAAATTAATCATGGTTGTTAGAAAACCTTTTCAACTCAATCTGGAATCCTGTTGCCTCCATAACAAAAGAGAAAACCTGTATCAAATGTTCAACTTTGACAGAAATGAGCATTTATGATTTTAAGGATGAACAAATAGGTCAAGGAAAGGAGACTAGGTGGTTGTCAGTTTTGAGCCCCATGGAAACAAATGTAATCATTTTCTGAGACCTTTCTATATTCTTTTCTATTTTCTTCCTCCCTCTTTTAATCCTTTCCCAAATTGTGTATGTTGAACTATACACAATACACAGAAAGTTATACAAGATGTTAACTGACTTTAATAACAAATAAAAAAAGCAGTTTGTATTCAGCTTAAAAGAGCCCACAGCTAAAAATGAAGTAAATACTTTTGCAACCAAACTCAATCTAGAAAATCATTTAGCCTACAGATTACAATTTAAAGTATTAAGAAAAAGGTGAATGTATACATGACCTATGTAGCATGCATGATGTGTTTGCATTGTATGTATAGCTATATGCACATATGGGTATGCATATACATATCATACTGTGGAATTTTCTTATTACTTCTATAAATCACATTTTGTTAGCATTAAGACCTCATACTCTTTTAATTATTTTTCTAAAATATCACACAAAATCTCACTTTGAATGATCTTTTTTTTTTATTTCTCAAGATAGAAGAAAAATACATTTACAGTTGTCAGGAATATTTAATTTCTACCAACAAATTTGTTAATTGTTCTTTTTCTAAAAGCAAAGCTTTAATGTGTCAGCCTAAATTACAATACAAAAGGCTTCTTAAGAAATCAGAAATTATGCTGTTAACACTTACCATTTTCAGATACCACTGATTAGATTAGAGACAATTATTCCTTATAATTTCACTACAGAAAAAGCTATATCTCTAGTCATATCAGTACATCTAAACGAAATTATAGAGAAATGATTTCTTAGCACAGTGTTTGCAGACTTTTTAGAGAATGAAAGGCTCCAGCATCTAATTTTACTCATGATTTGCCTTTATTAAAAGCTCATGTTAGGGAATTAAACTTTTTTGGTTCTGGACATAGCTTTAAAAGTACAAAGACCGCTACAATACTGTTTGTCGTGAACACATGTGCCACAACCAAAAAAAAATATTACCGCTTCTCAGCTAAAGTGATTTACAAATGATTGTCCCAGAAATGTTTTAGTCACAAAGTCAGTAGACTAACGGATGGATATCTACATAGTTTAGCATATGCATTTATGAAAAACAAAATTATTGTTGAGGTAAACTAGATATTTTCTTTAGCTCTTTGGAGAGCTCAGAATTTGCCACTGTGCCTAAGAAACGCTTCAAAGGTAAACATTTAAACAAGTTTCCTTCTATCAGTTTTATTTTTTCTAAAGTTCATATAAGCCATTGTCAAGGAATAGTCCCTAAAATGTCCACAGAGGGACTCAACATTACTTTTCAAAGTGCTGGGCAGTATAAAAATTAGAAATGCAATTTTCTATGCATTATTTTTGACGGAAACCCTGGCTCTAGTATAGTTAAAACTTTTTTTTTTTGACATAAGATGAATGTTTTAAATACAAAATTATTGAGAGATTCAGAAAAAAAACATTTTAGCCTTAATTATTCATAAATAGATACCTTAAGTCCATTAAAAAAAATGCTAGCCTACCAAGGCTTATTTGCGCAAGAAGAAAAAAATTAAAAAACAAACCTGTTTGTGCTGTAAAAGGATGCTAAATAAATCAATGTATGTTTAACTTAAAACTGCAATTGAACAGACAGTATTTGTGATGGGGAAACTGAAGAATTTTCTGCATATGTTAACTTTTTGGATAACTCAGCAGCGATGAAAGCTTGTGACCAAGGAACAGTATTTCTTACCAAGAATTTGCAAGGAGGGCTTTGATAACGTTATCTTTCATGTTTCAAAGAAGCTTTGTTAAAAGTCCAGTTTCTCTAAAAAATGTGTACTTGGGAAGTGTCAGATCACAGGAGGGTAGAGGGGGAGAGAGACTTTTAAATATTCAGAGAATATTTGTTTTCCTGTGAAAGCTCTGTTAAAAAAAAAAAGATGGGGGTGGGGTGGGGCAGGCAGGCATCTTTTTAGGGTATCAGGTACCTCAGTCCAATAGTATTTTCTACAAAGAGTCATCAGCTTGCAAACTAAGACAAGAGGAAGGGATGATTGCTTTCTAACAATATTTTATAGCAAATGAGCAATTCAGCCTTTTTTCCTTCTTTCCAAATATGCAGATTGAGATAATAAAATAAGAGAAGGAGTGAGGGAGAAGGATCCCTGGGAGAATTAACTGTTGTTCTCAAACATTGTCCAAGGTCCCTCTAACATTTGTGTGCTCTCCCAGCACTGCATGGTTGCTTGTGTGTTTGTATATACAGGTTTTGTTGGCAGACCTAATTTCAGAATACATAATGCATGATTTTGAAACCAATTTGTTATTGTAATAAAATATTTTTTTTAGGAATGCATGGGAGTACTCTAAAGGAGAATGTTAAATTATACATGCATTGTGGCCAAGTGGATTCATTTAGCTCAGTCTGCAGGTGAATCTCCCCGTGACCTTGGCACTTGCCGGCTAGTATAGAATAACAATCAAAGCTTGGATTGGAAATCCGACCATTTCCAAATATTAACAACTTCTTTCAAAGGAAATGCTGATTTCAGCATTTATGTTAATAGAACATCAGTATCTCTTTCAGAGAACTTAGGAGAAAGAGAGGGGGGTGGGGGGTGGGGGGAAGCAGCCAGGATCTTAATAGGATTAAAAACCAGGCTTTTTATTTTCAAAATGCTAATTTGTTTTCTGCATTCTGTTTTCATATCCAGTCTTGTTATTCTGTATCCTGGGATCCACAGTCCACTAAAGGCTTACACAAATGCATTGGTAAAGATAGGAAAGTGACAGAAAGGGTGTCTGGCTGAACGGGATTCTGTATTCCTTCCTAGCCCGTTTCCTCCATCCTTGTAAGTCAGTTTGAGGAAGAGAAATCCTGGAGTAGAGGGGTAAAGAGCCAGGCGAGTTTGCTCCAGGTCCCTGGGGTCCATTCCTCTCAGCTTATGTCTTCCACATTAAGAAGACAACTTTAGTCATTAGACGGTGCATTAATTGAAACAGTCTGTGACCCATAAGAATCAGATGAACTGATTTGGCCAGAGAAGTTTGGCTGTGAAATTCTGAGTAGCCGCCGGCACATGACATTCTGTAATCTGCTTATCTCGTAGGCTTTCACATGCAGCTCACCCACGGCTGTTGCACGGGAACAGTAGGGTATGGAGAAGAGGCCAGAACACAGATAATAATTTACCATGTAATTTGTTCTGAGATTCCTTTGATAGATTTCAAAACCGAAGAAGCCTGCAAGAGAACAGGACCCTTGAAACCTCTAAGTCAGGCCAATTCTGCGCCTCATGGTGGGCTATGGGATTCCTCAGCAGGCATCCTCAATGAATGGACAACCAAGACACTGGCCATTATGAATTGGGACTTTCCATTTATTTACTTATCAGGATTTAAACAATTCTCCCACCACTCAGTTCTTCTGATATGCTACAAATTGGGGGTGTGAGAATGAGTGTGTGTGTGTGTGTGTGTGTGTGTGTGTGTGTGTGTGTTTCAGGTACACAGCAAGAGTAAAATTCCATGCCCATTTTGTAGGAAATTGTGAGTCTAGATTTGTTTGCTAAATGAGGTGTTCCATTTGGGGACGTTCATGTTTACGGTTTCTTTTCTGGCCAGCAGGTGTGCTGATACAAGACAGGTTTCTCTCAGCCTGCCCTGTTTAGGGGATGTTACTTATTTACTGAAAGATTTTTTTTTTAATTCCCACAAAACCGAAGTTGAGACTTTGAAATAAAAAAAAAAATTCTAATTCCCCAAACCCTTTTCTGAAAAGTGGGGAAATATCAAAGGGAAAAGACTGTGGCTTTTGGTTTTTTTCACTTCTGTTTTTAATAGTTGCTAAATGACCTATAAAGTAGGTTTTCTAAGAAAAGGAGCATAAAGGAATTTGGTAACAGGAGAAAAAGAGGCTGTTGAGACGTTTTCCTCCAGCTGCTGACGGAAACAGAACCAGCTATTTTCTGTGTTACTTTGAATGATATTCACAGTCTTTGCCATTTTTTCTTCAAATACTAACTTTATTGGGGAGGAAAAGAGGAGTTATCAATATCATATCTCATTTTTTCCCACACCAAAATAAGAACTTGAATGTTTTCTCCCCCCTTGTTTGTGGGAACAACAGATAAAAGGAAGAAAAATATGCATTCTTTCACATTTTACTCAGTTGATTGGTTTATATTTAATGTCCCTTTAAAAAAAGTTCAATTAGCATTTCTCACTGAAACAAAGATTTTTTTTTCCCCTTCTAGTCCTGTTAGTGCAAAATTCTAAGGCATATAATACCCAGTGTATTGCCATGAAAATGATTTGTGAGTCAAGTCTTAATTAAGGGGGCACTTAGGCCAGAAAATATTCAAGCAAAGTCTGGCTTACAACAGGAGAAAAACAAATGACTAGAGACTACAAATGGCTCCTTTAAATTAGAAGACCTTTTCAGCCTTCAGATGCTAACGGAATGCATGTGAGAAGGTAGCCACTGAGAGGATAGTAGGCACTACGTCAACTCCGTGACCCTGGCAAAGCAGACGGTGCTGTTTGGAGCTCTCACCTGGCTGTGCTGTATAAGATGAGGCTGCAGGATAACCTGTGGAAGGTCTGAAAGTATTTGAGAGCCTCTAAGAGAGGCAGTTAGAAATAGTGGTTATTGGATTTGCTAGATTTGGATGCTTTAGCAGGGTAAGCCTGAGAGAGTACAGCCTTAATTTTTTTTTTCATCTGGGAATGAAACACTTGTAATATTTCTCTCTTAGGGCTGTGTTGAAGATCAGATGAAAAGACAGAAAAAAACTTAAGGCATTGAGAGTATACATGTCAGCTAGTATTATATGGAGAGTGGTGGCTAGCTGTCCTCCATCTTTAAGATCAGAAACAAACAAAGTAGGTTTGAACTATATCATGGATAATATAGAACGGTAAGAATTTCCTTATTAGAGAGACTATTGACCATTGAGTAGGTAACCGAGAAAGATAGTATTTTATATTGGAACATATCAGGAGAAAAAACATAATTTTTTTTAATTGTTGCAGATGCTACATTATATATCTCTAGGCCCCTTTGGTCTGCCTATTACATAGCTCTTTGTGCATACAAAGACCCCATAGTTTTCTGGAAGGTAATGCCAGGTCCTGACTTCTCAGATATGGAGTGTTGGGGGAGAGAGAAGCAAAGGAATCTCAGAGCAATTGAGGAAAGAAGGAAGAAAAGAAGAAAGGAAAGAAGGAAGGGAAGAAGGGAGGGACAGGATGATGGAAGAAAGGAGGGAAGGAAAGAATGAAGGAAGGAAAAGAGAAAAGGAAGAAAAGAGGGAGAGAGGGAAGGATAGGAGGAAGTAAGAAGGGAAGGAAAGAAAAAATGAAGGAAAGGAGGGAAGGAAAGAAATAAATAAGATTTATTAAGTACCATGTGCCAGACACTGTCCTAAAAACTTTAAAAATATGATCTCCTTTCATCTTAACTCAGGGAGGTGCTATTATTATCCCTATTTTACAGTTGAGGCAACTAAGGTAGACAGAGGTTAAGTGACTTGTCCAAGGTCACACAGCCTGTTTCTGGAGCTGGATTTGAACTCAAGTCTTCCTGACTCCAGGCTAAGCACTCTATCCACTCTTCCACTAGACAGCTAGGAAAGGTGAGATCTAAGGTAGGACACCTCAGACACAGTACACCGCAGTGTCTCACCTGAGACAGTTGACACTCACTAGCTGTGTGACTTTGGGCAAGTCACTTAACCCCAATTACCTGATCCTGGGTCATCTCTAGTCATCCTGATGAATATTTAGTCACTGGATTCAGATGGCTCTGGAGGAGAAGTGAGGCTGGTGACCTGCACAGCCCTCCCTCACTCAAAACAAAGTCAAGTGCAAGTCATGTCACCATTTCTCTGATGGCATGGTCTTCTTTGGCAATGAAGGACGAACGCACACACAATAAAGGTAGCCCCAGGTTTGTCCTGTTCCAGTGAGCTCTAGAAGATGAGATCGATTTTAGGTTCACAAGGTTTCTTTAGGTAGTTTACACACCTTGCACCTCTATAATTTGAGTGGCTACCAGCCCCAGGAAGTTCCAACATGAAATCAATCTCATGTCTTCAAAGCAGCTCTGAAACTGTGGAGTCTGCATCTGCACCTCTAGAGACAGGTTCTTAACCTGGAGTCCATGAACTTTTTTTAAAGAACATATTTTGATAACTATTTCAACATTCTCAGTTTTCTTTGTATTCTTATGTACTTAATTTCAAACATTTAAAGACTTTATTCTGAGAAGGGCCCCACTGGCTTCACCAGACGACTGACAGGTGACTATACCCCCCCTCAACTCCCCAAATGTTAAGAGCCTCTCATCTTGTGTAACCTCCAAGACCTGATACTATCCAACAGTAAGAGCGGAGGGTACCTAGAAACGTCAAAGACACTGGTATGCATACTATGTCAGAGCATTTCACAGAATGACAGAATCTGAGATACATTAGGGTCCCCAGGAGTCACATAGTCCTGCCCATACCTGAAGTCTACTATGACATTTATCCTTTGAATGAAGAAGGGAAGGAAGAGAAAGTAATAAGTGTTTGTATCAGGCACCATGCTAAGCATTTTACAAATTTTACCTCATTTGATCTTCACAACAACCCTGTGATCCTGTGAGATAAGTGCTACTATGATGCTCATTTTACAGTTGCAGAAACTGAGGCAAAAAAGCTAAGAGATTTGCCCAAGGGTCACACAACTACTGTGTCTAAGTCTGAGCTTGAACTCAAGTCTTCCTGACTCCAGGTCCAATGCCCAAAGCAGCTCCAAAAGTTCTAAGGAGGGGGAACCCACCACCTCCCCAGCTAACTTATTCTACTCTTAAACAGATTTTGTTAGGAAGTTGTTTTTTTCCCCAACATCAAGGCTAGCTGGCCTCGTTGCCAGTTCCCTCTAAAGCCAGACAGAAAAAATCAAAACCCTCCTTCATGTATCAGCCTTTTAAATACTTAAAAATAGCTATCATGTTTCCCTTCCCCGTTCTAATGTTGTCTTCTCCAAGCTAAACATTGTCAGCTCTTTCCACCAAGCCTGATATGACATGTCATGACTAGCTCTAGGTTATGCTCGTTTATCTACTAGCCCTTGGCTTATGTAAATAGTCATGGCAACCAATCCTTCAGGGGGCATCTGAACCTTAGAGAAAGCACCACACCATGCACATTCTCATAGGACTTAAAGCCATAGGAGAAATAGTTTATGGTAAATTATTTGCCCATTAGCAACCTCATATATCGAAACGCACCCTACACTCTGCATTCAGTCAAACTGACCTACTTGTTGCTCCTCACACATGATACATCTACGTGGGACATTCATCCCACCCTATACTTTGAGCATTTTTTTGAAGAGGCATCTAGATGGCTTAATGCTTAAAGTGCTAGATATGTACTAGATAGATACTGACTTTGAATCCAGTCTCAGACACTTACTTGCTGTGTGACTCTGGGTGAGTCATTTAACTTCTTTCAAGCTCAATTTGCTCATTTATAAAATGAGGACAACAGTAGCACCTTTCAGAGCTGTTGAAAGGATCAAATGAGATATCATGTGTAAAGTGCCTCATAATCCTTAATGTTGGTATTGTTCTCATATATAGATAATTTTTCCCCTAGCAGAATATACTCTTCTTAAGGGCAGGGACAACTTTTGTCCTTGTTTTCCTAACACTTAGCATGGCACCTGACCCTTAGTTGCTGCTAAATAAATAGCATCTTAATAATAAAACTTGATAAATGTGTGTTAAATGAGTATAACATTGTTACCAACAATGTGATGCAACAGGTTGGTTTTTTCTTTTCTTTTCTATTTAACATGTATTTGGGACAATTTTTGGTTGTTCATTTTTGCAGAAGAAATGATATTAGAGAGTGTCATTTGCACCTATATGAGCACTTGATCTTCAGAGGCTATGACATGCCTAAAAGTGCCCAGCAGCTAAACAGTGTGCTTTATTTGATATCTCTATGGAAAGATGGTTAAGCATGTAGAACTTGTTCATTTCTTTCAGTCATGTCTGATTCTTCATGACCCTCATTTGGGGTTTTCTTGGCACAGATATTGGAGTGGTTTTCCATTTCCTTCTCCAGCTCATTTGACAGATGAGGAAACTGAGGCAAACAAGGTTAAGTGACTTGCCCAGCATCTCATAGCTAGTTAGAGTCTGAGGCTGGATTTGAACTCAGGTATTCCTGACTGCAAGCCTAGAACTCTGTTCATTGTGCCACCTGGCTGCCCTAAGCATGTAGAAACAAAATGGGAAGAAAGTACTAGCCAACTTTCTGCCATTTTGTGAATCCTTCTCTACCTCTTGGTTTTCATCTTGCCGTTATGTATATTCATTTTTGCTTCCTTACTCTTCTCCTACAAGTGTTCCCTACTTAACTCCACCCCCTCGAAGCACTCCCTTATCCTGCAGCATCACAGCAATAAGGGCTTGATTCACACCAAATTCTTTTGCCCTTTATATGCTCCCATTTCCCTTCAGATATCTGTATTTTGTCTGCCCAAATAAACTATAATCTCCCTGACAGCGGAGACTGACTGACTTGACTGATGGTCTTCCTCTCTTCTTTTCTCCTTTTTCTTCTTTCTAGTATGCTTTCTTTCTCCATTTTTTCCCTCTTTCTCCCTTCCTGCTTGGCACATGGTCAACACTCAGTAGATCTTCAGTGATTGACTCTCTTCCCCACAACAAAGAGCCTAGTTTCTTAAGTGGCAGATAATATTCGAAGGACAATCAGTAACATGCAGCAATCAGTCCTTCTATCCCTTGGACCCCCAGTGGGCTGCCTTCCTTATCAGCTGGATGTGGTCTACTCATAATGTACATTAATTTATGGTCATTTGATTCAACATGGAATCTAGGCAGTGGTCAATCACAAGCCCTGATCCTTGAGATTTACATTTGAGTGATTAATGCATGTAAAAATGGGAATTTTGAGTCAATAAATTCAGACACCAATTACCCCCTTGAAGTAATGCCTCTCCTACGTACCCAGCATTGAGTTTTGTCTTCACTGTTAAAGAGTCCGGGTTATAGCAATTTAAAAGAAATATTCTATGGCGGGATTTTTGAGTCATAAGCATTACAATGGGAAATATATGCGTTACAGTATCTCAGCCAAGAGTCTCCTTTATTTGTGGGAAGAATTTTCTGCTTATCTTTCTCTAATGGTTCAGGATCTTTGCTAGGGGGCAGATTCAGGAGTATCACTTAACATCAATACATTTCCTTGAAATGCTTGATAAGATGACGTGGTTTGGTATTTCAGCACTAATAAACAGGCTTGGTTTCATAGCAAGGCTTAAAAAAAATGGAAACCATTGGATTTGCCTGAACCATTTCTCTTAGTTTCTGGAACCCCTCGTTGTCATTTTAAAATGTTGCTTTGTAAGGAAAGGGACCTGTCTACTTTGCCCAGGGGTCCTGGGTGAGTGAAAGAGGACGCTTCTTCTAACCTCTCCATTCTTAAGTGTTCTCTGTTCTTCAGCACCTAGACCTTTAGAGCACCATTCAGCATTGGCACTGAAGTCTTCCTCTCTGGGCAGGATAAGACTTCATGCTGAGAAGGTCTTCAGAGACTACACTGATTGAAAAATTCCTGCCCTTTCATAGCAGATCCTAGGAAACCCACAGATCAAAAATACATTCCCCAAACCCCAAACATTCTGTTTCAATGAATATATAAATTTTCCCAAATGGCTTTGAAGGGGGAAGTTAATGGCCAGTTAAAAACATCCCCGCTCTTATTATTTTTAAAGGACTTGTACAGATTTTTTAGCTTAAAAAAATTTTTTTAAGCTAGGTATTTTCTTCTTAAGCTGTGTTAACAAGTCAGGCCATGGACTAGTAAACCTGATGAGGTCTGGAGTCCTGTTTTTCATTTTTCAAAGTGGAAGCTGAAACCTGCTCCAGGGTACAGAGAAGATACTCCAAATACAGCTCAATCATTCTGATATCCACAAAGATGAATCAAATATCTGCTAGTGTGGCCTTGAACAATTAAAATAAATGCTTTCTTTTATTTGAAACAATGTAACAGCTCATTGTATTTTTTTTCTGAAATGAATACACATTAATACGCACAATTATTTCTGCTAAATGTAGAGAATGGGGGGGTAGTCAAATCAGAGTATAATAAAATGCCATTATTTTAGATGCAGTTCAAAAATTTTAATTAATTTAACTTGATCAGAGGCTTTTCTTTTTATGGTTCTATTAAGCAATTTCAAAGGATAAATAAATTTGCACAGGATACTTTGGAATTATTTAACAAACTTTTTAAAGGACTTTGAGCTCATTCACTTGCATATGCAAATACATGTGATTGCTAACCACTTTCTTTCCCATGATCTTTTCTAAAGGATTCCATGGGGAAATGTTTGATTGAAAATTCACATGAAAATGAAATTCTGGGAAAGTCTCTCTCCAACTATGAGTGTATCATATCTTTGGGTGGTTTTTGGACTCAATCAACTAGCATTTATTAAGTACTTACTGTAGACCTGACAGTGTGTAAGGTGTTAAGGATACAGATACAAAGAATGAATCAATGGCTAATCATTAGGAGCTTCCTTATTCTAACAGGGAAGATAAGAAGACTATACATGTATATGAAGAATAAATATAAATTTGATTGATACAAATAAATATAAAGCAGTTAAATACAAACTAGTTTGAAAACGGCATTAACAACTGGGGAGGATCATTGCTGTCTCTTTATCCCTCCCTCTTGGACTTCCTTAGCCTTCCTCAAGACCATGCTCAAATGCTTCTGCTATATGAGACCTTTCTGAATTCATGCACACACACACACACACACACACACCACACACCACACACGCACACACACACACACACACACAGAGTTATTAGAGCCCTCTCTTCTCCATGTTACTTTCTCTCTTTTATTGGAGAAGCAGTTAGGTAATAATGCATAGAGTGATGGACTTGGAGCTAGAAAGACCTGAGTATGCATCCCTATTCAAGTCACATTCTCTCTCAGGCTCAGTTTCCTCATTTGTAAAATGGGAATAATATCACCTATCTACCAGGGTTATGAAGATCAAATGAGATATTTCTAAAATGCTTTGCTATCCTTAAAGCAAAACCTTGAGGAGGAGGAGGAGTAGCAGCAGCAGCAGCAGTAGCAGCAGCAGCAGCAGCAGCAGCAGCAGTAGTAATAGTAGTAGTAATAGTAATAGTAGTAGTAGTACTATATGTTATTACTACTACAAGTAGTACTACACATTTTATGGGCAGTTATGTGCAGGATCTGGAGTGAAAAAGCCTCATCTTCCTGAGTTCAGATTTGGCCTTAGACACTCATGTGTGATCCTGAGCAAGTCACTTCACCCTGTTTGCCTCAGTCTCCTCATCTGTCAAATAAGCTGGCAAAGGAAAGGGCAAACCAGTACAGTATCTCTGCCAAGAAAACCCCAAATGGGGTCATGAAGAGTCAGACCCAACTAAAAAATGACTGAACAAGAAGTATTTGTTATCTCTTATTATCTTCACGTAGAAAGTGGTCCTGGAAGTAAATCTAGATGGAAGAAAGAGACCTGGATGGGGAGGTGAGGATGAAGTTCATTAAAGGCATTGAATTGGAGCATAATGTGTGAGCAACAGAGAGAAGGCTAGTTTGGACTGGGCAGAGAGTGGAGAGAGATGAACTAAGAGTAATGTGTGATGAGGTCAGAAAAATAGGTTGGGACTGGGTTTTGAAGGGCTTTAAAAGCTAGGGAGAGGAGTTTATATTTTATCATACAAGAGAGTGATATGGCTAGATATAGGCTTAAGGAAAATCACTTTGGCAGATTTGGCAGTGGAAGATGGGCTAGAATAGCAAGAAACTTGGTGAAGGGAGACTGATTTGGACACTATTGTGGTAATCTAGGTGAGAGGTGATAAGCTTCTGGATTCAAGTGGTAGAATGAGTGAGTTCGGGGGAGAGGTCAGATGGAGAAATATTGTGGAGGTTCAGAAGGCAAATTTTGGCAACTGATAGTATTTTTGCAGTGAAACAGATGGAAGATTGAAGGAAAATATTGATGTGATGCACCTGGGACACTGGAAAGATGGTGATACATTTGACAAAAACAGAGAATTTTTGAAAAGTGCAAGCTCCCAGGGGAGAAGGTTACCAATTTTGTTTTGAGTATGTTGAGTTTGAGATGTTGTGAGGACATCAGATTGGAAATGTCCAACAGACAGTTGGTGATTCAGATCTAAATATCAAGATTGGGACAGGATCTATAGACCTAGATATATGATTACCCAGACAGAGAATGTTGTAGTAGGTAAACAGAGGGACAGATGTCAGAAGATTGACCCAAAGTTACATGATATGGATGATGAGCCTACAAAGGAGATGGAGAAGAAATAGTAAGACTAGAAAAAGAAGGAAAAAAGCAGTACAGAGTAGTGTCATACAAAACCAGAGAAGAGAGAACATTCAGAAGAAGGAATGGTTCATAATGTCAAATACGGCACAGAGGCTCAGAATGAGGACTGAGAGAAGACCTTCATATTTGACCATTGAGAGCTCAATGATACTTTTGGAGACAGCAGCTTCTTTTGAATGATAAGGCTGGGAGTCAGACTTCAGGGAGTTGAGGGTGAATGAGAGAAATGGAAACTATAAGTGAAGATATTTTTTTCAAAGTGTTTGAAAAAGGGAGAAAAACTATAAGAATTATAGCTTAAGTAGATGGTATAGTATAGGATTGGAAATGTGTTTTCTCTTACTAGCTAATTACTTATCCCCTTTATTAACTAATTACTTTAAGTTTACAGAATGCTTTATGATTTGAAAACACAATGTAAAGTCATTGCCTCATCTCATCTATGCATCAACCCTCTGAGGTTAGCAATATGGTTATGATCATACCCATTTCTTAGATAAGGAAACTGATCAGAGAGATATACTGACTTGACCAACATCACACAGTGAGGTACACAATGAAGTCACGTCCAGAACTTCTAAGTCCTTGTCCAATAGACTTTCAACTATCCTATAAAATCTCTGCTTTTCTTTTGTCTTGTTATGCCCAGAACTTTCCAATAGTTGGCATTTAATAAATGTTTGTTGAATTAAATTAGTAAGATTTTGCTGTTTTTTACCTTTTTTTCCTCAGTTTTCCCTCCAAGGATTTCATAGCACTTCTCATGTTGCCTAAGTATTGACCTTTAAATCAGAAATGGAGGATTCCCCCCAATGAGGGGAAAAAGGTGCTATTGTTAGCAAAGTATTCAAATCCTCCCCACCAAGTCAGAAGTTGAAAGGCATGCAAAATGAAACGTCAGAGGTCCAGATTGTATGACACTATAGAGACCTAATAGGAACCTTTGGAAGGCAAGCTGGCCCAATGCCTTCACCATGGGGTTGAACAAATGAAGATTCAGACACCTGAAATGATTTTCCCAAGTCCACATGGTAAGTACCAGAGCGGAGCTCAAACCTGTCTTCTGACCTCAGGCTTTGGGGTTTTGTTGTCTTGTTCACTTTCCCCCTGTAATATGCTGTCATCCAACAATGATTCATTTCCAATTTGTATAGAATACAGAATCATTAGCCTGATAAGACCCTAGATTCCCCAATTATAAGCACCTTTGTTCCTTATTTTGACTTAAATTTAATACTACCATTAGCTCTGTGCCCTCTGCTGCTCTAAATGGAGCTGCTGATAAAAGTTTATTCCAAAGGGAGCAGAATGATGTCTTAAAAAGTTTGTACCGCCTAAAGATAAAAAGAGGGATGACATGGAACAAAGAATATTGTCTATAGAACAGCAACAATAATAAACTGACATATAGTGAATCATCTAGTCCTAACTCTAAATTTCTAGAGGTCTTATCATCCTAATCCAGATCTGCTCCAGATTTGCTTAGCAATTAAGATGATGGTAGTAATGATTTTTTTTTAGAGTATTTGGATTTCTTTTTTAAAAAAAACAACCTACAAATCTGGACTTTGTTACTGGTATTACTTATGTGACCTTGGGTAAGTCTTTTCATATTTTAAAAACTCAATATCTTCATCTGTAAAGTGAAGGTGGATGAGACCCTCTCTAAGGTCACTTCCAGCCCTGGACCCTATGAACTCATGAATCACCAACCATTATCATCCCTTGTCACCTGGAATTTTCCCAGAGGTCTTGTCATCCTAACCTGGACCCACTCCAAATCTGCTTAGCAATTAAGATGATGGCAGTAATGATTTAGCCTTTATTAAGTGCCAACTTGATAGGATGATAACATGGGGAGAGAAATACAGGGCTATTAACGTAGAGAACAAGCATGAAATGAGTCAGAATCTCGATGTCGAAAGAAAAGTGTTAAAAATCGACCATATCAATTTCTTTAGAAGAAAGTCACCCTGGCTTCTCCAAGGACCTTGTTCTGAACGTGAATCTAGGTGCAGTGGCTCATTGTAATTTCCATGGTGCCTTTGCTCCTTTTGCCAACTCAATGCGGGTATGCATGTTCCACTGGAGGAGGAGGGCAGAGGTGGTTAAAGAGGCGAGGCTCATTTTCAATTCACTTTGACAAGCACTTATTATGCACCTACTATTTGCCGGATACTGAGGATACAAACACAAATAATCTGTGTCATTGAGAAACTACTATTCCTACTGAGAGAAAACATTTATCGTTCAGTTGTTTTTCAAGCTTGTCCAACTTTACCCCATTTAGAATTTCTTTTTTTGGCAAAGATACTGGAGTGGTTTGCCATTTCCTTTGCCAGTTCATTTTTCAGATGAGGAAACTGAGGCAAACAAGGTTAAGTGACTTATCCAGGGTCATATAGCTAGTAAGTGTCTGAAGTTGGATTTGAACTCAGATTTTCCTGACTTCAGGCATGGAGCTACATGCAAGATGGTGCCACCTAGCTGCCCTGCAAAACACATGGGCACAAGATAGATAAATACAACAAGATAGGGAAACTGGCTCTGTGCATTCCCTGGTACAGGGAATACCTCATGTGGAGCTCTCTCTACCAACACTTTTAATGCAAATTTTCATCTTAGAGCAAGGCTTCTTAAAACTTTGTTTGACTCTAGACCCCTTTGGAAGAAGTCTGGTGAAGCTTATAGACTCCTCAGAATCATGTTTTTGAGGGCATTAAATGCAAGGACAGCTGGGTGGTGCAGTGGATAGAGTGCTGGACCTGGAGTTAGGAAGATCTGAATTTAAATTCAGCCTTAGACACTAAGTAGCTGTGTGATCCTGGGCAAGTCACTTAACCCTATTTGCCTCAATTTTCTCATTTGTAAGTTGAATGGGAGAAGGTAATGGCAAACTGTTCTAGCGTCTCTGCCAAGAAAACCCCAAACGGGGTCACTGAGTGTCAGATAGAACTGAGCCACAAAAAAGTGTAAGATTGCGAAGAATGCTGATCATACTGAAATGAAGTTAGCATTTTTTTTTTAAGTTCATAGACCCCAGGTTAAGACTCTGGCTTAGCAAATTGCCTAGAATATTGAAAGGTTAAGAGGTTTTCCCTAGGTCACCAGTCTAAGTTCCTGGCTCCAAGGCTTCCTCTCAGCCCCAGGAACTTATGGTATCATACTTGGCACATAGCAGATGCTTAAATAAATGTTTATGTACTGACAGATAAAACACAACCCGTCCCAAATGTCTTAGTGCAGCTTTCACTACAACATGTGAGACCCCATATATCTATAAAGTGGTTTTAGGGTGATGGGATGTACTACCAACCAGAGGAAAGGCCTTGGAGGTGAGCCTGAAAGGGATGTCTTGGTATATGTGACCCCAAATCCCTTCCCTGCTGTACCCCCTTATCCCTGAAGCAGGCCCTGAAATGTGGCAGTCATGAAGAAATGGTCCATATTGTAATTTATTTAGCATACTTGAGGTGGGGGTGGGGAGAGAGAAGGGACCGAGAAGCAGTTAGCAGAAAACAAATGGAAAGAAGAAAATGAAAGAATTTTGATAGACAAGCTCCCAATTCTGTCATGGCGTGGGGCTTTTTTTCCTCAGGTCCTTAAGAGATGAAATGTCAAGTGAAACAAAGCCTTTTAATTTCTTCTGTTACATCCAGCTTTTAATAACAAGGCACCATGAAGGAGGAACAGATCATATTTGTCTTCTCAAATGTAGAAGCCAGTTCCCATTCTGTACTCGGCTTGGCTCAGAGGACTTTGTGGAAGGTTTAGGCCCAACAAGTTTGCCGAGGCTCGAACTTGTTAGCTAATAATCAGGTCCAGATGGGATTTCTAAGCAACTTTCTCACTGTCACTGCATCCTTAAAGGCAGGGGAGGACAGCCAGGGGCCTTTTTTTTGTCCTTAGACTAGCCACTGTGTTTTTGTGATCTGAATTCTAGGTTTGCCTTTGGTTGGGTTTGTACTGCCTAAAGATACAAAAAGAGGAGGTGACGGTCAAAGAGGCATAGTAACGTTAACAATAATAATAAAAAAAAATAGCAATTATTGAAATATGATAAATTAAAATTTACAAAGGACTTCGCATTTATCATCTTAGTTGATCTTCATAACAACCCTATGAAGGAGGTGCTGTTATTATTCCCATTTTACAGATGAGGAAATTGAGGTTGGTAGAGGTAAAGACTTGCCCAGGGTCACACAAGTAAGAAGTAGCTGAGGAAGAATTTTAACTCATTATCTTCCTGAGTCCAATTGCCAAATCTGACCGTCTATGTCCTGTACCAGCTAGGTGCTTCAATATAACAATAGTTATAGGTTTAGAGATTAGACGAGTAATTTCACTGACACGGAATTTCCAGATTAGAAAACTCTACCTATCAATGTAGGTCCCCATCTCCTTTGTAATTTGTAATCTTAGAGAGTTGTCCGGACCACTGAGAGGTTAAGTGACTTGCCCATGGTCAAATGGCCTGGTAATAGCTTAAAGTTGTATAGGACTTTTATAGTTATATAGGGTTGTTCATGCATTAGCTATTTGTACTCTCACGAAAGCTCTGTGACATAGGTAAATCCCTGACTTTTATAGATGAGAATCCTGAAGCTAAACTATTAACTGTTCAATTCTGCAGGCTTTTGATTTTATTAAATATCATAACAACATACTCATTAGTATTAAATATACTAATATATTGTACAGCTAGGTGCAGTAGATAGAGTGCCTGGCCTGGAATCAGGAAGATCTGAATTCAAACATAGCCTCAGATGCTTACTAGCTGTGTGACCCTGGGCAAGTCACTTAACCCCTTCTGCCTCAGTTTTCGCATCTGTAAAAAGAGCTGGAGAAGGAAATAGCAAACCACTCAAATATCTTTGCCAAGAAAATCCCAAATAAGATCACAGAGAGTGGGATGTGACTGAAACAACTGAATAAAAACAATAATTCAAATACATTGCAATTCAATATATCATGAATTGATGATATAATGAGATGATCATTAATATTAAATAGTATCAATATTAAATTATAATATAAATATATTATATATATAAAATATAATAAAATATAAAAAATTATATTTATATATAAAATATAATATAAAATATAATATTAAATAATATCAGTAGTAGGTATGAGTAGTACTTCAAAGTTTGTGAACTGCTTTCCCTACATTCTATAATGTAGCACAATAGATAAATGGAAGAATACATGAGTTCATACCGCACCTCTGATACTTACTAGCTCCATGACCCTGAGAAAGTCACTAGACCTCAGTTTCCTCATTTGAGAAAATGGACATAGCACTAGAATTTTCCCCAAGGGTTGCCGTGAAGATGCAGTGAAATGATGTGTAGGGATCTCTTTTTAGACCTTCAAGAACTATATAAATGTACGTCATCACCACCATCATCGTCATCATGATCACCATCTCATTGGTTCCTCATAACAGCCCTGTGATAATGCTATCCCTGTTTGGCAGATGAGGAAACAGAGGGTGAGAAACGCTAAGTGATTTTTCCAGGGTCCCACAGATAGTAATTGTCCAAGGGAGATTCAACCTCAGATATTCTAGATTCCAATTCTTTTGCACTATAACACACAGTTCTTTGTGCCCCTGGGAACCAATGTTTAAATTTTCACACCTGGCACGGAGAAAAAATGCTAATGCCTTCAATTTTGTTCACAGCCAGAAGAGACTCTATTCTGAGAATTCATTCCATCAGTGCCTGGCTTGTTATTATTTTTGTTTTTGACTTGGCTGAGATGTAGGAGCCTGAGACAAAGTTAGAGAGTGGGAAATTCCACCAAAATCCAATAGAAAGCAGCTCTACTTGTTCAGACTGATATAGAGGCTGAAGGTTGTGTATTCAGTTGAGAGCTGAACCCATTGCTTTGACTTGGAAATATGGGGCAGAAAAAAAGTGAAGGAATTCCCATTTGGAGGATGACTGAGGGCCAATTCCTAGGAGGCTTTCGATAGCTCTTTTAGCCATGTTCTTTCCAGTCATCCGTTCATCCCCACACTTCTCCCAAAGAGGAAAGTCCTGTCAAAGTTATCCTAATTGCTTGTTATTAACAGCATTGCAGCTTTGTATATTTAATTGACTTGTTCCCATCTGCTATGGAAATGGGAAATAAGCTGCCCTGGCAGCCGGTTCGGGGCATTGTGGTAGCACCCTCAGCTTAAATACCATTTGACAAGGGAAAAATACCCTTCCTCCGCATGGCAAATTATGGCAGTAGAAAGTGTCAGTGTATACATCCAGGCACGGAGAGCCTGGAATTCAGGGGGCCTTTCATTTAGAAACTTTCAGGCAGCTTGGCAATCTGCATCAACTGTTTATGAGTCAAAGTTGTCCTTGTTTATAGGGGATCTGCTTTCTTTCTTTCTCTCTTGAAGAAACCCGTTATTCTGTGGGTCATAAAACCAAAAATAAAGATCAGAGCCAGTGGAAATATTATAATGTTCCTGAGTAGAAACACTAGAAACTTCCCATAAAATGCAAGGTATTTAGAAGTTTTCACCCTATTATTCTGGTATAGCTATTTGAGAAATTGCTTTCCCAATTGGTTTCTTCTTCTACTTCTCCTCCTCCTCCTCCTCCTCCTCCTCCTCCTCCTCCTCCTCCTCCTCCTCCTCCTTCTTCTTCTTCTTCTTCTTCTTCTCCTTCCTCTTCTTCTTCTGGAATATCTTTACTGTTTATGACTTTATACCCTCCCCTTTCCAGCTTTTGTCTAATGTGCCCCCTTCCGAACAAAGAAACTGACAATAATTAAAAAACATTACCTTGGTCATTGTAGTTGAAACAGATTGAATAGAGTGTCCCAATCTAGAAGTCAGGAGGAGCTTGGGTTTCAGTCTGGCTATCTGAAATGGTGGCAGTATCTGAAATATCTGAATTTTTGTAATAATGAATACATGTCTCTGCTCATCCAAGTGTATGGTTGTTGGACAATAGGGTAAGGATGGATTGTTTCTGTAGCCCCTTTCCTTGCTGTCTTGCAGGTTCAGCTCTTTGAAGTAACTAGTGGATAGTGTGCTAGACTTGGAATTCAGAACTAGATGTTCAGATCTTGCCTTTCTAGAGTTCTTTAAGGCTGGCAAAATGCTTCACATAGATGATCATATCATCCTCTATTCCCAGGAAGCAGATGCTATTATTATCCGCATTTTACACATGAGGCAATTGAAGCTGAGAGAGTATGCATGACTTGCCCAGGATCCTACAGCTAAGCATCTTGCCAGCTGGATAACCTCAAGTGAATCATTTAACATCACAAAGCTTCAGCTTTCTCAACTGTAAAATAGAGGAGTGGAGCTCTGTGTCACTTAAATGCCCTTCTAACTCTAAATTTATGATTCCTTGATTTAGCCAGGTTCCCTCTTATTTGCTTGGATTCTACACCTGGCAGGCAGGTTATGGGCATCTAAATTTCTGGTGTTCTTCCTTGCATGTCCCAGTGGATAAAGTGCTGGATCTCAGTCAGGATGACCTGAGGTCCAATCTGCCCTCAGACACTTCCTAACTGTGTGACCCTGGCTAAGTCCAAGATTCAGTAACTTCATCCATAGAATAGACATAATACCAGCATCTTCTTCCCAGGGTGGTTGTGAAGATAAAATGAGTTAGTATTTTTAAAATCCTTCACAAATCTTAAAGTACTATAGAAATGTTATTATTATTGTTAGTAGTACTAATGTATTCTAGGTTCCTTATCCATGGACAAATCCTTCTGTCCAATGAACACCTCATACAGAATATCTCCCCCCCCCCCTTTAAGCATATTCCAGAGGAGGTTATCCAGCAGGAGAGCTCAGTGGCATGTGCAAGCTGACCCTCTTTAGCAAAAAAACACCCCAAACCATGTGAATTCATCACTTCTCAAAACTACTTCCTCAGGATCCCATTCATTCTCTCCCTCTCCTCTTTTCCCCCTCCCCTTCCTTTCCCTTTACATCCAACCCCTTCCTTCCCCCCCAAAAAAAACACCAAGGGGGGTGTGTTTTTCTCCCAAGAACAATAAGCTTTCTCCTCTTCTGGTGCCCATCCAGTACAGGGCGAGAGAAAGATGGGGTCAAAGTGGCCGGCTGTACAGCTTTCTTTTGAGGCAAACAGATGGTGAAGGTTAAGTGACAGCTCTGTGGCTGCCCCTTTTGAAGTAATTGGAGATAATTTGTATTTTGAATCAGAACTTGACCATTGTCAGAAGGGAAGAAGGTTAATATGGAAACGATTTTACATTAGCCCCTGTTTCTTGGGGTGGTGTGTGTGTGTGTGTGTGTGTGTGTGTGTGTGTGTGTGTGTGTGTGTGTGTGTTTTCTAAATTCTTCTTTCTTTTCTTTCGGATCCTTGTTTCCTTAATCCTTGCTTCAGGCTATTGGGGAGATTGTCTCTGCACTTGGTGTGCCTCGTTTTAGGCTGCAGTTGCATGAAAGCCCGACAACAGCTTATTAAAGCCAGTGATAAACTCTGGGACCAATGCATTGTTCCTTTCCTGAAGTCCTATTAAGACTGTGCATCAGAAATCAGATCCTGGAAACTCACGGTCTCATACCTAGGTCAGTTTGCAAACAAAGACACCAACTGTTTTCTCCTTTCTGAATCAGAACACAAATTAACTTCATGTCTCTGGAGCCTATGCTTTGGCATGTGGGAGAGGAACATGTTTGCTAGAATCCCTGGTCTCCTTCAAAGCTCAATCCAAATGCTACATCCTACCTAAACCCTTTCCTGGTATCCCAGCAGCTGTTGTCTCTCCCTTAAATTACGTAGTGTTCATTCCATTTTGGACCTACTTCTATGGGGGAGTATTGTCTCTACCAGTAAAATGTAAACTCAAGAAGAGCAGGTACCATTTTGTTTTTCTTTGTACCTCTAGTGCCTAAGATAATGCCAGACATGATGGAGGTACTTAGTGAGTGATTGTTGATGGACTGAAGTTTGCCTTTCACTGCCTGCCATGGATCAATAATACCACCTCTTTAAAAAGAGAAAGAGAAGGAAGGAAGGAGGAAAGGAGAGAAAGGAGGAATAGAGGGAGGGAAGAAAATGGAAGAGGAAAAAGGAAGGAAGAAAAGAGAAAGGAGGGAGAAAATAAAAGAAAGAAGGTAGGAAAGAGGGAAGAGGCAAAGAAGGGAGGGAAGGTAGAAAGGAAGGGAGAAGGGAAAGAAGAAAGGAAAGGAGGGAGGGAAAAAAGGGGAAAAGAAGCTTCAATACTGCATGGACCATTTTTGTAGTCCCCAGTTATCCCATGCCAATATCAGCTTAAAAAATTAAGCCATTGTTTGAAATTTCATGGCAGGACCTGAAGGGGGAGGCTTGGAAGCATATTAAAATAAGAAATACACTATGAATTCCCTTTCAATGCCACCCTTTCCACCCCTTTACTCCTATGAACAAGTGGAAATATCCATAACATTGTCCACCTACGGTTATTCTGGGCTTTAGCGATGCTTCTTTGTAGAGGCAAGAGTTCCAAACTAGCCAACTCATCTTCCTCCCCATCAGCGTAGTCAGGTCCTAAGCCCTACACCAAAGGGAATCAACCTCATCAGGAATACTACAGCCTGATGGAGGTCAGCTGAATGGAGCAGACAAGTCCAGGACTTGACACAATTGGTTCATGCCCCAGAGCTGTCCAAGTGCTAGTGCTAATGACTGGAGATGAAGTGGCCATCTCTAGATTTCCTTATCATTGCATGTGAGTACCAGAAGGGGGAAGATACTATCTCATGGGAATGAAGCTTATTCCTTCTCAGGTTGGGACTCCCAGAAAGTAAGAAATTAAGAATAGTCTTCCATGGGAGAAAAACCAATTTAAATGAAACGTTTAGTTAGAGGAGAATTTTTTACTTTCTAGGTCAACACCAAGATTTATTTTTAAAATTTGTTTGCCCAGAGTCCAAAAACAGAAGTAGAGAGACCAAACTCTAAAGGATGTCTTTCTATGGTGCATTTAAGTGCTGTTTGCTATTGGAGTACAGGAGGCAATATTGTATCATATTCATATACATCAGGTTTATTATAAAGCACATTTTTTCACTAACTTGAAGTAGAAGATATTGCCTTGTTATTTTTTGCCTTTTTCTTAACCATCCAAAGTAAAGAAATGGTTGCAAAACCTTTAGAAGCAATTCAAGTACCTCAGTGACTTTCATCAGATGTTCTCTGTACAAGAGAAAGGAAAAAAAAAAACGTTCTATCTTTTTTATTTTTACTTTGCTTTAATCTTATTTGATGATGTCTCAACAGGCTGGGACATGCTTTCTTGGATGGCAATTTCACTGCACCATATGTGTCTCTCACAAGATAGCAAAGTGAAATGAGTCTTGGCAGGAAGAGAGCTAAACACATCGACAAAGAAAAGAAAAAATTTATTTACTTAACTCCCTGTTGCCTGCATGCATTCCCCCCCCCCCCCCCCCCCCCCACTCCTCCTTGTACTGCGACTCCTGGTGAAGCGATTCGGGGTAGTTTGTTATAAACAACTGTGTGAGACGCAGGGCCCTCATTTATCACTTTTTTTTGATCATGTGTCCTAGTTTTTTTGAAAACCCACATTAAGCATTTCAGTGGCCAGATGATAAGCATGGTGAAGGGGAAAAATAAAATCTGGGTTTAACTGAGCTATTAGAACCCCGCCCCCCCAAACCTGTACTAGGGATGAAGCAAAAAGACCCCAGTTTCAAATGAATGGTTAATAATGTACTCCACCTATGTGAAGATCTCGGTCCTAGGGAAAGTACTGAGGTCAAACAGGTGAGCCTGTGGCCAGCCCTTCATCCTTTGACTCTAGAACATTCTCAATTTCAGATTGTTTTGGAGTTGTCAAGATATGAATTCAAATGTCCAACTGATACAATTTAAAGCACAGAGGTTTCTGTTAGATCTTCATTGACTTCCAAGTTAACACACCAGAGTTTGAAAATTGAAATTAACAGTATCTATTTAAATTGTAAGAATTCTGCCAGATTTTTAGGAAAAACTGAAATAAGTACCCAGGAATGGCTTCAAAGAACAGGATGGAAGTCTGCTTCTTAAATTTCTGGTCACATGTCCAGGACAGAGGCATTGCAAGCCTGTTTCCTAACTTCTGTGCTGGGGACTGTCTGATGACCCTGAGTGACAGTCAGCAAAGAGTGGGTTGCTAATTGTGTTATTCTAAAAAGATCACAGTTCAAGGCTCACCTGTCCTTATTACGAGTTGTTATTCTGTTGACTCTGAAGTATACATGTTGACTTGTGTATCTCATACTTCCTCTGATGACAATTTCAGAACTGTTTGTAAACGATATATTTGTATAGTTAGATATTTAGGGAAAAATCAATACAGGTGTCACAATGACCTTGTTGGTTAGTATGAGAAAAAAATAACTGGGAAAAATCAGACTAGATGTATCCAACTTGGGAAAATACAGAGAAGCCTCTCACTAAGATAATTCAGAATGTGCAGTCAGCTACTTTAAAAGAAATTTGTAATTAATCCAAAAGGGATATTTTCATCAGCCTGTAAAACCGAAGTACTTTGGGGAAAAGGCATGGCAATCTGCATTCAGATTGTCATGAGAAGAGTGATAGCATTTTTAAAAGATTGGACAGAATATCATACACTTGTCATATGTAGAATCTACTACATGTACTATGTGCAGAAAAGAATTGTTAGCAGAACATTGCTATGTATGCCAGAGATTTCTTCAGGATTCTTATCTCCTTGGAATTCACAGATTGTGGCTATAAATGGAGCTAGGAGAAAAAGGGAGGTGCAAGGAAAAAGCATAAAGCTTTACTGTCTGCCTTCAAGGGTTAGTGTTGAGTTAGGAGGGTCTCTTTCCTTGAATCTTGTTAATAAAGGGATGACTCGGTTCATATTAAGAAAATCTGAGGCCCTGACACAGAGAAAGACTGATCAACCCAGTGTGATATCTGGTTTTCTGTTCCTTTGATTCTCTTTAAAAAAACAAAACAAAACAAAAAAGCTTTCTTCCCTAATTTATATCCAGTCAGGGCTCTGAGTTGAAAACTTGATGTGCAATACAGGAGTATGCTGGTAACTGTTCAACGACCAGCTCTCCAAAAAAAAAACAAAAGAAAAAGAAAAAGAAAAAGAAAAATGCATGCATGACACATTTTTAAGTTTGATCATACATTATTAATATTTTTTCTTTAACTTTCTTAAGTCCTAACAATCAACTACACAAGAAGTCAAACTCTGTTTTGTAGCATCTGTTATTTCAGAGATTTAAATGCTCACACTGAGAATTTAACAACTGGCTCTCTCCAGCTGGTGGGACATAGCTCCAGTGTGGACATGTACAGAGTAGTGAATAGACTATTGGACTTGGATTCAGGACCTGGGTTCAGATCTTTGCTGCTGACACTTAAAAATGCTGCCTAAGGCAAGTCATTTAATCTTTCTCTGCCTCAGATTCCTTATCTGCTAAATGGGGATGATCATGGCAGTAGCATCACTTAAGGCTGTGAGGATGCATAAAAAGTGTTTTGCAAACCTTCAAGTCATAATCCAAAATGTCAGTTATGATTAGTAGTAGTAATAGCTGGGCATACAATGTGTGTGTGTGTGTGTGTGTGTGTGTGTAAAGCTCTACAGTCTTTCATCAAATTGAATATTGGACTGTTTTTTCCCAATTTATCATTTTTTGTTTTCTACTTATCTATTTAGTTATATATCTTTCATTTGGAAGAGAATGTCTCCGTGTCTCTGTACTAGGGATATTTGTTAAGACTTAGTTCCTTCCTAGCATTCATGGTAAATTACATGTTAGTCAACTCAGTTGTAATATCTTATTCTCAGATGCTAAGATTATGGTTGTTAGATGTTGAAATCGATTTGTATTTCTTTTAATTTCACATTTGCTTGATATTGCATATTGAAGGGAAGAGGGAAAGGGAAAAAATCATTGAAAGAAGTTCATGGCAATAATGTACTTTTATATCAGTATTTTGTCCCACTAACAACATGATTGCACCCATGATAAATACCAGATTGGTGCAATTTATCATTTGTGTGGAGATTCTAGTTTGAAGGTACTTTTTGGATAAGAGGAATAATTCTAAATTACCTTGAAAAGAACACCAGTACATACAAGTGCTGTCTGTCTGTCTGTCTATTTGCCTTCCTTCCCCCAACCCCCACCATGTTTCTATTTCTATTTCTCTGTCTCTGTTTGTCTGTCTGTCTTTCTCTCTCTCATCGCTGCACTAATATTATTTCAACAATATATTCTTTCAACATGAAAATTCAGGAAGAAGTTTGCAAAAGTTGATGGTGGTAATTGGTATGTGCTCGACATATAGAATTGATTGTACCCCAGAAATGGTATAGTTATTGGAAGTCCTATTCCAGAAAGAAGGTTAGATACAAGAGATCAACTCTGTGTCCATATATTTCCAGGGTATGAATCAATGAAAGATTCATTTTTGAATTTCATTAATCAAGCTGGTTGCTGTCTTTTCCCCATTTCTTTGGAAAGAAACATTACTTAAATCAGTGAGATTTCAAGACTGAAACTATGTCATCTTGAAGAAAAAAAACACTTCTAGAGAAATAATTTTAAATTGTAGCAAGCTGCAAAGATTCCAAAGTGCATTTAGTGGAGGGAAAATATTAATCTGTACAAAGGCTTTCAGGCTGGGAACGCAGTCCCAAACTGGGCTTGAATAATCTGAATTAAACTCAAGGGAATATTTTTATTTTTTATTTTGTTAGTTCTATCACTTCATTAGAAGTATTTTATAGCTATTATGAGTATAGCAGTTGGTGATAAGTAAATAGATTATCTTTTTAATTTTATTTTTACATTTGAAAAGAATCCTAACACTTAATATGGTCAAATCTATTCACTTCTTTATATGGAACCTTTCTGATAATTATGTGCATTTTAGCTTGTACAAAGAGTGGTTCTGTTGGGGCTCAGTTTTCAATTGCAGGGCCCAATGAAAAGTCCCTCTCAATTCTCCCTTCTCATGTAATATCAGTTTAATTCTCTAGAGAAGCAGAGACAAGGTGTTAAAACTGGTATAAGGCATCATAATACCAGAAAATCTACTCTGTCAAACCTCCGGCCCTTTTGGCTGGTGAGAAAACATAAAAAGTAAACAAGAGTGATCTCTGGTATAAGATTTAAATATAATTTGTTTAAATAGTAGCAAAAATGATTATTAATTCACCCTTTGAATGCTAACAAAGACCTGGGTTTTTTCCTTGTTTTTTTTTTTGTTGTTGTTAGTTTGTGCTTTTGATTCGTTCTCAAGCTTAAGTTTGCTTTAGGCTAATGGCCTCTGTCCCTGGGAAATGCAATTAACTTTAGCTTTTCCCAGTTTTATTTTTAAACATATTAGAAGTTTGTTAATACGAAATAAAATAAATCCCTTCCAGAAAAAAAAAATTCGTGGGCAGCATTGCAATGAAAGCAGTATGAATTTGTCTGAAATCCTTCTCGGAAACAATATGGAATTCTTTTTGTTCTTTGCCACAGAAGGTATAACAAATGGATTTCAAAATACCTCCACTATATCAGTGGTGTTTAGAAGAAAGAGAAGAGTCAAAGCCAGAGATAAAAATTACAAAATAGTTGGGCTCGCCTGCTTTATCCACGATTTGGGTTTGACCTCATTGTTGAAAGAATTTTAGAAGATTTGGGGTAGCTAGTTTTTCTCCCTTTAATGAAGCTATACAATTAAAAAATAGTTTGAGCTGTTAAAACCTGTTTGGCCTAAGAAGGACCAAGTCTCTGGAGAGATTGGCTATAGGGCTAAGTCACATTCTCCTGAAGGCAAATAGGCAGTCATACCCCGGGCCATAGCACGCTGTCAACATAGGCACATTCAAGAGCACTGTCCAGCCTGTCCTGTCAAGTTTATCGTCCACTCCATCAAAGGGTCTAATGGTCAGCAGAGAGGGCTAAATGTGTCCCCCGTGACCTGACATTAACAGAGTGGACTTGTTTAAGTGTTACTGAGGGTGTCTCAGAATGATTTGGACGCCAATACCCGTTTCCCTAGATGAGCGGTCATTTGGATCATGACTCAATATGGCTTTGCCCTGACATGGCCAAGCCCCCAAGTGCTCCTGGGGGACCTGCCCTCACCTCTGAGACCAGAAGACAGAAGGGCTGATCAATGCCTCTGACAACAAGTGAAACAATCACCTCTTCCCTCAACCCCTCCACCCTTTTTCACCTCCCTCCCCACCCCCTCCCATCTGAGCAGCTTGGAAATGATAAAGATAAATGGTTTTATCTAAGCATGGAGACTGACACTGAGGAAAGGAAGGAGGAGGGAAGAGAATCATCCCATTTTGCCAGAGTCCTAGAAAACTTCCCCCCTTTATCCTTTCTAAGTCTCGTGGAAAGAGAGAAAGTTCAGTCTGTAGAGCAAATGCAGATCGGAATTGATCCAGGATATACTGGCTGAAGTTGGAGCACTTTGGGCATTACTGCACAGCTTTCTGCTGGTATCTGAATACAAGGTTTCTGTGTGTTGGAAGGAGAAAGGACATCTTTTACCTGTTTTTGTGATTAGGGATAAGAGGAGGGAGGGGGGGAAGCTAAATGTAAGGAATTATTTTAGCTCATGAAACATTTGAAAAAACCCCAGCACATTTAAAGAAAGGCATGAGTCTCTAAAGGAAGTCAGAGGCGGGCTTTAGGGCACTATTTCTATTTAAAGTAGCTAACAAAGGCTTTGGAATGGGGAGGTCCTAAAATAAGCAATTTAACCAATTTTACATTCCTATTCATTTGTGATTGTAACAAAACTAAAAAAAATGAGGAGGAATGGAAAGGGTCCCTTGCCATCATGAATCCTATTCACTATCCATAGAATTTATTCCCCTCTGGAAAAAAAATACTTGAAAAGAAATGAACATCGAATATTTCCCAAATGAAAAGAATTGTGAAGTGTGTGGAATATGTACAGAAAATGAAAAAAAATTCTAAAATTAGTGAATAAAAATGCATTTTCAATTATGTTCCATTTCATAATCATAATATTATTTTCATATTAATTTCCAAAGTAACCTTTTTTTGCTGAATAATTTTTAAAGGCTTTTCTTTGGGTACGAAAGTGAAAACATATTTTCTTCAGAATGAAAATCTGACTCCTTTAATCTAGGAATGTGATTACACACTGCAAGTAACATTTAAAGGGGGAAAAAATTCTTTCCAAAGAAAAAAGCATTTCAAGGTTTCACCTTTTGAGTAGTTTTTAACAATATGTTTCTAAGTGTCTTTCTTCAAAAATTTGAGAAATAATAAAATTTTGGATGCAATTTGCTAAAATACCTGCATTTTACCTTCTATTTTTAAAGCTTTGATGAATAAGAGGTAGTTCCTCTATTATCTTTTAATTTTCTGGAACAAACTAGAAATAGAAATTGAAGAAAAAGAACCAAATAATTTTATTCCTGACAGATGCTTATAGCTTTCTGAGTTTTTTTTATCATCTAAGCCTAATTTGTTTAAATAACAGTCCCCAAACACATTTTATTAACATAACTATTTGTACAAACTGTCTTTCCTTTTTTTTTTTTTTGCCTTATTCGTCATTTTTCTATTTTGTTTACAGCTTCTACTAGAGTGGAGTAAATACATTGTATGTATAACATTTCTAAGTGTTGTTTCGAAAAATGTTTTATAGTCTCGATTGCCCAAAGATTATGTTTATAAAATGTACATAGTTGTATGGGTTATTTATAACAAAAGCCTGAAGTGTACTTTATTCTTCACGTACCAGTACCAATCACAGATTAATGTCTTCCTCTTTGGAAACACAAATATTTAATACATAATTGTACTTAAGAACAAAGTCTAAACCCTCAAAGTGTCAAAAGTCAATCTTAATCAATTTAACAGAAATGAAATGAAAACACAGTTGGGCACAAAAGGTCTTTTCTGACTATACTGAAAGGTTCTTGCAGGAACGGAAGAGGACAAGATCTGTCCCTCCAGTATTCAGTTCATTAGGTCCAATGATTGTCTTCAAAGGAATACCACAGTTGTGTGACATTTAAGGATTTAGAAGAATTCTGTGAATTTCAATGCTTTTGGTCAAAATGGGGGCTGTGTGCAGTTTATCCATAGAAAATTGATTTGATACTTTTAATCACCTTTTGTTCTCTGTCTTTGGCGAATTTGGGTAACTACAGATCAGTCTGTCTGTAAAGGTATAAAAATCAGAGAGGGTGGGGTTTCTATTTAAAAGTGCCCTCATATTAGGAAAAGACAAATTAGATTCCTCTGTATACCCTAAGAGAGGGAAGTCTTATTTATAAGCCTGTGTATATAAAAAAATGTGTGTCTGGGAGTTCACAAATAACGTAATGGTGGCATATATCTGTATTTGCACAAAGCAGAGAAGGACATTTGTCAATTGTTTTAAAATTATATTAACTATTACCCATGTTGCAACTGTCCAAAGTGGTCAGAAACCAATCACATTTCTTTTCCATTTCAAGAATAGTAACTATAGGGAAATAGTGTGGAATTGATCTCAAGTGCCTATGGAACAAAGTACAAAGCCAGGATAGGGCAAGGAATTGCCAACCAAGGCTATCTGAGTTAGTGTCCATCAAGGGCAATTCCTTTTCATGATTTGGGTTTAAATGGGGCATTTTAGACCCAGCATTCTGATAAAATAGAACAAAGTTGACCTTGCATTATGAAAATCAGACTTCATATAGTACCAAAATTGTTGGCAGGAGTTATTTTCTTTCTCATTCCCCCACCCCTCCTTCCATACACACACTATCTCCTACCCTTTTTTTTTTTCTCTGGATGAAATCTATTCCTGGGGTTAGTCAGAAGGCTTGTAGTGGATCTTAAGAGACCTAATTTTGGAAGGAGAGGGTCTCATCATTAGGATGGAAGGAAAAAAAAGCCAAAGGAGAAGATTGTGTCAGAGGGAGGGTTGCAAAGAGAGAGGTATGAACAAACTTTAAACTACAAAAACGAAAGAAGTGGAATTTCATTTAAGCTACAGTGTCACCTTCTTTCATTAGTTTGGACAGTATATAAAAAAATTGCATGGGTTTTTCTTTTCTTCTCCCCCCACCCCCCAATTCAATTCAGTGATATGAGGCTTACACTGCAAATATAAAAATAGAATCTTACAATGGCTAATATACATGAGGGGAGGAGATGAGGGCACATACCCTGGGCTAAGCAGATTGCCTAATTTTTACAATGGGAATAAATCTTTCTATCCATCCTACTTCATCATGAGAACAGTTATCTATATATTGATATAGATACCAAAATCTTTAGATATATATCAGTATATCCATATTTTTATGTATTGATATCTCTATATAGGTATATTTAGACATTTGTATGTGCATGTTGATATCTAGATATAGGTATATCAAGATATCCATATTTGAACATATATAGGTATATCTATCTATGGATAGATATGTCCACATTTGTACATATTGCTATCTATATATAGGTATAACTACAAGTCCATATTTGTATATATTGATATCTCTATATAGATATATACATCTATCTTTTTAAATACTAATATCTACATATAGTTATATAGGTATATCCATTATCCATATTTATATCTATCAATATATTTAAGCTTATAGGGCTAGCTATAGATCCATATTTGTATATATAGATACATAGGTATGTTTTTAGATTCATATTTGTATCTATCAATATATTTAAATATATAGGTATATTTATATATCCACATTTGTATATATCAATAGAAAAATACATATGGTTGTATCTATGTATCCATATTTGTGTATGTTGATATAGATGCAATGTAGACATCAACACATATAAATGTTAAATATATGTTATATATGTATGTGTTTTAAATGTATGTGTGTATTTATCATTTTCCTTACAAGCAAAAGACCCTTCTCTCAGATGAGCCTCCTGCCTTTGTGATGTTATATATGTTATTATTATAAAATGTGGTTATATTCTCTGCCTCTTACATTAACAATGGGGACGGGGTAGGGGGTGGGTCGGAGGGGCTTGAAATGACAGAATGAGGGGCACACAATAGGATGACCGTGACTCTGAACAAATAAATAAAACATGTGAATCGCGGTCCCTGCTCTACCTCCCTCTCCCCCTCACCCCCCAACTGTGATTAAATTTGCTGTGGTCATTTCCCAAATGTCTGCCTGATAAAAAAGCACCCATGGCCTTTTCTCACACCGTGGCTTAAAGCAAGGGTTCTTCCTGTGGCTAGCAATCTCCAATCCTGTCAATCACGCACACTTGCACAGACATGCACGCCGCTTTCATTAGCAAAAACGCTTCACATTTGATTGCCACCCCCCCTCACCAAAAAAAAAAAAAAAAATCCTTGTACCTCCAAATCTTCCCCTTAATAAACAACTGTTCAAACCATCCTCACTGTTCCACCCCCACCCTAGATCCCTGCCTCTTGCTGTGTTGCTATAATGGGGTTTCCTTTACCCCCCAATATACCCACCATCCCAGTTTTCCAGCAAACTATTGGGTGTATAGTGAGGCAGGGGACTGGAGGGGGTTAGGGGGAGAGGTAAGAAGAATACACTTTAATAAACCTAGAAGAAAGAAAAAAATGATTTGGGTTCTGTAGTCTTGTTCTTTAGGAAGAGAAAAAGGTGAGGTTGTTGGGGGAAAGGGAGGGGGAATTTAATATTGCAAGAGATAATAGCAACTATGTTAATATCCGGAATTTTCAATGTACCATAAGTACATTTTGTTTTTCCTTTTAGCACGATTTATAATTAAAGATTTTAATCTGGCTTCACATTGAGTTAATAAGCCCTTTGATTGATTAGGATTCATAAAATTGCCATTTCCCGCTGATGCTTTGTGTTTCTGGGGATGTTCTTTTGAAAAGCAGGGTTAAGGTGAATAGGAAGCAGCCATTGTTTAGGCTGAGCTGTGCCAATTCTGGGAACTCGGAACTGCTTTATTCAGAGTTTGTCCCCAGCAATATCTTGTTGTTCAGCCAAATGAATGCAGATAGGATCTGCTGGGCTACAGTTTAGCCATTTTTAGGGAAAAGTTTTTTTTTTTCTTTTTAAATTTCAGCAGGTGTTTCCTACAATTCCTTACCTCTGTTTACTGACCTATTCTTTGGAAAGAAAAGAAGGAAGGAAGAAAAGGAAGAAGGAAGGAAAGAAGGAAGGAAGAAAAAAACAATAGAGAGAAGGAAAGTATGAAGAAAGGAAGGGAAAGAAAAACAGTAGAGAAAGAGAAAAAGGAAGGAAGGAAAGAAGGAAGGAAGGAAAGATGAGAAGGAAGAAAAAAGGAGAGGAAGGAGCATCAAATTGATAAATAGAATGTAGTAAACTGTTTTAAAAACAAAGGCAAGAAAAATACAAACCCAATACATATGAATGTAGTGAACCTAGCCAACTGCATTCCAATTTCCTTTTAAAATTCAGGTTCAGAGTCTGTACATCTAAGAAATGATCTTTTTGCATTAATGGCAAGGATGTGGGAAGTATCCTCCTTCAGCTAAAGGGATGTCTTAGAAATGTAAACACAAATGAAAAAATAGCAGAGGAAAAAGGGAGAGGCAGGAGGAGGGAGATAGATAGACACTGTTGTAATGCTTATCAAGTTAAATAATATGCCCCACCACCTCCCAACATCCCCACCCTCCCAAGCCAAGCCAAAATTAAAAGAAAATTCAGGAAGCAACAATAAATTCTGAGAAATATGAGAAAGAGCTGGTGATTTGAAATCTGTCAAGTATTCATTTCTCCAGTTTATAACACACTGAGTGTGTGTGCGTGTATGTGTGTGTGTGTGTGTGTGTGTGTGTGTGTGTGTGTGTGTGTGTGTGTGTGTGTGTGTGTGCAAGAGAATTCTTTTTCTCTCCCTTATTTTAGTCAAGGGAAAAAGTGACTCCGTTTAGCCCCAGAGGGGCCTCACTCTGTGGACTGAATCCGAGCAAATTCCCTTTGTGTTTCTTACTCTGGAAGGGACATACTATTGTTGAAAGTGGGGCCTCTTGTAATACCAAGGAGTGCTGGACTGTGTGCAAGGACTTAGCAAACAGAACTCCAGTTGTTTCGGAATCAATACTGGCTATCCTCCCCCATCATTCACCCCAATTTACTTGGCACAACTGGCATTTCCTTATCCTTTTCTTTTTTTGTTATTATTATCATTTATCTATTTTCTAGATACAAACATATAGAGTGAAGACAGAAGCTACAGATCTAGCAAGAAAGACAGGGTAAGAGCCAGGACACAGCCAGGACTCCAGCTTCCCTTTTTGCTTCAGCCAGAGAGGGGATGCCTGGAACACACTCTACTTCTAGCCTTTCGGTGAGATTTTGGCTGGATTTCATTTTTGGAATATGAAAATGATATGTCTGTCTATGCTTCCAAAATCCTCATTTCAGCAAGCAGAGTTAGTCCTTTCCTCCGTCACCCCCCACCCCCAAGCATACATTCCCATCTTGTTTTTACAATTTCCTTGCCCCCCAAACAAATAAACCCCCCAGCCCCATCCAAGAGTTTTGTTTTTGTTTTTGTTGTAAAATAACAAGCACCAACACAAAATAGACACAGACCAAACCCTTGGAATCACTCGGGGCTTGGTTTGCAAACAGACCACCGAAAACGTCCCTACCAATCCCCAATAATTCCCTGCATCTCCATAACTGACCTCATGAATTCCCAATCGTCAGGGCTGATTGGTGGGCTTTTAAACGTGACTAATGAAGAAAATTTACCCTAAAGGGGGGGAAGGGTTCCCACCCCTCACCACAATCAAATAGAATGTGCCCTGATACATCATTTTTTTTTTCAAAACAAAGCCCCACACTCACATTTGTGGCAATACTAAAATAAAATAAATTTTAAACAAACTCCCATTTTTTTCTAAACCAGGTCATAGGCAACGACAGCAGAGTCAGAATAATTCCCGGTCCAGTGTTTTACATCATTTAAAGGTACCTTTGAATGAATGTCAGCTTCTTTCTACCTTACTGCCGGGCGATCGATGCTTCATTAGGGCCGAATTGTCTTTTGCCCATGCAACCTTGAAAACAGTCCCTTTAATTACCTGTGAGGAAGTCGGGGACCCTCTCTCTCTCTCTCTCTCTCTCTCTCTCTCTCTCTCTCTCTCTCTCTCTCTCTCTGTCTCTCTGTCTGTCTGTCTCTCTCTCTCTCTCTCTCTCTCTCTCTCTCTCTCTCTCTCTCTCTCTCTCTCTCTCTCTCTCTCTCTCTCTCTCTCCTCTCCTCTCCTCTCCTCTCCTCTCCTCTCCTCTCCTCTCCTCTCCTCTCCTCTCTCCTCTCTCTCTCTCTCTCTCTTTCTCTTTCTCTCCTCTCTCTCTCTCCTCTCTCTTTCTCTCCTCTCTCTCTCCTCTCTCTCTTTCTCTCCTCTCTCTCTCTCTCTCTCTCTCTCTCTCTCTCTCTCTCTCTCTCTCTCTCTCTCTCTCTCTCTCTCTCCCTCTCTCTCTCCCTCACCCTCTCCCTCTTCCTCTCTCTCCAGCAGAAGGCTCCGGGAAGTGGGGGTGGGTGGATGGGGGTCACTCACATTTATTCACAGTCAGCCTGAGTACATCACTGCTTGATAGAAAAGCTAGGAGAAGAGAGAGTGGGGGCAGGGGAGTTGGGAAGAAAAAAAAAAAGAAATATCGGACCCCGAGGTGAGAGGGCAGGGTTCAAGTCCAGACTACAGATCTATTGAAGAGGTTTGAGACAGGCAGGCCTCCACTTGACTTTCTCATCAGCCAGCCTTATGGTTTCTTTACTGTCTTCCTTTCTAGTACTGTTCCTTCTAAGTCCTCCATGGTGCTAATTACCTCAGCTTACCAAATAGGGAAGCCAAGACCTTGCCAGTATCAGGAAAACACACCGGACAGGCTTCCCTAATCCAGCTCACAGGGAAATAGGAACCTGCAGGCTAAATATTTTAGAGGATGAGAGGGAAAATGTACAGAGAGCCGCAACAACCTAATTTACTCCCTTCCATTGAAACAGAAGGGCCCTGAGTAATGTAGGCCGGGCAAGGAGAGTACTGGAAGAAAGTACATAAATAATCATATTTGTTATGCACTATTAAAAATTCAGAAAGATTTTAAATTCAAGTGATAATCTGGTCATCCTGAGGGATAGGCTTGTATTTAATGGCCAGGTATTTTTACCTATTCAATTATGATGAGAAATATTCTAATGAAGCCATAAACCTCGGCAGGGGAATGTTAATCATGTGTGTGTGTGCTCCATGAGAGTCATGTTGAAAAACATACCTGCCCACACTCACCAGGCTGTCCCCCCTCCTAACATAGTAATTCAGCATGGCGTTTGGAACACCTCTCCCTTTTGATGGTCCCTGGGCACCTGAAACTATAAAACTGAACCCTACAAAGCACATTTGATGGTCCGATTTCTGCTTTCTAGCAGCTGTATTTCTAATAGAGGGAGGAAGTTAAGTAAGGATCATGGGTGCATTCCAAACTGACTCCTCATCCCTCCCCCAAAAAGAATCACAAAGCCTGACAATATTGAATTTTATTTTATTTTTAGGGTTGCAAATCGTGCTGTATACTCATCTCTAAAAGCAGGCACTTCCCATAGTATGAATAATTGCAGGGGGTAGGAGCCAATCTTAAATCTCTAAATGAAAAAAAATAATAATCCTTGCATGTGTTTTATACACATATCTTCTAGACTGGTCTATGACACTGAGAAATGAGATGTCATATTGCTCTCCGACACCTCTGCTCTGTCGAGAACCATCTCATTCAGTCTTGACATATAAACTCTCCCAATTCAAGTGGTTACAATGGGCAGGTGCCTATTCGTTCAGCTTGGCTGTATAAAAATGAGCACACTTAATAAAGCCCTACATCCCCCCCCCGCCCCCAGTTTACAAATGCTCAGGCCAAGCTGTTATCAACACATTACTGCCCGAGTGTATCAGCCCAACCAACGCCGAATCATCTTTGTAGAAAACACGTGCGCTCACACATACCCAGCCTCCACCTTGCTTTATAGTGATGAACAATAAATATTAGCTTACTAAAATCCCATCATTTGAAAGTGATCAGGGAAGATGTATTCAGAATTCATGGTCCAGGACTTGAGCTCACAGAGGGAGCTGTGATGTCACTGCATGAAGCTAAGATAACCACTGAACATGAGAACCAGAGAGACGGAGAGGGAGGGGAGGGAAGGAGAGGCAGAGAAATTGGAGCAGGCATATTGCAACTCATGTATGTGGATCACACGGCCGGATTAGGAGCGATCCCTCCACTTCCAAGTATCTTCTTAAGAGGGAAGAGAGAGAGAGAGGGAGCCAGCCAGTCCTCAAGCTCAGCATTGAGAGCTCTCCAGCTTGGGCAGGGTGTCAGAGGGCGTGTGAGTGTTTTTCATTGTTTAGCCTTTATGCCGTCTGCCAAATAAATGAAAGAATTAGTTTTCTGTTTACATGTGTTTGCCCGTGTGTACAGTCTATATATGGTGGAGGAGGAACGGAAGCCACAGCGACTCTTACACACATCTTTGCCAGGTGTGATATAAATATTCATGCAGATATGAATGTGTTTCATGGTGCAAACAGGCTGGTAATGAGAGGTACATCCTGATTGCCCTGGTGATACCTTAGGGCTCCTGCCCAGTGGGTAGGGGGCAGTGCTGTCATTTCTGGGAGAAGCTTTGTGACATGCCATTCCTTGAACTGGTAGTGCCAGGAAGAAAGGGTAACCTTCAAAGTAATTGTCACTGTCCACTCCGAGGCAGGATTGTACTCTGGAAAACACTTCTCCCTTGACAGAGGCCCAAGGCACGGAGTCCACGTCCATTTCTGTCACAAGGCCACTTGCTTACGTTGGTTGTTGTTTGCAGTGGATTTTTTCTATGATTTACACATTTAGAGATTCTGCATTTGGGGAGGAGAGGCATTACATTTATGAATTTATCATGTGTTATGGGTACCAGAAATGGACTATACATTATACATGGGAAAAAACAAACTCTCTCTCTCTCTCTCTCTCTCTCTCTCTCTCTCTCTCTCTCTCTCTCTCTCTCTCACACACACACACACACACACACACACACACACACACACACACACTCTCACACAAAACAATTCCCCCTTCACACACACATATTGTACACATATCCTCCAACTCAACTCTAGGAAGTGTCTGAAGTGAAAGTTAATAATTATTGGCATAGAATTATTTTGGCATAGAATCCACTGAGGCAGAGATAAAGGTAGGGATAAAATTATCCAGGAAATTTTAACAAAATTTTGAAAACAAACACCCTTAACAAAATATATGCTGTACTTTGAAAAGAAAGAAAAAAAATTGAGTTCATGACCTCAGGAATCAAATAATGACATTTCATCCAAGGTGGAGAAAATCATCTCCTATCTCTTCTAAAAGGTACTTGTCCTTTCTTCCAGGGAGTGAGATTGGGAAGGGGAAGAGGGAGTAGAGAGACCTTCATCCCTGGAAATGAAGTAGTGAAAGAAAAGGGGTAGTAGTCTGAGAATGATATAATAAACTCAAGATCCTGAAACAAATTAAATTCAACAAATTTATTTATTAAACACCTGCAACATACAAGGCTTTACTTGTTATCTGAATGAGACTCTGAGTTTCATCACAAGGGAAATTGTAGAATCAAACATTTGTCGTCTCCAAATCACCAAAACACCAATGTTGACCAAAATTAGATTGTACAATTTTCAGTATTCATAAAAAAAAAACAAGAGAAAACAATAGAGATTATATTATTTCTTACATGCTCATCTGATAATTGAACTTAACCCCAATATTTGGGAAGGTCAGGGAAAACAGTTTCTCCTAAGAACCAATGAAGCCTTCTGAATTCTGAGACCATGTCACATGGATGTCAGCAGTCATATCATCCCCCCCCAAGGAAAAGGGCATGGTTTTAACATAGAGCATGGTTTCATCTGAAAGGGTAGTAATGAGCTCTTTAAAATACAATCACAATTTTCAGCCTGCAAAACATCCATGATATAGGTAAGTAGGTAAAAATACCTAAATGAAGAATGTTCTGATAAATCTTGAACATAATTCCTGCCTTAATGTATTGATATATATACACATACATATGTATGTATATACATATGTATGTGTATGTATCTATATACATATGTCTGCACTACAGCATATGGATTTCTGAAATGTGCAGACACACACATATACATAAATATAATATATATGATATATACATGTGTGTATATATTCATGTGTGCATATGAATATTATATACATATGTAGAGTTTTTCTCTATATATTCAGTATCAAGAAGCAATTGCTTGCTGCAGTGAATTTAATATATTCAGTAGCCTTCTGTTTATTTGGGTATTATTTGCTGAAAACACTTGGAAAGCTTTAGTGTAAGAGGCGTAGGAAACCCAGACTACGTGTTGATACGGAGCTTTCCTCTTCCCCCCGCCAATGGCCTGGACCCACACATGCAGACCGCATCGGAATCGTCCTCCCTTTTAAGCACAGCATCAAATAAGGTCAGTGAGGCTGCTTGCGCACCCTTCCTCTTTTATTGTCCATGTTATCAAGGAAACCTATAAAAGTTCCCGCTTTTGATATCTTGACCTGCGGTGTTGCTTGCATGCTGCTTTGTGGTTCAGAGATTTAAAGGAACAGAGAGGGAAAAGGAGTGAGAGAGGGAGTTTGCCTTAGGTGATAAACAGTGGTGTAAGGCCAGAGGCCTTATTTTAAAAAAAGAAGGAAGAAAAAAGAAGAAGCAAGAGAGTTTGGAAATGTTCCAGAGAAAGGGGAATGGTGCTTTTTTGGGGGGAACAGGAAGTAAGAGAATAAAATGAATGCCACTCGATGTCTATCGGAATAGAATTCTGGCACCCATTTGCATGGAATCATGCATTCAGACACATCTGCAACTCATGTTCACATAGACAAATGCAAAAATATACACCACCTTTCCCCCGTCATGCATCTTCCTCTTCACACATTTGTACACCTGATCTCATCACACCTGCAGGCAGAGAGAAGTGTTTAACAACATATACTATCGGTATCTAATGGAAAATTGCCACTTACATATGACTTTGGCCTCACAACAGTTAGTCACTGGCAGATTTCATTCTCTGCTGTTTCCTACTTTGTCCATCCTTCCATTTTTGATGCTGTTTTGTTCCCATATTTGCTTGCTTAGACACCCACCCTCCACCCCACCTGGCTCACACTGGATTTGAGTAATGCCATTTGTTTGTAGAGGTTAATAATACTGCAGTTACATTCTGATGCATCTCCATCATAGATGGTGTATTTGAGCAGATAGGGGGAAAATATATTTTGCCTTTTTTATTTGTTAGTATGCTGGAGGTTTTTTTAAACAGATAATTGGGGAGGGCCAAGACATGTCTGTGTATTTTCTCCTCTTGCTTCTGTGTGTGGGTTCAGGGCAGGCAATGCAATGATTCTGAACTGTCCCACCTTTGCCATGCCTGAAAGCTCTGTAGATTAGTATCAGCAGATAGACGGTGCCAGGAGTGAGAAGTAGAAAGGTTTGTGTGGTAGATAAGGATGTTCAGGTGTTACCATTCTCATATGTCTTCCCTGTAAAGAAGAGATTGGACTGCTTCTCTTGGAAAAAAGTTTAAAAAGAAAATGGAGCTGAAGGATAGCGTTTGCCTCCCCTGGCCCTCTGGCATGCAAATAAATGGAAAAACTGGGTAAATGATCACCAGGTGTATCATTTCTCAAGAGCAGCAATGATTTTCTCTGGAGCTGATTCTTGGAGTTTAGACTAAATATCGAGGAAGTAGTGTGTGTTCCCATCTGATCAACTTGGACTGAGTCTGCTCACATCCAAAATTCTTAGTGAAATTACACTTCAGTCATCGCCAGCAAACATGGAAAGGAACATGAGATGGAAAGCATGAAACTGGGACAGGAAGGGGTTAGTTCTTTCTTTCTTTTCCATACTATTCTGTGAAAATTAAAAAAAAAACAGTAATCAACATGATTATTACACCAGTTATATTCTCCCAACTGTAGCACACTATGTAGGATTAACCCTCAGTAGCCTCCTGTCTGATTAGGTGGCTACTCTGTCTTCTTTTTTCCTTCTGCAAAGTTGGTGAGCCAAGAACAGACATTACAGGAATAGCTAACCAATCACATGTCAGAATATTGAAAAGGCCAACACTCTCTGAAGAGCAAACCTCATGTTTGAGTCACTCAGATCATTTCAAGCATTGGCCTTTCCATCAATACATAAATGAATCCAACACTCAAGAAGGGTGGGGGAGAATGAGGAGGGTAACATGAATGAAATATGATTTACCACTAAAAATCTCACTTTCTTTTCTCAGAAATTTACTAGGAGGACTAAGGTCTTCAAGGTTCTATGTCTGAGATTTAAAATGTCAATGATATAAGTGAACCTGGGACCAAAAATAATGGTCCTCTGTCCATTTACCAAAGGATTTTCTGGTTTATATGAAATGAGGGCAATGTCAGTCATTCTCCTTATGAGGATTTCAAAGTATGACTGGACCATTGGAATCAAGAAAGTACAGCTCTCACTGTCTTTCTTTTTTATTTTGTATCCTACTTCTTCTATTCATTACATGAGGTACCTTTCCCAAAGATGTGTCATCTGAAAATTTGACAATCATGTCATGTGAATTATTTTAGATGTTTAACTTTTTGGCTTAGAATATTAAGTATAGCTCAAAGACTTCCTTGAAGTTCCTTTACCCACATGCCTAACATTACTACAACAGCCCCAGTAGCTTCCTGTTTGATCTTCTTGCCTTAGGTTTCTTCTCATTCCAGTTCATGACCAGACATTTGTCAAAGAGATTTTCCTTAACCGGAGACCTGACTGCTTCATCATGCTAAATACTAAATAAGTTCCATTTCTATTGGAGTCATTATTGTGTATGTTGTTTTTTTGGTCCTTTTTACTTTACTCTGCATCAGTTAATATAGATCTTCCATGCTTCTCTGTACTGTTCACACACAATATTTCTTATAGCATAGTAATACTTTATAGCGTTCTTAGACCATAATTTGTTTAGCCAGTCCTCAACTGATGGACATTTACTTGGGTTCTGATTCTTTGCTATCACAAAAAGTGATGCTCTATATATTTGCTTTGCTGTATATGAGAGATTTTCTTCTTACCAATGGCCCTTGGTTTGTCTTACAAAGTCCTGCACAATGTGGTCCAAGCCTATCTTTCTAATCACATTATAACTCATTATGTATTTTAATTATCCCCCTTTCCACACTCACTGATCCAGTCAAGTTGATCTCTCCAGTCCTAACGCTTGTCATCCTCCATAATCTTTCCTCACCTCTACCTCGTAGAACATATGTAGACATTGTCTCTTCTGATAGAATGGAGGCTCCTTGAGAGCAGGAACTATTTCATTCTTTGTATTTGTTATGTCTAGTATTTAGCACAATGCTTGGTAAATAACTAACACCTAATAAATGCTTATTGATCAAGAAAAAAGAGAGTAAGATTTGAATTAGGAGCTTTATTTTTCAAGCTATGATTTCCTACGATAAGGGCATCTGTAATGGTTGAAAACCATGGCAGCTACCATCTTAAGCCATGAAACTTAAGGCCTGAAGTATCTAGAATGAAACACAAAGAATACCCATGAGGTTCCTTTCCTCTGAATTGAATTGGGCAATAATGATTCATCTCTGAACCATCATTTGCTGAAGTTAATGTAGATAAACAAGATCTGGGAGTATCTACTCTACCAAACCTAGACCAGTCCATGATCCATCAGCGAGTTCAATTAATAGAAAATGAGGTATGTGTCTGATTCACATAGAGAAGAAAACAGAACTCATGGTTGGCACTTTGTAGATATGCACAGTTAGATTAACCAAACTCTGTGGCAAATTAACCTGAAGTTGATCAACTGCTCCCTGGGTGAGGTTTTTTTTTAAATAAGAAATATATCATTGAGTTCACCTATGCAAACATATCTTCCCAAATAATAAAAAAAGATCTTTCTAGATAAATCCATGCTAAAAGTGTATCTCTTTAATTTTAATAACATCAGATTAGCTCAGCAAATCACTATCAGTCTGAGAGCCCACACCTCTGACAAGCCAAGGCTGGTGTGAACCATGTTACATGTGCCACCTCCAATTCATATGAATAGTTATGACAGATTTAGAAAATATGACTAAAATATGTACAGATGGAGCTATCCAGGGTGTCGTTGGAAGGAAAGAGTGAGAACACTGAAGAGGGTGGAAAAAGGTGGAGAAATGAAGGCAAGTTTTACTGGTGTCACAATTTTTCCTTGAGTCAGCCCTGTCTCCAATGCCCTTTTTTATCTTTTTGCTATTCCCAACCCAAGGGATATGGGGCAGCTAGGGGGTACAGTGGATAGAGCATTGGGCCTGCAGTCAGGAAGACTCATCTTTCTGTGTTCTAATCTGGCCTCATATGCTTACTAGCTGTGTGACCCTGGACAAGTCACTTAACCCAGTTTGCCTCAGTTTCTTCATCTTCAAAATTGAACTGGAGAAGGAAATGGCAAACTACTCCACTACCTTTGCCAAGAAGACCCCAAATGGAGTACCACAAAGTGTGGTACATGACTGAAAACAACCGAACAACAATGACCCATAGAGAAATAGTAACAATAGTGGTGGTCGTAATAGCTAGCACTTCTATGGTGTATTGAAATTTGCAAAATGATTTTCTGAGAGGTGAGACCATTACCCCCATTTTACAGATAAGAAAACCAAGGCTTGAGGGAAATTAAATGTCTTTTCCAGGGACATGGTAAGAGTCTAAGTCAGAATTTGAACACAAGTCTTTCTGACTCCATGTCTAACATTCTTTCCACTGCACCACCAACATTTCTTCTCCAAGGCTTTGGCCATATTCTATAAGATCAGGACTACAAAAATATATTTTTAAGAGATTTAAGAATTTGTGTTGTTTTAAGAAGTGGGAACTTGAACACAATCTGTGTTCCATAAATATGTTGAATTAATGGATGACCAGTTGCAGAAATGGATATGGAAGGGTAGGCAATTTTAGGATCAAAGTTCTGTTCTGTACCAGAAACATGTTGCCCTCATTGATGAAGAATAATGGATGCTAAACTGATGTTTTCTTCCAATTTGGAACTGTTTCTTTCCTTACTTGTGAATTTAAGGCCCTCGTTTCTGAAACCTTAGTTAGTAGAGGGACCTTTACCAAATCTGAGTGCCTTTATTATTTGCTAACTACAATTATGAGTAGTGACTATAATTTTTTTAAAAAGTGAATAATAATGATGGTGGTGATACTAAAATGATAATATTGTAGGTTTTGAACAAGACAGAGGGAAGGACACAGTCCACATTGCAGGAGGATTTCTTCACTGGGAAGCTACAAAATTTTTATAAAATTTTTTGATAACTGTACTTCAATCTAATTGATTTCCTTTGTACTCCTATGCATTTTATTTTATGCATTTAAAATCATTGTTCTGAGGAGGAGCCAACAGACTTCAACAGACCGCCAAAAGGGTACATATGATGTACACAAAAAATGAAGATACCCATCCTGAAAGCTTAGCATCTGAACAAACAGCAGTGCCAAAAATGGATATAATATGTATTAGCTAAGAAATATGTCCCCTATTCCCCTTTGACACTATAACCACCCTGATGCAGTCTCTCATCATCTTGTTTTGTGGAGTTATTTTTCAGTCATGTCTGACTCTTCATGGCCCCATTTGGGGATTTTTTGGCAGAGACATTTGCCATTTATTTCCCCAGCTCATTTTACAGAGGAAGAAACTGAGGTAAACAGGGTTAAGTGACTTGCTCAGAGTCACACAGCCAGTAAGTATCTGAGGCAAGATTTGAACTCAGGAAGATGAGTCTATGCCCAGTGCTCTAACCACTACACCTTGCTGCCCTTCACCCTTGGAATATTGCAGTAGTCTTCTGGTTAGTCTCCCTGACTTTGGTGTCTTCTCCTTCCAGGCCATGCTCCATTATCAAAGTCATCTTCGTAAAGGACAGGTCTAACTAGATCATTCCTTAATTCATTGAACTGCATCAGCTCTCACTACAACCTACAGGAACCTGGCCCTTTCCTACCTTTCCACTCTTGGTATACCTTGCTGTACTCCACAACCCAGTAACTCTGATCTCTTTGTTGTATCCTATATATATCTTGTTTTTATGTGATTGCTCGCTCATGGCCTCCTCCATTAGGCTGGAACTCCTTGAGGGCAGCCACTATCTTTTGCCTTTCATTATATACATATATGTGTGTGTGTGTGTGTGTGTGTGTGTGTGTGTGTATGCATTTTATTTTATGCATTTAAAATCATTATATATATATCTATACATATATATATACATACATATACATATATATATATCACCACTACTTGTAATAACCAAATAGTAATTGTTTCTCTTTTACCCAGGAACCCTGAGTGTCTTCCCCTCAAAGTTTGATTTTATTGTTATTATTATTATTATTATTGTTAAAGAGGTCATTCTTGAGTAACTTAAAGAAGCCTCTTCATGAATGGGTATATCTCACTCAAAGTGAGAATGTGATAAGACTTTAGCCTAAATGGGCCAGGGTCTCCCATTGCATCCTGGGCCATCTCCAGTCATCCTGATGAATATCAGGCCCCTGAACCCAAATGGATCAGGAGAAGAAAGTGAGGTTGGTGACTTTGCACAGCCCTCCCTCACTCAAATCAAAGTCAACTGCAAGTCATGCCATCATCTTGACATCATGGTCCTCTTCGAGAATGGACAAACACAACAGCAACTACAACGTCACCATTATATCACAGTGTCTGGCACACAGTAGTGACTTAATAAATATTTGTTGATTTGAAATGTAATTCAGTGTGTTTGGAACACGAGACAGAGAAAATATCTTTCTTTAGGAGTTATTATTCAAAGGTTTGCAGAAGTATTTTAAAAAGAAGGTGGTGTGGACCTGGTAGGTAGGTACTGCTCCAGAGATATGGGACAGCAGGGATATGGTAAATGGCAGAAAGGGAAAGACAAGAATGTCCAGAGCAAAACAACACCTACTGGCAAAACCAATTAGAACTTGAACAAAGATGGCTATTTGTAAGGACAGGAGATCCTCAGTATTTAAAGAGCCATGAAATTCATAAGTTTCCTACAAAATAATGACTGTTTGGAGGAAAAAAAAACATTCAGCATATTTGGTCATAAATAAACATAATCACAGACTCAACTCTCCTAAAAAGGAGCATGAAGTGATAGGGTTTTTTTTCTTTTTTTCAGCTCATCGGTATGCTTTGAGGTCAGAAGTATTGCAAAGGACTGCCTGGCTGTTCAGCCATAACTATAGGACACAATAAAAGGAGGTTGTTAAAGAGTTAAAGGGTTTATATTCAAATTATATTTGAAAACATTTTAAGCTTCAACTGAGCTTGTTGGATAAATCAAAGGGGCTTCCAGATTTGGGGATGGACCTCGAAGGCTGTAATCACCATGTGTATTGCTTAGGGAAATCTGTTGACTTGAGAAACAAGTAGAAATTAAAAAAAAAAATTAGTAAACACTAATGTCAATGTCAAAAACAAACTAACAAAAACCCAACCCCAGAATATCTGTCCCTCGCAGAAACCATTTTCTCTGAGAAGTGAACCTTGGAAATGAAGGAAATTATTTTCCATGAAGGCTCAGTTGCCCCATTGTTAAGCATCATCATATAACCTAGGATTACACAATTAAGCTACCAATAAACAGGTGCATCAATTGAATGTAATGGCAACAATTGCAAATCACACAATTATTTCCAGTACTTGAAATCAGAATTTAAGAGTGTGAAAATTATTTTCCACTGAGTTAGCATCATCTGAGCTGGAGGATAAAATTCCAGAGTCACTGGCTTCCTCAGACATACTTCTTTGGGGCATTCCATTCTGTAGTTTCTTCTCCAAGAAAATGTGCAGATCCAAATCGATGGTGGGGGGTTTGGGTGGGTTCAGCTGGTCACTTGGTTTGGGTCTCCAAATCATGTCCCTGTGGCTTGCTGCTAAGCTCAACATGTGCCTGGCCCTCATGCCGGCTCAAAGAAAGACGGAGCAAAAGGGGCCCTTGTAGTCTCCGGGTAGCTTGTGCCACTGGGTGAGAAGTAGCCCCAGGTGAGCTTACAGCTGCCTTTTCTGGTAGGAACCATGCTAAGTTTTCTCAGTAGGATGCTCCTCTAGCATGCTTTACACAAATAAAACCTGCTGAATTGACTTCTTTGAAAGAATAGTGATATGGGAGAGGGGGCAAGGGAAGAGATTTGGTTTTTAAATCCATTCCTTGGCATCAAATGTACTATGTTAGGTTTCTTCCTCTTTCTCTTATCTTTTTCCTTTGTAGGAACTTCCCTTAAATAAATAACAAAACCTCTCGCTGGAGGAGAATTACAATGAGCAAAACCCACTTTGGAAAGCAAAATTATCATCAGAGTAGAGGCAAAACTACAAAGGAGAAGCCTGGGGGGCCATGGACTTCAGCCTTGTCATTTCTTTTCAGATGAGAAAACTGAAGCTGAGAGATGTTAAATGACTTGCCCAGGGTCACGCAGCTAGTAAGTGTTTAAGGCAGAATTCAAACTAAGAGCTTTCTAATTCCAGATTCAAGACTCCGTCCATGATTTCACAAGTGATCCAATTCCACCTTGTCTCCTCCTACAGATTGCCTCCTTGATAATCCCACTCTATAAACTCCCTGTCTATTGACTCCTTCCCTATTGCCTATAAACATGACTATGTCTTCCCTATCCTCAAAAAAACAAAAAACAGAAAGCTCCAAACCAAAAAACCCAACAACCTCACGTGATCCTTCCATCCCTATTAACTATTGTCCTATACCTCTTCTCCTGTTTGTGTCTAAACTCCTTGAGAAAGATGCCTACAATTGCTACACTTGACTCCTTTCCTCTCATTCTTTAACTCTCTACATTAGGCTTCCAACCTCATCATTCCACCAAAAATGTTCCCTCCATAGTTACTAATTATCTGATAGTGGCTAAATCCAGTGAACTTTCCCCAATCCTCATCCTTCTTGATGTTTTTTGTAGCCTTTCACGTACCAATCACTTTCTTCCCCTTGCTACACTCTTCTCTCTAGTATATTTGGGACACCACTCTCTCCTGCCCATCAGACTGCTCCTTGTCAGTTTCTTTTGCTGGATCCTTATCCAGGTCATGTCCTCTAACAGTAGGTATCCCACAGTTCTATCCTAAGCCCTCCTCTCTTCTCCATCTCTACTGTAGCACTTGATGACCTCATCATCTTCCATGGATTGAAATATCATCTCTAATCTGATGACCCTCAAATCTACCTATTGTGCTCTTACTCTTTTTTGACCTCCAATCTCACATCTCCAACTTCTTTTCAAACATCTCAAACTCCAGTAGATACGTTAAACTCAACATGTCCAAAACAGAACTCATTATTTTCTACCTATACCCTCCCTCCCTACCTCTCAACTTCTCTATTACTGTTGAGGACAACACCATCCTCCTAGTCCCTCAGGCTCCTCACTATCTCTCACCCTCTCCTCCCATATCCAGGCTGTTACTAAAGCCTATTGACATCTCTCAAACACACCCCCTTCTGTCCTCTGATACTGCTATCACTCTAGTGTAGACCCTTATCACTTCACACCTAGACTATTGCAATAGGCTATTTTGGATTTGCCTGCCTCAGGTTTCCCTCTACTCCTATCCATCCTCCATTCAGCTCCCAAAATGATTTTCCTAAAACACAGTACTGATCATGTCACACCCCTACACACACTCCAAAAACTCCTGTGACTCCATATCACCTTCAGAATCAAATACAAAATCCTCTGTTTGGGGTTCAAAGCTCCTTATAACATAAAACCCCACTTTTCTAGCCTTCTCACACCTTACCTCCCCCCCTCCACCATATCCCCATATTCTTTGATCCAGTGATCCTCCTAGCTTTTCCACTAAGAAGATACTCCATTTCTTGGCTCTGGGCATTCTCTCTGTCTCTGCCTCATTCCTAGAAAGCTCTCCCTCTTCACCTCCACCTTCTGACTTCCTTCAGGTCTCAACTAAAATCTCATCTTCTATGGGAAGTTTTTCTCAACCCCTTTTAACTCTATTTTCTCCCCTATCATAATTATTACTTATTTATCCTGAACATCACTTGCTTTGTATATAATTTATGTATAGTGTCTCTCCCATTACATTGTAAACTCCTGGAAGGCAAGGTCAGCTTTTTGCCCTCTTTTGTATCCCCAGAGCTTAGCACAGTGCCTGATATATAGTAGTTGCTTAATAAATGATTACTAATTGACTGCTGAATAGCTACTTTTACAAAATAAGGAAAGGATAGAAAAATATGTGATAATTCAAGTCCAAAGTCCATGCCCTTCCTTCTGAGGGGAAAACTATTTTGCATTGTAGTTTTAAAATTTGCATAACATATACTACCCTACATGTTGCATATTTTATTGATGTAACAATATAGTAGTGTTGTGCCTAGGCTCAATTGATTAGAGCCAAGTCATGCCTTGTTACTGGTCTCCCTCTATGTGTGTGAAGCATTACTCCTTCCTGACTAATTATTTCTTTCCTCTTCTTTGAGCATGAGTTTCTCTCTAGTGATTCTCTCAACTCCATCCCTCTGGAGGAATAGTTTCCTTTCAAATCAGGCTCTAAATAAAATTGAAACTAAAATGGTCAAACCATTGCTCCTCATATCAGATGCAAATTGTTCACTACTTTTCTTTCTTTCCCAATGTACCCTCTCCTCAGAAAAACACCATCACCACCACCACCAAAAACTACCAGCTCATTCTTGACTAAATGGATCTTCATTCTTCTTGCTCTGGGAAGTTATGAAAAAATATGTCAACAATTCTCTGTTCTTCTGGAGCTGGATACTGGGGAGGCTGAAATCTTGACTACATATCACCATTGTACAATCCATCTCTCCTTTTCTCCTTCCAGGTATTCTTCCCTGTTGCCTATTGTCTTGGCTCCATTTCCTAGATCAGTACAGTGGTTAACCACATTTATATTGGAAAAGTAGCTTTAAAATAATGCAAAACAGAAAGCAAAATCTTAAGATACAAAGATTAGGGAACATCCCTCCCAGGAAAGGATGACAAGGATGGTGAGGGAAACATCAGCACTGGTCTGCCCCACTGAGTGAGCTCATAAACACAGGATCCTCCTAAACAAACCTCATGATCAAGGAATCCTGTGCTCTGGAGCTTTCTCTTTCTTTGCATCTTCTTCCATGATGGTCCTCTAGCTTAGCATCCCAAAGTTCTCCTTGTCAGGGCTTCTTCTCAGGGCACCACCTGCTCTAATGTCTCTCTTGCATTCACTCTCCATTCCCTAGGTCCAGTGCCTCACTCTCTTGTATGCATCCCTATGCCCAACGTGAGCAGTAATTGCGACTTCTACCTTCCCTTTTCTTTAGTATAGGAGGATTAGTTTCTTAGTCACAGTGTGGTTGTGTCAATGAAACTCCTCTGGGGATGGAAGATAAGTTCACTAGGGATTTTCTACCTGCTGTCGGGCATTGGCCACCAGAATCCTGTTACCTTTATGCATATATGAATTTTTTTCTTGTTCACTGGAAATGATTTCTCACTCTTAATGCTGTGCATGCTAATTCATTTCTAGATATTTCCATGTATCATTCTTCATATTCTCAAGGTAATGTGCTATTATAAGTTCAGAAGACAGGGCTGCTAAATACCTGTTCCATAATGGGGAGACTAACCCTCGGTATAGCAAAATTCTTTAGGTCAATGGGCTAACAACGTCAAGAACCTTGGTCTAATCAATGATATATTCTAGTTTCCTTTTCTGGGCTCCATGAACCCAAACTGTAGTCCTGAGCTGGACCATTATTTTATATGCTATGGACATGGTGGGACAAAGTAAGAGACCATGGAAAGACCAACCTCATTCCATTGCTTCTTCAATACTTCAATTATCTATGATCTTTCCAGATACTAATGCTCTTTCCAGAAGAACAGAATGTAAGCTCGTTCATCTGCATCCTCTCATAAATCCTTCATGAGCAAAGTTCACACAGGCTTAAGGAGATTTTCCTCTAGAACTCTATCTAGGTCAATGTAGTACCCAAGCTGCCCATCTGTGGTCTTTTATTCTTCTATGACTGGTCCATCTTCTTTCTTTATTTGTCTATTTTATGCTGTTTTGGGCATGAAATTGACATTGATATTGACAATTGCCTTCTTTTTGCAACCTCAACATGTCTCTCCATCACCACTGGGATGATATTCCTTGATCTGAGGCACAAAGTATCATCAGAAGAATATTGATGCTATAAGGTAGGATTTTATTTCAGGGAGAAGTTTGGGGATCATTAAAAATACTGCACAATTTGCCAAAAGCTATCCAGCCTACTTGTCTTCCTCCTATTCATTTCTTGGCCCTATTCATTCTCCCTTTGCAATTGTATGTAGGTGACACAGTGGGTAGAGTGCCACGCCTGGAGTCAGGAAGACTTCCTGAATTCTTCTTGAGTTCAAATCTGGCCTCAGATACTTCTTAGCTGTGTGACCCTAGACAAGTCATTTACCCCTCATCTATCAAATGAGCTGGAGAAGGAAATGTCAAACCACTCCAGTATCTTTGCCAAGAAAACTGCATATGGAGTCACAAAGAGTCAGACATGACTGAAAACAACTGAACAACAACATGAATAGACCAGTTCTAGAGGATATCCATCCAACTGTATATTGTTGTCTAGATAATAGGCAATTTTTCCTCCACTTAGATTTTCTTATATATATGGACCCCTCACTTCCTAGAGAATATGGATCTAATGTCAGTAACATTCCAGAGCTTGATTCAATCAATGTAACATTACCCACAAATAAACTTCTGGAGTGATCAAGGAAGGATTCAACTGACCCATAATCAGAATGACATTTGTTTTGAGTTATTTTTCATGGGGAGGAGAGGGATCTCATCCATGAGTCTTTTCCCTAATCCCTCTCCTTTTTCTTCCTTATCTCACAAGTATAGCCAAGGACTTCAGGCAAATGGCTGTCATTCCCCAAATCCTGAATGCTCGTGCTTCAGTTACTTTGCCCTCATTGTTTCTTGAAATATGTTCACCTATGCAAATAAGAACCAACCCAGACCTGCCTATAAATACTTATTAAACTCCTAGCCATCCTTCAAGACCCAGTTCAAATCCTATGTTCCCCATGAAGGCTTCTTTTCTTGTTCCCTAACCGAATGAGATCTCCCACTCCTCTACATTTTCATTACATTTTGCTTGTGTATGAACATAATACTCCATTATTATCTTCTTGTTATCTGTATAAATGCACAGTGACCTCCCTCCTAGATTATAAACTTTTTAAGGCCAGAAATCTTCACTTATTTATGTTTATAGTCCTTTGTGCATAGTAGACATTGCTTATTTAGCTGAGCTTAGATTTAAGGGACCTAGTTGGAAGTGATCTGTCCTCTGCATTTTCGTGACACTTAGTATCACTCATTATAATGATCATGTACCATGCGCAATAGTTTCACAGAGGATTTAGATACTGAAGGGGCCTGAGACATCATTTAATTCAGTGGTTCTCAAAGTGTGGTCTGAAGACCCCTAGGGCTCCTGGGACCCTTTCTGAGGGTCCACAAGAACTAGTTTCACAGTAATGCTAAGATGTTTTAATTTCAATTTTGACAAATATTGATAGATAACATGAAGAAAAACTCTTAGGAAGGGTGCTCCACAATTTTTAAGTGTAAAGGGGTACTGAGACCAAAAAAGTTAAGAACTTGGTCTAGTCTGACCTCTTCATTTTACAGAGAAGAAAACAGAGGCTAGAGAAATTGAATTACTTGCCTAGGGTAACATAGGATGCATGTTCCCAACCTATTTTTATTAACCTTGTTGAATGTTGCTACCTTCCACTCCCCCTGCGGTCCTGATAATCTGGCCATTTTGCAATATCTTTGCCTTTGTTTTTTTGTATGGGTTACCCTCTGTGCCTGGAATGTGCTTTTTTCTCCCCATTGCCTCTCTGGGCCCCTTATTTCCTTAAAGGCTGAGTTCAAATGTCACAAGGTCCCTCTTGATCCACTCAGCTGCCAGTATCTTCATCCTCTTCCCCTTCCTCAAACATCTCTTTGTTAGAGACTGTATTTGTGACACCATTGGTGCAGAAGATCTCCCAATGAAAAATTTCCCTCTACTAGTGGAGGTCAGCACTTTCTCTACCACAGGTCTTCTTAGTGAAATTTATCCAGGAACACATAGTCTGTATGTATTAGACATAGGAACTGAACCCTGGTCCTCTTGGTCCTCTTGGCCTAAAGGCCAACTCCTAATCCATTGTGCTACTTTGCCATTTTGTATATAGATAGAAAAATAGATGTAGATAGATAGATGATAGATAGATAGATAGATAGATAGATAGATAGATAGATAGATAGATAGATAGAAGGGAAGGAGCAAAGAATAGAAGGAAAGGATGATGAGGAAGGGAGGGAGAAAGAGAGGAAGGAAAGAAGGAAGGAAAAAAGAATAGATGGTCTGGATATTGATATGGTTATGGAAATGGAAGGGCAGCTAAGTGGCACAGTGGATAGAGTGCAAGGCCTGGGGTCAGGAAGACCTGAATTCAAATCAAGCCTCACACATTTATTTGCTATGTGACCTTGGGCAAGTCATTCAACTCCTGTTTTCTTCAGTTTTTCTCATCTGTAAAATGAATGGAGAAGAAGATGGCAAGCCACTCTAGTATCTTTGCCAAGAAAACCCTAAATGGGATCACAAAGAGTTGAAATGACTGAAATGAGTAAATAGTAATGAACACAGATATAGATATGGACAGGTTTAGGTGGCTAAAGGTTGTCTTTTTCAGAGAGACTTTATAAATTTATTGAGAAAAAGACTGTTTTTGTCTTTGTATCCCTATAGTCTGTAGCAGCAAGCACCCTGACGCATATTGAGGGATGACCTGCTGGCACAGGTTCTTAGATCGGCTTTTCCAAAAGGAAAGCAACTTTTGAGGAGTCAACAATCTACTTTAATTACATCCACCAATAGAGAAAATACAAGCAGAGGAAATAAAGACCAACAGACAGGCTTCCAACTGTCTGACCATAAGCAATATGTACATCAAAGATCAACAGACAGATCCAACTGTCTGATCATCACATATATTCAGAGACAGAAGCTAGAGGGGAGGGGAGGCTCCTTAACAGCTACCCAGAGTCTCATCTGGCACATGAACCTTCTTCCAAAGAGTAAGTCCCTAAAGCAAAAACTCACCTCATAGAATACATATATATGTCTCTGTGTGTGTCTGTGTGTGTGTATATGTATATATGTGTGTATATATATGTATAAATACACACACACACACATATATATATGCTTTTCAGAGTCAGAGGGCATCATGACCTCTTGACCCAGTGCCTCATTAGCAATTAACTAAAGATGTGGGTCTTCCTACAAAACAAGCCTCCCCTAATTTGAGGGCCATTAATGGGAGGGGAAGATACTTACATTACAGAGTCCTTGTATACCTGAGAGATAGTAGATTAATATATTCTCTCTGTTGGATTGATTATCTTCTCCACTAGATTACGAACTCTTTCAGGGCAGGGACCTTTCTCTTATATTTTTCTCAAAGCACCTAAACATGGTGTACAAATAGTGCTCAATAAATGTATGAGTGAATGAACAAGTTATTTCTGTATATGAATTGACTGAATAATTTCCATACCATAAATGAATACCAAATGAATGTGATAAGGCACATTTTATTATTGCAATACTTTTCAATGATGTTGCATTTTTCACAGTTAATTAATAATAATATTTAATAATAGCTTCCACTAACATAATATTTCAAGATTTACAAAGTGTATCCAAAAATTATCTGCAAGACAACCTTAGATGCTATTATTTTTTAGAAGAGAAAACTAGATAAAAATGAAATGACTAGCCCAGGGTCACACAGCTGGTAAGTATCTGAGGCTGGATTTGAACTCAAATCTTCCTAACTTCAGTTCCAGCATGTCCCTTAGCCATTAGTCCTGGCTATAGAAAAGTACCCCAGAGAACCCACCCAGCCCTTTTGTGCACACATCTCCCACCTTCCCATTCAGAGGTTGCTCCCATAGACAATGTTGTCTTTCTAGGAAATTCAAGAGGAAAACTGTAGTTGCCATCTCTATCTATCAGACCCTAGATGGAGATCACCCTGAGGCAGCTGGATATGTATATTTGTAGCCCTGTTAGCATCAGCAGTGTTGAATTTGCAGACTAGAGAAGAAGGTAAATCCTTTCTGGTAGAAGGCAACACTCAAATCTCATCCTTAAACTAGTCACCTCTCATTTTGGAAAATAACAATTGTCACCCAGAATTGATTATATCTCCCTGGGAATTTCTTTCCCTTTATATCTCTTAATCAGAAGATTTTGGGACCAGTGTAATCAGAGAGCTTGGACGTATTAGTCTTTAAGGACTAGGTTCATTTTGGTTTCGCTTTTCTTTGAAAGCCCTGATTCCTCCAAATGATCATTCACCCCCAGAAAGTTCAGGGTTGTTGCCAAATCTCCTAAACTTCTCAATCAAGCTAGTAATTGCCTTTATTATTGGGCTCAAAATAATAAAGCATCATGAACAGTCCATTTCTTGTGGTTTGGAGTAGCATTTCTTGGATGCTGCTTCTGGTAATGTGAAGTTCAGAGCAAGCAGTTCTCCATATTGCTACTCAGAATTAACCCATAAATTAGAATAACTAAGTGGTAGAGGGTAAGACAAAGACAGTGGAGAACTGAAGGCCAGGGCCCCGGTCATTTTGAATAGGAAATGAAGCATGGTTTATGTTGGGTATTTTATAGGTTTTAAAGCAAAGTTAAAGTATAACGTGGAGGAGCAAGGTCAGGGTGTTATCTTTTGTGGGGTGAATGGGGTGGGGGTGTTGAGGTCACAGGATTATGCCCGAGATGTGGACCCTCCTTTCTTGGTAACATTTATTTTCCAGAGCTTCTGTCTAATTAATATAAGGCCTGCTGGAGCACACTGGCCCTCATTGGACCTGTCACTCGTTAATCAAGCGACCCTCCTAGCCTTGGGTAATGACCTTGAAAGAATATATCAGCCCATGATGGCGGAAGTGAGGAATTAAATTGTTTCTCTGAGTGCTTATGGTCATTGCTGACAATTTATATTGCACAGCTGCCCTGAGCTGGCCATACCAGCCATTGTGTGGTAATCATTTTCCTAGCTGGGAATGGATTGTATGCTGGACAGGGACTGAGCTAGGCCCCTGTACATCTCCATCTTTATGTTCCCCCTCCCCTCTTTTTTTTTAATCGTGTCTTTGTTTGAGAGACAGGGGTTGTGAAAAGTTAAAAGCTTTATTGTTAAGGCCAGTATGGAGTGGCAAAAAGCTCGGGGTAAATTGTGTGTCTGTACGTACCTTGTTTTGTCTCTTATAACACTGCTCTCTCCTCTGCTGATGTAAGGCTTAACAGGAAAGTGTCTTGAGAATTATGTTAGCTCAAAACTCATAAGAGAAAAATTACTGGAAATATTAAAAGACTGCAAAGGGTGTACTGTGTACAAGTGATTAAACCTGGACCCTTCCTGGGTCTTGCTGCGAGGTCAGGGAGATATTGGCTGCTAGTCCTTTGGGGAATAGGCAAGGATGGGACTTTCATCCTTTTTCCCTTTTATTGTCATAGATTTAGACTCAGTGGTATCTTGGGGTAAGTTGTTATGTGGCTGGAATTGTACCATTACATTGAGATGATGTTCTATGAGTCTGAAATTAACCACAGACCTTCTTCTCTGACCACCTGCTCCTCCTCCACTTTGTCTCTCTTTGCTGTTCTTAAACCTAAGGAAGAAAATTTTTAAGAGTGCTTTTTTGTTCTCTATCGGATGGTGTCTCTCTCTCTCTGTTTCATTATACTAGATGGGTTTGAAAAAGAGTTAACAGGAAGATCTTTTTTTTCCCCTTCCATTAGCGGAATCACAGCAAGCCAATAGCATGTTGTTATTTCTCTCTCCAGTCACAATCACTAGATTTCATGGTTGGCAATCTCTGAAGCTGTATAAGTATTGGGGCATGGTCTTCATATGTGCTGTTTATTCTCTCTGTACATATATTCTCAGTACTTGTCACCAAAAGGATGTGTTGCCATTGCAAAGTAGATTAATTAAAAAAGGTATCTTAATGGGGGCAGGGTAAACACTAGGTGAGAGAGTTGTCTCTTATGATCCAGTATGGTATAATGAAAGAACATTGCCTCTAAAGCAAAGAGAATCTGAGTTCAAGCCTCACCTCCAACATTTACTACTGGGTAACATCACTTAATTATCTCCCTGGATCTCAGGTTCTTCATTTTTCAAGTAAAGGAGCAGGACAAGATGGCATCTAAGTTCCCTTCAGGCATTAGATCTATGATTCTATGGTTTTTTCATCAGGTTCTTTTTTCCTGTTTCTCGGAATCTTTTTTTTTTAATTTTTAAAATTTTGTATTGATTTTGTATCCTGTATGCATTTACCTACGAAGTGTTTGTCAACCCAGTAGAATGTGAGCCTCTGGAAAGTAGGGAATTCTTTTCTTTTGTCCTTGTATCATCATCATCTACAACAGTTCTTGGTTTAATGTAAATAATTCACAACTACTCACTGGCTGATGATTATTTGATTCTTAGTTACATGGAACTCACTTGTCCACAGAAAGAGCAGACTGCGTATACCTCCATGGGAAAAGGACTCTAGCATAGACAGTGTTTTTATCCACCAGCTTGAGAATGATCCTTTCTGCATCACCAGATTTTTCTCATATTCACTCAGCCACCTTTATTGAGTGGCCACTCTAAGCAGAGTGCTCTAGAGGGAAGACTCAAAAAGACATGGAAAATATGGGCCATGTTCTCAAGGTGTGTCTATTCTCTATCTGGGGAGAGGGAAGATACACATTAGCTAAAACCTTGAGAAGTGCTATAAGTCTAAGAGAAACAAGTAAAAATGGGAATGGAGAGCATTAGTGTTGACTTCATGGGATTTTTTTCTTTTAGAGGAGATGAAGCTAGTTCATCAGTAACATAAGGTCCACTTCTCTGGAGCCCTTGAGCAGCTAGCACAGTCACAGTCCTTTTCCATCTTTCTTTTTACTTTTCCTCATATGTTGTGGTAGAAGGAATACTTGACTGGATGCCCAAAGACTCAAGTTTCCTCTGAGTTCTCTTACTAAAGAAATTGTATCACCTTGAGCCAGTCACCATCTTCTGTGCTCTACATTCCCTCATCTGTTAAATGAACAGATGGCATTGAAGAATCTCTGAGGTCACGTTGAGATTTAGGGTTCTGTGAGCCTAAGTGACACTCTCTGAATAGAAACATCTGAATAAATTTTTCAAAATAATATGAAAGATTTCCCAAGAAATGTGAGATTGAGTCAATCATCGAGCTTTTATTAAGTACCTACTATGTGCCATGTACTTGTGTTAAGCATTGGGGAATCAAAGAAAGGCAAAAAGTGACCCTGCCCTCAAGGAACTTTAATTCTTATATACATGTAATAATGACGTATAAATGATGTAAATAGCCGGCAATATTGGAGAAAGACCTTGCAGAAGGTGAGATTTCATCTGGGTCTTGAAAGAAGCCATGTTCATGTATTATATGTCAAGCTGGACATCATGCCGTTTTCATTTACATTAGAACTCAGCCAATTTTTGTCATAATCCCTACCTTACTAGGACTTTCACAAGCCCTATTGATATCACTCCAATATTACCTAGGTCCTTGGTAATTGTCATTGTTCCCCATAAAAGCCCTGTTGTCAGTTCTCTTGGTTGAGGGTTACAAGTTACAATGGGGGGGAGTTTTAAACCTTTGGTTTTCCTTGTTACAAGGATTTTGAGGTTAGTTCATCTTTTCCCACAGCTCTCGCTGAGATGGCGCTGGCCAGCTCCAGCATGGCTATGCTTGGTTTCTTCCTTGACACTGCTTTTATTTCTGTCGACATATTTTGAGACCTTAAATGTTGCATTTATATTAGTATGTTTAAAATAGATTTTCAAAATACAAAAGGCTACTTTGTAAACATATGCATAAGGCAAGACAAAATCAAGGAGGGGAGCACTGGAGAAAGTTGAACAGAAAAAAAAATAAAAGCATTCTATTTAAAAGAGCCAAGATAAAAATATGAACTGAATCACAAAACTCCCAGCCTTCCATCTAATACATTTCCATGGGCTGTACTAATTTTTCCCCCTTGTGAATTCTCATCAGCCTTGGGAAATGAGTGTACAATTTTTATTATTCCCAGAAACTTCAGGAAGTCCACATGTAATCCCACATGAATGATTTTGGTAAGGAAACAGGCATGGCTGGATGATGGTACCTTTACTTAATGTCAGGAAGAAAGATATCCATTGAATTTGGGCTATACAAAATCCCTAGTTTGGGCTTGATAACTGAAGACCAAGACTTCTTAATGGCCACAGAAAACTAGCAAATGATGAACCTAGCAGGGGTGAGGAACCTGCAAACTTGAGACTGCATGTCTCACATACAGCCTTTTTACTAAGTTTTACAGAACAAATCCTTTTATTAAGGGGATTTATTCTGTAAAGTTTGCATTCAGTCAAAGGGCACACTTGAGGACCTTGAGGGTCACAAGTGGCCCTGAGGCCACAAGTTCCCCACCTCTGATCGTCTGAGGAAAGTCCTATAGGTCATATCAATAGATCGACATAGAATCACCAAATCTCCAAATGGTAAATGATCTTAGAGGTTATCTGTTCTTATTTGACTAGGAATCCCCTCATGCCCATCATCTGGGGCATGGCTGAACAAGTTGTGGTAAGTGATTGTGAAGGGAATATTATTGTACTATGAGAAAGGAAGAAGAGGATGGTTTTAGAAATTTTCCTTACATGTAAAATGGGGATAATAATGACAGCTACTTCCCACAGTTATTGTGATGATAGAATGATATAATATTTGTAAAGTACTTTGCAAACCTCAAAGCATTATGGAAATGCATGTTGTTAATATAATTATTATTAGCTACTGTACCACCTAGTCAAAAAGATGAAGAAGAGAAACAGGAAACTTGATCAATACACTTTTAAAAAATGTGGCATTGTATTCAAGGTTCAACACTTTTGAATTCTTCTTTCCCCCAAAATCTGCCAAATGGAGGGAAGGGGAATATATCTTCTCAGATCTCTTCTTTGGAGCTAAGTTCAAAATTTCTTGTAATTTTGCAGCATCTGTCTTTGATTGTTTCATTGTTTTTTTTAATCCACATTGTAGATATTGTGTATATTGTTATACTTCATTGTCCATCAGTTCATGTTAAATCTTTTTATCCTTCTCTGTGTCCATCCTAAGAAAATTTCAAATTGAACAAAAATATCAGACTTCATTGGGATAATAGATTTAAGAGTTAGAGAGAACATTGGAGGCCAACTGGTTTTATAAGTGGAAAAACTGAGGCTCAAAGTGACTTGTTGAATATCACACAAGTACTAAGTATCAAAAGTGGAATTCTTTTTATCCTTAAGGGTGTCATTTAAAATGTACCTTGTATCTGTCCTTTCCCCTCCATCTCCCCCATTCCAGAGGAAGGGAATAAATGAAGAAAGGAAGATAAAGTCTATTGATGAGGCCCACTAGAAACCTTTGCTCGGCCATAGGTGGCCTTTGGACCAGAGTCTGAAAACGCTGAAGTTGATTCCCAGGAATCTGTTTAAAGAAATGAACCAGTATTTCTGAGCACTAATTTATAAAGATAGGTAATGTCAGAGTCTCTTTGCAAGAGAAGGTGATCAACTCCTGAGTGCTTAGGAAATATTTCTTTTTTTACCTCCTTAACAACCTAATATTTAAATTTTTTAATTCATCATACAGTTTGTCTGTACTTAATATGTTACCTTATAAATATAATTCTAATGCTAGATAAAGATCAAGGATTATTCTATAGTGAGGATGTTAGTTTGGGGGATATTATAAATTAGATGGGAAACTTCTCTCTGCCTTCTTACTGTATGTGACTTTGAGGTTCACATCATCATGAAATACAGTAATTCTTGCAAGAAGCAGGGCTACCCTACTCAAGGGTTCCATGGAATTTTTATTATGAATTTCACTTTTCAGAGTATTGAAGATGGGCTCTTCATCTGATGGAAAAGCTTGCTAGGTCCTTTTTCTCTTGAATTTTTCACAAAGTGCCTGAAATAAAATTAAATCAGATTTCTTCAATTAGTTGGCAGTAGCCATAAGGAAAAAAGAGAAAGAAGAAGCAGCCCTCTTACTTTCTGACTTTAAAAGTTTTATTTGCAATGACACTTAAACTACTATGATTTAGAAAAGTGGGGGGAGAGGTGGAGGATTGATAATGTAACTTTGATTTCAGAATAATGGTAGGTATTGGACTAGATGACCAGATGGGTCCCTTCCAACTCTTAGACAGTGTGATTATATGACTTTGCATCAGAATTTAGCTCTGGAAACCATAAGAATTTTGAATTTCAGAATTTTGAAACTATGGATAGATAGATAGAAATAGAGACAGACAGAGAGACAGAGAAAGACAGAGACAGAGAGACAGAGACAGAGAAAGGGAGAGAAATGGGGATAAAAACACACACATGAGAAAGAGAGAGAGAGAGATTGAGAGAGAAGAGAGAGTAGAGAGACAGAAAGAGAGAGAGGGGGAGAAAGAGAGTGAGGGAGAAATACAGATAGACAGATGGAGAGAGAGAGGGAGAGAGAGAGAGACAAAGAGAGAAAGGAGAGACAGGAGAGAAAGACAGAGGGAGGGAGGGAGGGAGGGAGAGAGACAGAGACAGAGAGAGAGAAAGAGAGACAGACAGACAGACAGACAGAGACAGACAGACAGAGAGAGAAAGCCTTTTCGTCTTTTCATCACCTTTGGGGAATATAGTCTTTGTAGTGGTATATCACTGGGTCAAAGGCTATGCACAGTTTAGTAACCTTTTGGGGCATAGTTCCAAATGGCTTTCCAGAGGGATATATCACTTCACAGCTGTGCCAACAGTATATTCAAGTGCCTATTTTCCCACAGCCTCTCCAACATTTTTCATTTTCTTTGTCAGCTTTGGCAATCTGACAGATATGAAGCACAGGAGACATTTTATTCTCAGAGACTAACTATGAAGTTGTGAAAAGTCTTTCCATCACGGAGAGCCTTTATTAAAATATCAACCCTTCTCCATGCAGAGATACTCCTGAATGTCACAAGATGCCAGTATACATATATATATGTATCTATGTATGTGTATGTATATATATACATATGTGTGTATATATGTATATGTATATGTATATGTATGTGTGTGTGTATATATATATATATATATATATATATATAGAGAGAGAGAGAGAGAGAGAGAGAGAGAGAGACATACACACACACACAGTCTCTCTTGACTTTTCCCATATCAAAACACTCTCTTCAACTTGAGGTGAGTGGGAGCATCACCTGAGTCTTATAGACAATCCAAATGGTCTCAGGTAACAAAGCTGGGAGAGTCTAATGAAATCTTTTGATTGGTCACATGTGGCACAGCGGAAAGAGTATAATATTTGGAGTCAGGAGTCTTGAGTTTAAATCTTAACTCTCCCATAAGATCACCAAAGTGACATTAAGCAAGCCATTTAATATTTCTGGGCCTCAGTTACCTCATCTATAAAATGAGTGGGTTGGACTAGAGACCTTTAATCTCCTTTCTAGGTCAAAATGCATGATCTTATGGTCTTACAAATCCTTCCCCCTCAAATATGTGTGGATAGCACTGACCCTTCAAAGCATCAGGCACTTCGGTATTAAATTAACCTATTGTATTCATGATCATGGTGCTAAACACTCTTCTAATAGCATTAATACCTCAAAGAATGACAGAATTCCAGAGATAGAAGAAACCTAGGAGACCATATGTGTCTGAACAGGATTCTTCTAACATCAGCCAGTAGACATCTAGCTTTCAATGGTACAAAGATGAAATGGACCCATGGGTTAGTGAAGTCAAAGATTAATTCCTTAAAGGTCAGGGTCCCACTCTCAGGCGTCAGCTCATTAGCTACTGACACAATGCCAACAGTGTTGGGGCCAGGGTCCCTGGGACAGTCAGTCACCCAGCATGGTTAGAAGGGTCTCACTCTGGACAATTGGGCTTATGTGAAGTGATAATTGTATAAAAGCAACTGGGTGGCACAGAAAAGGGCACTGCACCTGTAGTCTGGAAGATCTAAGTTCAAATCTGACTTCAGATACTGATAGGTTGTGTGATCCTGGGCAAGTCACTTAACCTCTATTTGCCTCAGTTTGTCTTTGGGAATAATAATAACATCTATCTCCTAGAGTGACTGTGAGTATAAAATGATATCATATTTGTAAAGCCATTTATAAACTTGAAATTTCTATATGAATTACTATTCTTATTAAATCTCTTTAAATTCTGGCTAGAACAAACCACAGCTACTACTGGAGCAGGAAGGCACTGATTGGCTAAAACATGGACGGCTATGGAGGAGCCTCAGAGGACCTTCCTCTGGTTATCATATGCATCCTGAACACATGACCTTCTGAAGTCATCGAGTGGCACTTCAATGTCTACGGGTGCTAGTTAACTAATTTGGTAGTACTAAGAGCACATATAACACCAAAGGAATTTCTAATCCATCTCCCAACGGGAAGGGGGAAAGACCTCCAATCCTGTCTTACCGTTGGAAAGGCTGCTTCCATGGGTGGTAATCAAAATGGCAGTGATTGGAGTACATGGACCACGTGAGGCCAGCCCAAATGACCAGCAAGATAGTATATGACAAGATTATGCTTGAGCTTGATATGGTGCAAACCGTGAGAATTGACCCTGAGCTGATAGTTGATCGGTGAGGAGAAGACAGCACTAATACAAGGTGGCTCAGTGGATAGTAGTGGATAGTAGCTGGGTCTAGAGTTGGAAAGACCTGAGCTCAAATCAAGCTTTAGACCCTTACTAGCTGCGTAACCCTGGGCAAGTCACTTAAACTTCTATTTGCCTCAGTTTCCTTATCTGCAAAATCGGGATATGAATGGCATCTACCTCCTAGGGTTGTTGTGAGGACCACATGAGATAATAATTATAGTGGTTAGCACAGTTCTGGCACAAAGTAAATGTATATATATGTCATTAGCTACTATATTAGTAGTAGTAGTAGTTACTAATGAACTCAGAGAATACTCAGAGGTTGATAACCAGGGAATATCTTTAGGAATGGGTCACTTAGAACAAGACTAACTCAGGTCAATTAGTCCTCATCAAAAAGTCATGGGCCAAGCACTTCAGAAGCCAGACAAATACTGAGTCATATCCCTTGGAGGGACATAGAACTTCAGAACCAGAAGTCACTTTGGTAAGAGTGCTAAAAGAGTATTTCTGAAGGGTTGTAATCAGGAATGTACTGGAGCCACCTCATACCAGTTTTCAAAAATTTTCAGTGCCAGCATTTCTCAGAAATTGACAAATGCTTTGAATCAAAAGTTGATTTATTATTTTGTTAATTGTCTAGACTTAAGAAAGTGATGGATAAAATGTTTACAATGAAGATTAAATGTAAAAGTGTGCCTTGCTTACATTTCCGCATTGGAAAGCCAGTAGTTAAATGTTTATCAGCATACCCTCAGGCAAAATGATATTACTATGTCCCTATCCTTCGACATGTAAAGTATTTTTACAACCTGGACTATTACCATGTCCAGTCTTACACTTTACTCCCTTCCATGAGCCCTATGATGCAGTTATAATGGCCTACTTGCTATTATACATACAGGATGATTTGTCTCAGGTCTCTGTGCTATATCTATGCTTAAAATACACACAGAAGTGCTTGATCCACAGTTATTGATTGATTGGTAAGAGGGACACATGCATCCTGGGAACTCTTAAGAAAGGTACAAGATCGTTTACACAAGTGTAGAGTTCACCAGACTCCATGAAGAAGGGGAAGCAATATCAGGTTGGGAAGGTACTGCAAGTCTTTAGGAAATTCGCTTTTGCCCTGTCAACCTTTTCTTGATGTTTTCCTTCAATTTATACGACCCAATGCAGTTGGGATAATGTGGACTGAGGAAATAGCATGTCTTTGCTCTTCTAGGAAACAATTACCAAATACATAGCAAAGCAGAATACTCAAGGATTTAAGATTTGCTCCCAAGGGGATGTTCTACATTTGAGTGAAAGACAGAAGTTGTATTCATGTCATGGAGTACCATATTGGGCCATGGCAGTTAGCACCACTCAAAGTCAACCAATCCACAATTATAAAAACCATCAATTATCTCATTTAAGAAAAGGAAGGAAGGAAGGAAGGTGGAAAGAAGGAAGGAAGGAAGGAAGGAAGGAAGGAAGGAAGGAAGGAAGGAAGGAAGGAAGGAAGGAAGGAAGGAGGTGATGGGACCTGGATCCTGAATTTTCCCATACATTTCAGTAGCCCAAATCACTGATGCCTCCATCCAAGGAATCTGGCCAGCCCAGTCCACTTTGATTACTTATTTAACTTACTTGATCCTCCTTAATCCCATTCAGATCTTTCCATTGTCCTTTTGGTATATAAACATCAGTCTCACCCCTATTAAATCATCTTCATCCTCATCCTCATCCTCTCCCTCTCCCTCTCCAAAGAAGATTTTGATGGCCAAAAGCTACCTAGTTAACTTGGGTTTTCTGGTCAGATTTCTTTCTCAAAGACCAAGCCTTCAAACCATTTTACTCTGGATTTCATGGACTGGACAACAATAGATCCCTGCCTAAGTACCACCTATGGGTTACTTTTGGACCCTCCTGGCTCAGAGTGCACGTCAATAGTAACTGTTTCTCTTTTGGCCAGCAGCCCAGAGGGTCTTCCTTTCCCAGTTTAATATTTTTTTTTTTTTTGTGGATAGGGGCATCCACTGGCTCACATCTTTAAGAGGGCTGTTCACTGAATGGGCGTTATCTCACTCAAAGTGAGAACCTTAAAAAACCTTAGCCTAACAGCACTATGGTCTCCCATTGCATCCTGAGCCATCTCCAGATGGCTCGGGAGGAGAAATTGAGGCTGGTGATCTTGCACAGCCCTCCCTCCTTCATATCAAAGTCAACTGCAAGTCATGTCACCATCTCCCTGATGTCATGGTCCTCTTCAAGACCAGGTCAAACCTAGATTTATATTTAGATATAAATCTAAATTATAGATTCCCTAAGAATCTCCCAGGCTTCTATTACAATAAACCTTACCACCTTGACTGAAAGAAGGCTTGAGTGCTTGAATTCCTCCTAGGCAGACTCACCCTGTACCCTGACATTTCAGTGTTTCCAGCTCCCTAAACTACATCAGAGGGAGGGAGGGAGGTTGTTGTTGGCCTTTATTCTTGAGGAGGACCAATAATGTCAGGGATGTGATGGCATGATGTACAAGTGAATTGGATGTAAGTGAGGGAGCACTACATAAAGCCACCAGCCTCATTCTAAACTCTAGAACTATCTGGGCCCAGTGACAATATATAGATCAGGATGACTGGAGATAGCCCCAGATGCAGTGAGAGATCTTGTTTTTATTTTTTTCAACTGAAGTCTTTCTCAGTTCTCAATTTGATTAAGGCAACTCTCATTCAGTGATTAAGGCTAGTTAAGAAACCAGGAAAAGAGTAGCTTCTTCTACCAAGTTAAAATAAATAATCAGTCTGGGAGGGGAAGACCCTCAGGGTTTCTGGCCAAAACAGAAACAGTTGCTATTTACATTCACTCTGAGCCATCAGGGCCCAAACTATAACCAGGTGGAGATTGGGCTGGGACCAGTTGTTGGCCAATCAGTGAAAGCCACAGTGATTTGGGTTTAAGGCTTGGTCTTCAAGAAAGAAATCCAGGCCAGAAACCCCGATATCTTGTGAGGTTTTGGCAATCACAATGCACATTCCTTTGGGTAGAGTACCTGCAGGTAAAGGTACCCTATGTGGAAAGGGGAGAGTATAGGAGAGGAGGTAATGGGGAAATAAGGGGAAGAAAGAGAGGGGAGCAAGTGCTTATGGTGTGCCTGGCATTTTGCTAAGTGCCAGAGATACAAATATATGTAACAAGAAAAATGGTCCTTGCTCTCAAGGAGTTTATATTCTAATACACAAAATGAAGTTGAAAAAGAGGAGGGGAGGTGAAGGTGCCCAGCACAAGAGAATAATTTTAAAGTTCAGAAAGGGAGGAATAACACTGAGGAATGAAGGCAGGCTGACTTGGACCATTTCACAAAATGAAAGTTCCAAGGTGAACTCACCAATGGAAAAAAGGGAGCAGATATTCTGGAGGGATATTCTAGGGTAAACAGGTCATGGGAAATGTAGGATGTTCCAGGTTAATAATTTTGAATCCCCCAAAATCAGGAATAGGGCTGAGAGAGAATCTGCGCCAAGACAGTAGAAATGTGAAATTGAGGGAATAGGTGCAAGAGATATTGTAGAGATATTATTAGTGGACCCGATATGCAGGAATTAAGGGACAGGGAAGAACCAAAGATGATTCCAAGGCTTTGAACCAGAATGACTCTGAGAATGAAATACTATAGTCAGAAATGGGAAAGTTCAGAGGAGGGGAGGGTGGAAGAGGGAAGCCTTCCTCAATTAGACTTTATCCCCTCAAATGAAAGTGATTTCTCCTTCCTCAGATTTCCCATAGTACTTGATTTGGACATCTACTCTACACTTATTGTGGTCTGTCTTATACTGTCATTATTTATATACATCTTCTGGCCCCATTAGATTGTAACCAGCATCAGAGTCTTATTTCAGTCTCAAATCCTCAGCCTCTAGCACAATGACTTGTACATAGTAGGCATTTAATAAATGTTTGCCGAATTCAATTGTATTGACTGTACAGAGGTAATAAAGGCAAACAAATTTCAAGTGGCCAAGGTAAATTGTCAGGAAGTTGAAGGATATATGATTACCAAGGAAAGAAAAGTGGTGATTGACTATGAATGATAGAGATGAAATAGAAAACAAAGAAAGGTGATAAATAAAGGGAAGAGAGGGGAAATGAAATTAAGGGAAGGAATTGAAGCAATGGAGACAAGTTTTAGTGGAAGTTTAAGAAAAATATTTTAAAAAAGGAAACATTCATAGAAGATTATACTGAGAAGAAATGGGAAAAGTATAAAGAAAAGATGCTTCAGGATGTCATTTTAAGTGAGATAAAGATGGCAGAAGGAAATAAATGGGACTATAATCTATGACGGTAATCTCTTTTTATTCAATGGAAAATTCTGTTTCAGTGGCTTAATAGTGGTTTGGCTGCCATTAATTAAAAACCCTGGAAAATTTTCCTGGCTCCAGGTCAGAAAGGAAGGGTCATTTTAATCCCTTTGGAATTCAGCAGATCACCCTTGTTTTCTTGGTGTGCTCTCCCCCCTCCCCCAAGAAGTCAATAGGTTTGGAAATGTTTATATCTATCCACTTACTTAAATGAGACTTGGGAAATTCACATTTTTCCATTAGCGGACAATGAACACCACTTAGTGCCTTTGAGACTTTCCTAGGCTCTGCAGAATCTCCATGCTCCTGCTCCTTTAGATTTCAATCGCCACAAATCTCTTTCTGCTGTTTGCTCCCCTTCATGATAGCAGCCGATATGTATGCTTAGGAAGAAGACACATTAACCTTTTAATGACAGACTGTCTACTAAGTGGGGCAGCTAGGTGGTGCTATGAATAGAGCACTGGGCAGCTAGGTGGTGCTATGAATAGAGCACTGGACCTGGAATCAAGAAGTCTCATCTTCATGAGTTCAAATCTGACCTCAGATACTTGCTAGATGTATGACCCCTGGCAAGTCACTTAACCCTGGTTGTCTCAGTTTCCAAATTTGTAAACTAAACTGGAGTAGAAAATGCAAACCACTCCAGTATCTGCAAAGAAAACCCCAAAAGGGGGCAGGAAGAGTCACACATTACTGAAATGACTCAACAGCAGCAGAAACAACAACTAAGTACCTTCATGGTGCAGTGGGAAGGATGCTGGCTCTGAAATCAGAAGAGCTGGATTCAAATCACAACCCTGCCACTTATTTGCTTGGCCAACTCATTGGATCTCACAGGGTTTGTTTCCTTACCTTAACGAGAAGGGTTTGGATTAGATGACCCTTTACATCTTTCCCAGCTTCAAACTGAGGAAATGAGACAAAAACTAACTAACAGGACAAAACAAGCAAACAAACAAATAAATGAGAGGTTTAGTATACGGCAAAAGGGATTTAGGTTAGATTACAGGAAACTCTTTTATTCTTTTAAAGCAAAATTTATTTAATTCTAGCATAATTTATTAAAGAAGTGGGGGATGCCCTCTTGTAGATCTTTAAAATTCTCATTTATCCAACATGACAGTGTGATCCTACATTTATCACAGAAATTCCCCAACAGTAAATTGGTACCTATTGGTAGAATTTAAAGCCTTGCCTGTTAGTTTTCTTAGCTGGCAATGACATCTTTACAGTTAGAAGGATCCCCAACATTCTTAGGGGAAGGATTACAGCTAGTAGTGGAGTTAGCTTCCCCATTCTGAAAAGGGACTTCACTGACAACACCCCATTCCCCAATCACTCAGTGACCTCATTCACCAATTTTGTCACTCTCTTCTCCCAGAGTTGACAAAGCTTCATTCTTGAGATCTCATTCCTTCTGCACTGATGATCTTTGTATAATTTTAACCCATGGGATCCTACTTACCCTTTTTCTTTCCCTAAATTTCAAATCCATGTTCTTACTTGGTCCAATTTTCCTCTTCTTTTCTATCACAAGGGTCCTATAATTTCTACCCCATCTTCCTTATTGCTGAGAATCAAATTATGAGTCCCCCTTCATTTGCTCCTCTGCATTTTAAAATTATTATTCTGCTAAGTCAAGAAATCACTAGCTGCTTAATTAATCCTAATTTTATTGTGAGTAATAAGGATGTCTTATGCAGTTATTTAATATCTTTTGGGGGGAGTGATCTTTTGCTGTTTTTGTTTTAGTATAAAGTACCTCTGAATAATTTGATTAAAGATCTTCCTCACCCATTAATGGGCCTGAGAAGATTTGCAGGAATGCCCACACCTTTTCTTAATGAGGCATTGGTTCTCAAGGGTTGTGATGCCCTCTGGCTCTAAAAAGTGTGTTAAGACCCTGAGGTGCAATTTTACTTTGTGGCTTAGTTTTTGGAAGAAACTTTGTGTGTCAGCTGAGACTCTGGGAAGCTGCTAAGGAGGCCCCCAGCTTTGAAAACCCAGATGTTGGTGCTTCTCTCTCTAGTAACTGTGTAGGTATGCTCAGGCAGTTGTAGCTGTCTGTTGATTTGTGATGTATTATTGCTTACTATCAGACAGTTTGGAAGTTCTGTCTGTCGGTTTAGATTTCTCTATATTTTCTCTGAAATTCAGGGTGCTGACTTGTTCCCCTACACTAAATGCATGATACATGTGTTTGAGTAAAGTGATTGTTGATCCCTCAAAATTTGCCTTTCCTTTTATAAATGCAGATCTAAGAACCTGTGATAGCAGACCCCTCTATGTATGTTGGGGTACTTACTGATATGGGGGTGGCAGTGGAGAGAAGCTAGGTGGTGCAATGGACAGAGTATCCAACCTGGAGTCAGGAAGACTCACCTTCCTGAGTTCAAATTTGACCTCAGACTGTTACTAGCTATGTGACTCTGGATAAGTCACTTAATTCTGATGGTCTCATTTTCCTCATTTGTAAAAATGAGCTAAAGAAGGAAATGACAAATCATTCCAGTATCTTTGCCAAGAAAACCCCAAAAAGGGTTATGAAGAGTCAAGTATGACTTTTTCAACAACAGAAAATATTTCTTTTGTATTTCAAAGTGCTAAGATATTAATTCATTTTACACTTGCAATCTTGTGAAGGAAGAGTTGATGTGAGTGATCAGTATTTTTATCTGTTCAATCAGCAAGCTTCTGTCTTTGGAGAGAGGGAGGACCAGAGGTGTGGAATACTGTATGTGCTATGATATAGAGTTGGAATACTTTTCTTTATTTTTTTTCCTTGTTCCAAAGGGGAAAAAGAAATTGTGTTCATTCTTCACTGCCGAAGATGACCATGCCATTAGAGAATTGTTGACGTGATTTGCATGTTTTGAGGGAGGGAAGGCTGTGCAGATCACCAGCCTCACTTCTCCTCCAGAACCATCTGAATCCAGTGACCTGATATTCCTCAGGATGACTGGAGATGACCCAGGATGCACTGGGAGACCTTGGACCCTTTAGGCCAAGGTCTTTGCAGGTACTCTCTTAGGGTGAGGCAACTCCCATTCATTGAATAGGCCTGTTTAAGAAGTAGCCAGGGCATGGCCCGTTTAAAGAGGTCAAGAAAAAGAAAGACATCAGACTGTGTGGGAAATAGCAACAGTTAGTACTGATAATCACTCTAAAGCCAGGAGGGTCCAGAGGAGCCCTTAGGCAGGGGCCCATTGGAGTCCCAGTTTCAGAGTACAGTAGGTTTCAGGTTTTGGGAGAGGACAGGAGAAAGGAAAGGAAAGGAAGGGAAAGAAAGGAAAAGGAAGGAAGGAAGGGAAGGGAAGGGAAGGGGAGGGAAGGGAAGGGAAGGGAAGAGAAGGGAAGGAAGTGAGGGAGGAAAGAGAGAGGGAGGAACAAACAAATGGATAATCCTATCCTCATATGACATAATCCTCTGGATGCTCCTCTGAAGCATCTCTCTGGATACTCTCCAGGTTATTAGAGACAGCTAGGTGATTCAGTGGATAAACTCTTGGACCTGGAGTCCCAAAGACTTAAATTCAAATCTAGCCCCAGTTACTTCCTAATTGTGTGACCTTCAGTTTCCTCATCTCTAAAATAAGGAGTAGTAGAGCACGGAGGAATGAGGTGACCTGCCCATGTATATGACAGGGACAACTCTTGAATTCAGGTCTTTCTGATTCTAAGGCTGACTCCCTAACCACTATGTAATACTACCACTTGCACAAAGATGACTATTAAAACAAAACAAAAACCTTTAGATTCTTCCACAAAGAACCTTAAAATAATCCCAGATTCCCCCCTCTGCCCTGACTGCAAACAATTCTCAAATTATATTACCCAATTCTAAATTACACCCCACATAGTCACCCCCAAAGAAATAGCACCTGGGACTTTCTGCCTTTGCTGTTCTCCCCACCCTCCCCTTGGTCTAAGTCTTACCTTGTTGGCTTCAAAGACACCTTCTATCTCAGTTATCAATGGGTGACTGTAACCAGGTACATTCAATTTAAATTTAATGCCATGGGGCCTGTGTATCACCAAGCATAGAACACTGGTAATTGGCAACCTGGGAAGCCTTAACAAAAAGCCTGCAATGACACACTGGGCCTCAGTTGTACTGCCCTTCTGCTAATTCAGAACCAACATAAACCAATTCCAGTTGTATGGAGAAAGGTATAGAAAGGGGCCCTTCTAAGCACACAGAGCAAAGGGACTCCTCATTGTGGCTACCCATGATTGCCTGGTTAAAATAAGCCCCAAGGCATTCTGGGGAGCAAAATTCAGAAGTCCCTGAAATCTGATTATTATCATTTCCAGTATCAATTTTTCCTCTTTCTTTTCTTTCTCAAAATTTGTCTTTAGTTTTGTAAAGAAAATGAGTTATGATCAATTGTGATCAAGATTTTTTTAGGCAAGTTTGTATCCAAAGATATGGCCAGTCACTATAACAATAATGACAGCTAGCATTTCTATAATGTCTTAAGATTTACAAAGCACTTTGATCATGTTGCCTCATTTGAGACTCACAACAACCCAGTGAAGGTGGTGCCATTATTATTACCATTTTACAGAGGGGAAACTGAGGCCAAGGGAGGTTAAATGTCTTGCCCAGGATCACAGAGCTAGTTAAGCGTCTGAAGCAAGATTTGAACTCAAGCCTTCCTAGCTCGACGTCATAGCACTCTGTTTCCTAATGATGCCCAACTGCCATCGATATGTCCAAGCTGTGTGTGAGTATGCCTGTAATTCTATGAACACCACTGTGGGTAGCTGAAGAAGGGATTTAGGTTAAATGTGCAGAAAAAATTAGTATAAAAATACAAGTGGACATCAAGATTGAAAGTAGACCAGTGTCCTTAATCCTCAACTATGAAACCATACATTTTTAAAGGTGCTATTGTCCAGTTGTTTTTCAGTCATGTCTGACTTTTTGGGATCCTCCTTGAGATTTTCTTGGCTATAGTGCTGGAGGAGTTTGCCATTTCTTTCTCCAACTCATTTTCCAGATGAGGAATCTGAGGCAAACAGGGTTAAGGGACTTGCCCAGGGTCCACAGTTAATATCTAAGGATATATTTGAACTCAGGAAAATAAGTCTTCTTGATTCCAGACTTTGCACTCTATCTACTGTATCACCTAGCTGCCCTAAACATATTTAGGTTGCAATCATATTAGTATGACCCTACTGCATTGAAACTTGCTTACACTGAAATTTCTATGCCTTTTCTTGATTCTGAATGTATAGTATCAAACTTGAATGGAAACGTGGGCCACTAAATGGTACATAGAGATTGCTGCAGGCAGTAAATTGACTTAAAAAACCACATGTTAACATTATCTATGTTCAATTGTATTTTTATTTATTTTGCTGAATATCTCTCAATTATGTTTTAATCTGACTTGGCCTATGCTGGGAGTATTTCTGGCTGATAGCTTTGTGTCTGACCCCTCTGGGGTGGACTAGGAATTTCCCAAATGTGTGGAGACTCCTGCTGTCCCCGGAAGAGAGACTTCTCATTTGAAACTTCTTGTTTTTCATTCTTTCATTTTCGAAGAGGGTCAATGCCATCACGTTGGAGAATTGTCTGGGGCATTGCATGCTTAAGTCACTTGCCCAAGGGCACAGAGAAGCAGGCTTGAATGCAGGTCTTCTTCAGGACTCCAAGGTCGGCCCTCACCTAAAACAATAACTCAAAAATACAACTCAAAATCCGAACTTGCATACGTGTCCTATGGAACTTGGTTTTGCAGATTTCCTCTTCCTGGGGTTTCTTCACCACCATCATTCCAGGCACTGAGGTGCTGGTCTTCTCTTTGGCAGGTGTGGGGAAAAGGGGCAGAGACCTCTTAGCTCGCTCCATCTTTTTTTTTTTTTTTTAAACCATTTAAGGGCTGGGTCCAGCTTTCATGTCTGGACAAAAATATAATGTTACATCTCTGCATATTTTCACTTTGCCCTGGTGTCCCTGGACTGAGGGGAAACCTATTGTGGATAATACTTTCTCAGATGGTGAGGAATAAATGGAAATAGAATTCAGAGTTGTGCAGACTTCAACATATGCTCTTCCCCTTAACTGATTCCATGTGATAGAAACGCAAGCTTTGCTTTTGTGTTCTGGTCCCCTCGTCTCTGTGTGATGAAGATCCTGAAGGAATATGAAGGTTGGCTGAACTAGGGGGAGGCTTGCATGAGACGCTGCTGCAGTGGCCTGGGAATCTTCTGCCCTGGCAAGGATTTTGGACTTGGTAGGAGGAGGGAGGGATGTTGATAATGATGGTGGATGAGGATAGCAATGACTTGTTTTTATCGTGATTTCGGATTTACAAAACAACTTTACAAATGTTATTTCATTTAATCACCATAGCTCTGTGAAGTTAAGGCAATGATCGGGAGCATTTTCCAGATTAGGAAACTAATGCCAGTGTAGCACAAAAGGAAAGAGCACACTGGTTCTGGAGTCAGAGGATCTGGACTCAAATTCTACCTCTGACGTAAATGACTCTTATCCTTGTCCTCCCTGGATCAATTTTCTCATCTGTAAAATGGGGAGGAGGTATTCTAGATGACCTCTAAGGACCCCTCCAGCTCTTGTTCCCTGACCTTGCAATCCTATGATTTGCCGAGAATTACCTAGCTAATAAACACAGGAGACAGGATTTAAACCCAAGTATTCTTAACTCCACATGAAGTACTCCATCTATGTCACCACACTGGAGAAGGAGCATTTATTAAAGGTATACTATGTACCAAGCAACCAGGTGGTGCAGTGGATAGAGTGCTGGCTGGAGTCAGACTCATCTTCCTAAGTTCAAATCCAGGCTCAGACACTTCCTAGCTGTGTGACCCTGGGCAAGTCACTTAACCCTGTTTGCCTCAGTTTCCTCATCTGTAAAATGAGCTGGAGAAGGAAATAACAAACCACTCCAGCATCCTGACCAAGAAAACCCCAAATGGGGTCATGGATAGTCTGACATGACTGAAATGGCTGAACAATAACATGCACTAAGTACTTCATAAATATTATCTCATTTGGTCCTCAAAACTCTGGCTGGTAAATGCTATTATTATTCCCATTAACTGAGGCAGACAGAGGCTAAATAACTTGCCCAGGGCTGCACAACTAACATATATCTGAGGCTGGATCTGAACTCAGGTCTTCTTGACTCTAGGTCAAGTGTTCTATCCACTGGGCCACCTACCTGCCTCACTATAAAAAGTTATATTCCGGGTAAGACTTAGCTTTCATTTATTTAAAAAAAACTGACATTATTTGAGGAAGCAAACAGAAATCCTAATATTTATATTTAGAGCATAATCCATCATATTGCAAAAAAACTTCATTTTCACCCTGACTAAATGTTAGGAGAAGGTAAGCCCATTTCATTGATGAAAAGTTGAGCCATGGGAAGGTCATAATATTTAGAGCAACCTTAGAGATGTCCAACCCTTTCATTTTATGAAAGATAAAACCAAGGCCCAAAGTGGTTTTACGTGATTAGCAAACGTCAGTCAGAATTTAAAGCCTGGGTCTCTGACTCCAAACTTGAGGCTCATTCCCTCTTTCCGTGCTATTACCTGATTGTAAACCATCCTAAGATTACATCTCTAAGCCCACCTTACTCTTTCTCCTCTACTCTATGGTCCAGATGAATTTGCCTTCTCTCTATTCCTTACTCACTGTGGCCCATCTCCCACCTCACTGTCTTTGCATTGGCCATTTGTATTATTGAGTTATCTAGCCTCCATGACTGGCATGTATTCTCTTCTTACCCCTACCTCCTAGAGACTCTTTCCCCTTTTATGATATAACTCATCTTCTGCGTGAAGACTTTTCTGATTTCCCCCAACAGCTGGTGCTCCTTCTCTCAAACTACTTTGTATTTAATTATTTTTGTGTGTATTTGCTATTATTCCCTTTTTATTTTTGTCTTTATATGTTTTTGTATTTCTTTGTTATGGCTCCTGTTGGAATGTAAATTCCTCTTGAATAGACACTGTTTCATGTATAGTATTTACTGTCCTTAGGGGATGTCAGGCAAGGACCAGGCACGTAGCAAATGTTCATTGATTGATTCCAACCCACAAAGTCAGAATCACAGTTCCTTACAGCTCGTAGAGACCTCTGAGATCATATAGTACAGTCTCTTCATTTTATGGTTTAGGAGCCTGAGACCTATCCAAAGTCACACAGCTGCACAGTGACAAGCTTCAAACCAAATCAGGAATCTTCTGTTTCAGAGCTCTTTTTCCTGAGTCATACACCAATAGTCAACAACCACTGATTAAGTTCCTGTTATATGCCAGGCATGTGCTAAGTGATGCAGATACAAATAAACAGACAGATAGTCTTTGTTCTTAAGAAGCTTACAAACTAATGGGAGAAGATGATACCCTCCCTGAAAATGTGTGCATGTAAAGTTGATAGCATATTTCATCTTCATTCTTTGGGACTAGGGCTTTGTCATTGCATTGATCAGATAAAGTCTTTGAAGTCAAGCCCAGTCAGCAAGACACTGTACTAAGGGGTGATCATATAAATAAAGATAAAATTTCAATACAGTAAAAAGATAGGCCCCACTCTCAAGGACTTGACATTCTAATGGCAAAGACAACATATAAAAGGGAGCTAAACACTGGGTGGGACGGTTGACAAAGTCTGGAGCATGAAGTATGGCTGGTCTTGGTCCTTCCTCAAAATGGTTGGAAGAGTCACCAGTAAGAAAGAGGGGTCCCAGGAGCAGAAGGAGAATGGAGTTGAGACTGCTTTCAAAGCTATTTTTCTCTATAATGTTATTATCATTGTATAAATTGTTCTCATTCTGTTTGCTTCTCTCTGCATCAGTTTGTACCAATCTTCCCAGTTTCCTTTAAAACTGGCCATTTTTTCATTTCTTATGGCACAATAGTATTTAAATGTATTCATGTGCCATAATTTGTTTAGCTACCTCCCAGTAGAAGAGTAGCCCCTTAGTTCCCAATGTTGGGCTATTACAAAAAGACCTACTATAAATATGTTTTGTACATATAAATACTTTTCTTTTTTCTTTATTATCTTTGCAAAATAGGCCTAGTAGTGGTATAACTGGGTCAAAAGCTATGCACAGTTTAATAACTATTTTGGCATTGTTCCAAATTTCCAGAATGACTAGATTAATTCGTAGTTCTACCAATAGTACACCAGCGTGCATGAAGTAAAATCTTAAGTTTGCTATTAATTTTCATTTTCCTTAATATTAGTGACAGAGCATTATTTTCATGTAGTTATCATTAGCTTAGATTTCTTCCTTTGAAAACTTCCTGTTCATATCTTTGACAATTTGTTTATCTATTGGGGGAATAGCTCTTTATCTTATAAATTACAATCTTGTTTTGTCTATTTGTCTCTTTATCACAGAAACTTGTCAAGAACATTTCCCCAATATATTCATTTCCCTTATAATTATAATTACATTAGTTTTTTTGTGCAAAGCTTTTTGAATTAATATAATTAAAATTGTTCATTTGGGCTTGTAGGATTCTTCTATCAGTTGTTTAATCCTGAATTCTTCTCCTATCCATAGATCTAAATGGTAATTTCTTCCTTCATCCTCTAAATTATTTATGATATGAACTTTTACACTGAAGTCAAGTATAGGCTTGGAGCTTAACTTGGTAAGTGGTGTGAAGTGTGGGTCTAAACCTAATTTCTGCAGACTGCCATCTATTTTTCTCAGCAGCTGCTGAATTATAGGTTTCTGGATTTATCAAAGACTCTGTTTCTGTTTTTGTTTGCTCCATAAGTTGCATATCTAATATTTTCCTCTGATTGATTTCTCTATTTTTTAACTAGTTACCCAATTATTTAAATGTAATTGTTTTATAGTTCAGTTTGAGAAATTATACTGATAGACTCTTTTCCCAGGTTTTTTCATTATTATCATTAGATTTCTTGATCTTTTGTTCCTCTATGTGAATAATATTGTTCTTTTTCTAGCTACATAAAAATATTCCTTACATAGTTTGATACAGCACTGAATTAGGTACATTTATTTTGGTGCTATTGTCTTAGTTTATATTGACTCTACCTATTTGTGAACAACTAGTGTTTCCCCAATGCTGAAATATGTCTTTATTTCTATAACACTTGTTTTTAACATGTATTTGAAACACTCATTTAATGTGTGGATTTATAGTTCCTACGAACATCTTAGTAGTTACATTCTTAAATATTTTATAGCTTCTATAGTTATTTGAATGAAATTTCTCTTTCTAGCTCTTCCTGTTGGGTTTTGTGGGTTATATAGAGAAAGGTTTGTGATTTGCATGGACTTAGCTTATATCCTCCATGTTTATTGAATTTATTTTCAATTACTTTTTTTGTCCACTCTTTAGGGTTTTCTAAGTGAGTCATTATATCATCATCAGACAGCTAAGTACTGTAGTGAGTACAGTACTGGCCTTGGTTTTAGGAAGATCTGAGTTAAAATCCTGCCTTAGGCACTTACTACATATGTGACTACAGGCAAGTCACTTAATCTATTTGTGACTTTATTTCCTCATCTGTAAAACAGAGATGATGATAAGCCCATTGTGGAAACCCAATGAAATAGTCTTTGTAAAGCAGATTACAAACCTTAAATATACAAATTGTATAAATTCTTACATTAGGAAAATATTTATGACAACTTTCTCTGATAAAGAGGCAAATAAGACAAATAAGAAACTGACTATAGTTTGTAAGATAAAGAACTATTCCCTCAGTGGATAAACAAATGCCCAAAGATATGAACCAGAAGCTTTCTAAGGAAGAAATTTAAGCTATCAAAAGTATTAGTTATTTATGTTTTTGCCTATGTTTATTCTCTTGATTTTGTTTTCTTATCTTATTGCTTAAGCAGGCATTTTTAGCACCTGTTAAATAGTAACCATGATAATGAGCATCTTTATCTTTGCTTTGTTCCAGTTGCAATCATTTAAGCCAGAGGTAATAAAGTCCTAGAGTAGGGTTGTGGCTGTGTGAGGAGAAGGAAGGGGTCACATGGTAGAAATAGTAAGATTCAGCAACTGACTGGATACAGGGGATGAAGGAAAGCAAGGTGAAAATAGTGTCAAAATTAAGAATTTGAGAGATTGAAAGAAAGGTGATGCTTATAAGAGGAATATTGAATTTTGGAAGAGAGTTGGGTTTGAGGGAAAACATATTAAGTGTGAGGTATCTCCGAGACATGTAGTCTGAAATATCCAATGGGCAGTTGGTAGTGAAGAGCTAAGGCTTAGAGGGACAACTGGGAGTCACCTATAGATAAAATAATTAAACCCATAAAAGTTGGTAAGGTTAGAGAGAGTGGGAGCAAGAAAGGGAGAGGGAGGGGCAGAGAAGTAAAGAAGAAGAGGATCCAGGACAGAACCTTGGGGAACATCCACAGTTTGGAGGTATGATATGGATGACGAGCCAATGAGGAAGACTTGGAAAGGGATTTCAGGCAGATAGGAGTAATACCAAGAAAGAGTTGTCATGAAAACCTAGAGAGTTCAGAATTTATAGTAGGAGGTGGTCAATGGTGTCAAATACAGCAGCTAAGTCAAAGAAGATTAAGACAGAAAAGACCATCAGATTTGACAATTAATCATTGGTAATTTTGGAGAGGGTCATTTGAGTTGAGTAATGAGGTCAGAAGCCAAATTACAAAAGGTTTAGAAGAGAATGAAAGGAAAAGGAGTCTAAGTAACAATTATATTTTTTTTTCTAGGAGTTTGCCTAAGAACTGAAAGAGCAATATAAGATTCTAGCTTGCAGAATTCGAAGGGTGCAATTTAAGGTTTTATAGATTAGGAACACCTGATCACTTTGGAAATCAGAATTTGAAAGAACCAGTGGGGACTGGTTGAATATTCAAAAAAAAGAGAAAATAATTGAGAGATCCTATCTGCTGAAGAGGACAAGAGGGGAGGGGATTAAGAATATATGTAGAAAATTTGGCTTTGCAAGGAGAATTGCTTACTAATAACAAAATAATAAATACTGGCCAATAAAAAAACATTAAATTCATTAGAGTCATACAAAATAAAGGTCATATGAGACTCGAGAGGCAATGTCTTAGTGTGGACAAAAGAGAAAGTTCCATGGAGAATGATAATTATAACAGATAGCACTTATATACATACCATTTTAATGTTTATAAAGCACTTTACAGATATCTTCTTTTATTCTTACAACATTCCTGGGAACTAGGTGCTATTATTACCCCATTTTACAGGTGAAGAAACTGAGGCCGACAGAAGTTAAGTAAGGTAATACAGCTTTTAAATGTCTGAGATTGGATTTGAACTCAGGTCTTCTTGATTTCAGCTCCAGTACTCTAGTTACTGTGCCATCTGGCTGCTTCTAGAAAAGGGGGCTGAATGAACTGATGCTGAATGAAATGAGCAAAACCAGGAGAACATTATAGACAGTAACAGCCACAATATACAAGGACTGTTCTGATAGACTTAGCCCTTCACAGCAATGCAAGGACCTAAAACCATTCCGAAAGGACTCTTGAGGCAAAATGCCATCCACATCCGGAGAAAGAACTATGGAATAGAACACAGAATGAAGCAGGCTATTTTTCTTGTGTTATGTTTTATTTTGGTTTGATTTTCCTCATGATTTCTCTCATTCTTTTTAATTCTTCTATGCAACATGACTAATGTGAAAATGTGTTTAATAAGAATGTATGTGTAGAACCCACATAAGATTGTATGCCATCTTGGAGAGGGAGGGAAAAGGGAGAGGAAGAAAAGTTAAAACTTATGGAAGTGATTGTTTAAAAAGAATGATAAAAAAGAAAAGGGGGGTTGAGATGCACATTAAATGATTGGCAGGAATTCAAGTAAGAAGGAGGAGGTAGACATTCTAGACATAGTTTGAGCACAGACATAGAGGTGGAAAAGTTCAAGGGTATTATTCTGAGCATTTGTGGGTATTCCAATTTGATTGAAGTGTAAAGGGTACACAGGACCATAATGTGGGTTAAATTTGAAACGTTAGGGTTGGGTCACATTGTAGAGGGCCTTGAACATTAGGTAAAGGAACTCAGGAGCTGTAGAAACATTTTGAGCAGAAAAGGGATATATGCCCACTAATACCAAAAAGAAAACTTGGTAGAAATAATTTGATATTAACATCTTGATGAATTCTTGACCATTTTCAGAGTTGGGACACATATCAGTATCTAGCCATAGTCTTTGCAACTGAGAATTTGCAAATTCTCTACCCCATAGTCTTCTTATGTCTTTCTAATTATCTTACAATCTCTTTTCTTTTTGTGGTTCAGTTTCACTTTCCCCAAACCTCCTGAAACACAGGTTTTGCACATCCACAGCAAGAAGGTCTTATACAAACAATCCTTTGCTAATATAAAGGAGGCAAACTGAGAAAAGCTGGAATATACATTGAGGAAGTAATAACTATGCAGGGTCCTTATTGTTGGTAGGTAACTGGGTAGTCTAGTTGAGAAGAGAGATTCTGAAGAAGGAAGAAGCCAGATCAGTTCATTAGCAAGCATTTATTGGTTGGAATGTCTTGGCCTCACATTTGAAATAATGGTTTTCTTCATATTCTATCTAGCTTTGAATGGATTTTTAGAAGTGAGAGGACACCTGGTCACTTTAGTTCTGTCAAAGACAGCGATCCCTCTACTGACGTTTCTTAAAGTATGGAATTATGCATTTACTTGGGGAAAACAATTAATACAATACTATAGTCAGCTATCTCCTATCATCTGTTGGGGATTTTGTGGTTGCCCAGGCTGTTACACGTGGAGCTAAGCCCTTCCACAGCTAACTCTGCAAAACTGCACCCAAGGAAATGGAGAAATTTTATTGGCCAGGAAGGACTAAAATCTTACCTAAGGAAAAAAAAAAAAAGAAATCGAATGCCACTTCATCTAGGAGGTAAGAGAAAACTTGGAAATAGGCATAGTAGGTAAGATACTATTTTGAGTTCTTGATATGAAAATGTGCCTTGATTCCTCCACGTATTAGTCCTGGACTCTATGCACTGAGCCACAATTTTAAGAGAAGGTTGTATTCATTTTAAGCAGAGTGTCTAACTCAACTAGAAGTCACACATAAGGATCCCTGCTGGCTGAATATTGACTTAGAAAACCACATATTAGCATCACACATATACATTTTAATCTAGATTCAGGAGTATTATGGATTGGGGCTCATTGGCCAAGTGTTTGACACCTCTGCTCTGAAGAATATTCCCTGAGACTCCTGGTCACTTTTACTCTAGCAAAAGTCCAGTTTTTTCTACTAGTCTGATTTACTGAATACCTACCATGTGCCCAGCACTGTGCTAAGTGCTAGTAATGAGAATATGAACAGAAAGAAAGATCATCCTTGCCCTCAGAAAGCTTATATTCTACTGGGAGGAAAATAGCATGTAAAAAAGAGCTGAAAAGAAAGGTGAAGGGACACTGGGAAAGTAGTCTCAACGGGGCAGAAGTGGATCAGTGGGGTTGGGTAGAGGAGAGAGGAATCATGGACCACTAAGGATTTTAAGAGAATATGTTTGCTTAGCAGTAGTGTTTCCTCAGATGGAGATTCCATGGGAAAATCACTAATCAGATTAGGGGCAGTTGGAGTAGAGGCATTGCTTCATGAGACTAAACAGGATTAATTGTGTGACCCTGCTAACAACCACAACAACTATTCCCATTTCTTCAGCATGTTACCATTTGCAAAGCAATTCCCCACAACAACCCTGTGAGGTTGGTAGTAAAATTATTATTAGCACCCCCATTTTACTGATGAAGAAACTGGCACTCAGAAAAATTACCTGGCTTTTCCCAAGATCAAACCTGAGTAAGGCTTTGCACACCATCTCCCATACTGCCTCTCTGCAAAGTGGAGTAGAATGAGTATTTCCTTCTCCAAGACTTGGTTTCCTCATCTGTAACCCAAATCTGCTTGGAAACTGGAAATTATTCAACCCATAGCCAGCTCCGACTCACTGACCGAATCTCAGAATAGATCTTTCATAGGCAAAGTGCCAACTCTCCTAGTTTAAGCAGCAAAAATGTTGCTAAAATAAGTCTATTTTACCCGAAGGTCTTAGTGCCTTGAGCAGTTGGATTTCTGGGAACAGTGAAAGTGCATTGGGAGACAAGCAGGAAGCACCTTCATCTGCTGGGGATAAACACTGAGACAAAGTCTAGGGCTCTAAGCTGGCCAGGTGCGCAAGGCGAGATTTACAACTGGTGCAGTCAGGTTCGTTTTAAACCCTGAGCAGAAGTGTTATGCCTGGAGCCCTCTGGGCTGCTAGTAGAGTGGATGGCAATCCCTGCAGTCTTATCACACTCTGCTTTGCTGAGAGGCTGATGTTTTTATGTGTTTTATGGGCTCCTTGGTTTTGTTTGGCGTTGTTATTTTTGTACTATGCGCTGCTTTTGTAATTGCGTAGGAATGGCTGGCTAGGTAGTTAGTGGACAGGTTTCCTAGGAAGAAAAAGACAGATAAAATAGCCCCTCGACTTTGCAATCAAGCCAGACGTTGTAGTCCATTATTTAAGGGTATGGAGAAAGAAATCAGCTAAAGAGAAAGTGAGCAAGTGGTCCACAGCGATGTTCATGTTCTGCTTTCCATAAGTGACAAGTGACGTAAGCTTTCTCTAAGAAGCAAGGCATTTAAAAAAATTGTTTATTTCAAAAAATTATCAGGTGGTATAGACTGGTTGGCATTCTGTATTAACACAACAGAGTAGCAAGGATATACATATATATATTTATATTTATCATATTTTTCTTCTCTATGTTCTTCTGAAAAGGCTTGGGTTGATTAATATTTTCCGCTGTCCGGTAACCATGGCAATAGGGTCAGCAGATATAATACTTAATTTAATCTTCCAACTGCCTCAGTGTGCATCACCGGTGTCCCGAATAATAGAAAGCCATTTGCCTCTCTCTCTCTCTCTCTCTCTCTCTCTCTCTCTCTCTCTCTCTCTCTCTCTCTCTCTCTCTCTCTACCTCTCCACCTCTCTCTCTCCTTTCTCTCCTTCTCTCTCCACCTCTCTCTCTCCTTTCTCTCCTTCTCTCTCCACCTCTCTCTCCTTTCTCTCCTTCTCTCTCCACCTCTCTCTCTCCTTTCTCTCCTTCTTTCTCCACCTCTCTCTCTCCTTTCTCTCCTTCTCTCTCCACCTCTCTCTCTCCTTTCTCTCCTTCTCTCTCCACCTCTCTCTCTCCTTTCTCTCCTTCTCTCTCCACCTCTCTGTCTCTACCTCTCTCTGTATGCCTGCCTCTCACCCTCATTTTCTTGCTTCATATATTATTATCTTTGCCAGTGGCTCCCTCACATGACCCAAAAGGAATAAACAGTTTTCCCCATTCAGTACATGCAGTTAAAATAAATTCCTCCTTGACCCCCCCCAGCTAATTCCCCCCCCAACCACAACCCAATAGTCCTCTCCCCCCACCCCACCCCCCACCAACCAACACTCCAGCAGCCAATCTCCACGGAATGACAGGAAACGTGGGAAGATCCTGCTAGCTTTCATAGCAGCACTGTAAGGTTTATGAAACACACTCTTCGGCCAAATGAACCCATGCGGATTTTCCTCTCCGTCGCAGACCCCAGGCGATTGGCTGAGAGTGACTTGGTGCCCTGTTTTGCACTCCAGGTGGGTTAAGTGCATTGCTTTGTCTTCATTTGGCCCAGATCCCTTGTGTCATCTCTCTTTATTGTCTTTCTTTTCCCTGCCTTCTCTTTCCCTCTGATAATTATCTTTTTTTTTTCCTTCCTGAAGCTACCATGTTTTTTGCACACACCCGATATTTGGTTGGTTCTGGAAAAATGGAGGGATTGGGTTTTGTAGCCCAGGTAGACTTTTTCTTAGGAGCATGAAAAGAAAAGTACATGTCCAAGAGATAAAGGGTGTGGATCTAGAAAAAAAAGAAGTTATATATTCATATAAATATCCATGTTTGTACATACATATATACATATAAATACACACACATACAGAACACAACATACACATTCATATATAGGATGTAGTTTAAGTATATACATATATATATACATACCTGCATACATTTGTATATGTTTTTTCCCACTTTCAAAAAATTAATGTGAATTCCTTGATTTAAATCCACTTATTCCTTTTATCAACTACCCTTTGGCCATACATTCCATAACATCTAAAATGGAGATATTAGCCAGCATGAAAATGATAATTTCCCCCCCAAAGCTGAAGAAAAATTGAAAAGGAGAAAAAAAGAAACTCTTGGAGTATGAACTAGAAGAGAACCGTGGCAAGAATGTTCCAATTCTGTTTATTTATTAATCAGCTTTTTATTAATCCTGTCATTGAATAAAAAAGCAGCTTGTTTTCCATTTGCCACCCCCTTCTCCTTTTTTTCTTTTCTTTTGCTTTTTTCTTAAATAAAGGACAGTTTCCTGAGCAGAGCAGTATTTATTGTTCAAATAAATGAAAAAATGAAAATTACTTCTCCCATTTCTTCCTATGAGAAGAGTAAACCTTTTCCCCCTCATTCCCTTAGGATAGAAAGAATCTATTATTTCTTTTTCTCACCCATTTTGAAAAATAAAAACAAACAAAAAAATTCACCCAAATCTCCAGGTGGATTGGTCATGACCTGGAATGGACCATTGGAGTCATGATGCTTTCACAAGATGGAGGAATATTTCCCAGTGTTCCTTGATGCAGATGCACTGCTTTTTCCATACCAGTCCTTTGAGTACACTTCCTTCCTCACATAGAATTGTTTCTTTCTCTTCCCATTTTGGTCTTTTAGGAAATAGTGTACTGTATATCCAGTCAAACCTTGACTATGTTTTTATAGGAGTGAGTGATCAGGAAGTAGAATGGTGAATGTAAAACTCTCAGCCTCAAAGGATAGGGAACAATTTGAAACTTTGTAAATCTCTAGACATATGGATAAGAGTGGACAAACAAAGACATGTCTTTATAAGATGTCCTGGACAAAGCTGCGTGACATTTCATTGGCAAATCCCTGGATGTGGAAAGTTTTGACTTAAAACAAAGCCCATGCTGGTAAATGCTTTTGAGCCAGGGGCAAATGAAAATAGTTTGTTATCCCCCACCCTCCCCCACCCCCAGACATAGGTGCACATAGATCATTATCATTGAACTCTTTTAGTTAAACCTCATGGTAGACATAGGCCCTCCATTGTCACCTGGAAAAGGAGACGCACATGGGTGTCTGTATGTGGCTACAAATGATTACTATGACCACACACACACCTGCCACTAAAATGAAGCTATGAGCACATGTGCCTGGGACCCCAACAGGCTCCTTCGTTCAATAAATAGTTATTAAGTGTTTGCTGTGTACAGAGCAACCCTTCCATTGTAGTTATACAGACATTTTACCCTCATTTTAGGGATGCACAGTACAGCTGTGATCAGAACATCCCTAGAGAAAGCTGGGGAGGGGACAGACCTGGGTGAAAGCAATATGAAGGTCTATGCCGACAAAGTCTCTTCCCATGGAGCAATATAACACGACAGGCAAGCAGGTTATGAACAGTATTTGTCATGGGACACAAGACTGATGGGCCAATGAGTTTAATCATCAAGGAAGTGCAATACTCCTCTAGGTGCCTGCAGTGCCTTATTGGCACGAGAAACAAGACTTACCAAAGAAAATCAAGACAAAGGCTTTATGCATTTACTGGGTCGCTTTCTTAATGGCCCACCAGAAAACTCCATTTGTATTAAAATTGTCCACCAATATATCTGTATATCTGACTCATTTTTCTTTTTCATTTTTCCTTTCTCCGTTTCTTCCTTCTTTCTTTTTCCCTCTCTCCTTTCCCTTTTATTCTTCCTCTCCCTCCCTTCCTTTTCTTCCTTTTTCTTCCTTCCTTCCTTTTTCTTCCTTTCTTCCCTCTCCCTTCCTTTCTTCTTTTCTTCTTTCTTCCTTTTTCCTTTCTTTTTTTCCTTTCTTCTTCCCTGCCCCATCTCTTTTTTTATCTTTCTCAAGCAAAGATTTTTTTTTTGGTATATGCTCAACCACTTTTCAATGAATTTACCTCCTGTTGAAAAGAAACCACACTAAGAGAGAAACTGCTGCTCATGGGAGTCACCGTTTATCAAAGTAAACAATGGGCTTTTTGTTCAAAAAAAGTAAAAAGAAAGAAAATTCAACAATGACCTCAAACCATTGCTTTGAATGTTCCCTCCTCCCACTCCCCAAAGGAAATGAGAGACCCTGGGCCCAGTGCTTCTTCATCACCTTAGAATGAGAGAGGCTGGATGAACCCATCAGGTAAAGCACAGGGGGATAGAAACCCAGAACTGTTTCTCCAGAACATAGGAAAGATGTCAATTCTCTGAACTTCAGCCACTTCCACACAGTGGTTTCCTTTCAAATTTCTTTTAATTTTTCTAATTAATTTTGAGAGCTCTTTGAGACATTTTCCATTTTGTTCACAGTTTGAGTTCTGCTCCGAGGTGTGCTCAAATAAATGCTGTGGTGTCTTTAGAGGAATTCTTTTCATTTAATGGATCCTTCGAAAGGGACTCATATTCATGTTTAATTTAGATGCTTGATCTGATTGTCAGTTTCAATCCAGAGATGGCTTTGATTATCGACGGCCAGCTATAAATCACAGGCACTCAGAATACAGTTTCAAAGAAAGGGGAGGAAGTTCTCTAGTTGAATGCTTGAGAATGGGAGAACCCAGATTGGCTAAAATTCATCCTGATAATCTTGGGCTACATCCATTCCTCAAGATGCTTGAATGTTACCTTATTGTTTCTTATAAGGCAATACATTGTTGAATAGATTTCTATGATGAATTTTTCGAATCACCTCTAATTTTTGCCATATGCCAAATTTTGTGGTGACTTATGTTGTTTTGAGTTTAATGTTATTATTGTTGTTTTTAACTTGTCACCCCTCCCCCGTAAGAATTTAGTTCTTATCTCTTGAAGTTTCTCTCTTTACAGATTTAATGTGGAATAGTCAATTACTTTCCAAGCTGTGGGTTCTTCTCCCTCTGTGTTTGTGCACCATATGGATATTTTTACCACAACATGAGGATATAACAAAGAATTTTAACTGTTTTCTTTAAAGTGCGGGAACCAATATTCCATAGTGTGAAATACACAAACGGCCTCCCACACTTCTGAGCATTTCTGTCAGTCAGAAGCCACCTGTTAAGAAGGAGCCAAATAGAAAGTGGCAGCTTGTCATCAACTTCCCAAACCATAGCGCACTAATTAACTCATACCACTACAATACAAATTTATTTGCAATCTGAATGGAGAAGCACATCTTGCTGCTACTGCCATCCCTCTAGCACCAATTAGGTGAATGAAACAAGGACTGATGCTTCCTCTCTTAGGAGTAACCCAACCGAGGGGGTCATAGGTGTAAGTCACTAGGTAGGAGTCATCCAGTTACCCTTCCACTCTTAAATGCTATATATTTCCACTTGCCATTGGAAAGTGGGTAGCCCTGCTATAGTCTATTACCTAGGACCTTCCAGAAGTCCCCAAGCACTATTCCTTTGAAAGCAGGTGTGGTATTAAGAGGACTGAGATCCCTAACATCATCAGGTGCCATTCACCAATGGCAGAGTACCATACCGGTATGAGCTGCTATCCGAATGGGAAGTGATTTTGGCTAGAGCTTAGTGCCAAGGAAGGGCATTCCTCAGCCCAGCGTATGACCTTGTCTCTACAACTTGACAACCAAATAGCCAATTGTTGAGTTAATATGTATGCATCTAACACCTAAGAATCATATTATACCACAGGGATTCTTAACCCTTTTTTCTCTTACAAATTCTTTGGCAGTCCGGTAAAACCAATGACCTACTTCTTAGAATAATGTTTTTAAAAGAATTAAATGAATAGAATCACAAAGGAAACCAAAGATACTGAAATAATGATGGATTTTTTCCTCATTTGAATTCACTGGCTTCTTGAAATTTATCTGTGGACCCTGATATAGAATAATAGATTAGAGTGAAAAGGGACCCAAGAAATCATCTCATTTAGAAATGAAAAAATTGACACCCAGAAAAGTAAAGGAACTTGTCCAATGAATTAGTTAGTGTTAGACTGAGGACTAGAATGAATGCTAAAGCATATATTAAGTAGGTACTATGTGCCAAGTACTATGCTAAGTGCTTGGACTTCAAATTGAGAAAGTGCCTTGTTCTTAAAGAATGTGCCCTTGACTTGGGGAAGGTCACACATAAAAGAAGTTTCAGCTGCAGAGCATATAGAAAGTCCCAGAAGTCTTGATGGGTATCATCAAGATATCATCTTGATGAGTCAACAGCTGCCAAGTCCTGCAGGCCGTAGTAGGTCTGATGATAGTGCCTGGGGTCTACAGGGTGTAAAAGTTAGGCAGATGATGGTAAGGTCTTCCATCTCCCCAGAAGGAATAACGTTGGTTATCCTCATCTCATCCAAGTGAGGTGAGTCATTAGGAAGCCCCAATGAGATCTAAGCAGCCCAGTTCAGGAGAGACTCCCAGACCAGCGCTTTCACCATGTATCATTCCACACTGCTTACAAGGAACATGGCACTCCATTGTGTATAATGTCAGTTTTCACTGCAAAGATTAGCCCTTTTAGTATTTGGGATGAGATCTGTAGACCTTGATGAATATGGATATTTTGTATTTGGGGAGATATTGCCAAAAAATATTTTTCAGGATGGGAGGAAGAGTTTCCCATTTTTAACTCCTAAAACTAGCTAAGAAATGAAATGAAATCCTTCAGACTCCATCATGCATGTGGAAGACATTCATATAAAAGTCTAGGTTTAATTTCAATATTGATTGCCATCAGTATTGCAAAGATATATCATTTAAAAAAGCAAAAAATGAGTTGTGAATAGTTTTGCTATTGAGATGATCACAAGGCACTATAGAACAGGAGCTCAACAAATATAAAATTTAGTGATAGGGTGAATTGACTTGGAGAATAGAGTTGTTGATTCATTTTAGATGTGTCTGACTTTGTGACATCACTTGGGGTTTTCTTGGCAGAGATATTAGAGTGATTGGATTTCTTTCTCCAGCACATTTTACTGATGAGGAAACTGAGGCAAACAGGGTTAAGTGATTTACCCAAGGTCACATAGTTATTAGGTGTCTGAGGTCATATTTGGATTCAGGAAGATGAGTCTTCCTAATTCCATGCTGGGCACTCTGCTGCAGCACCACCTAGCTGCCGCTGGGGAACAGGCACCAGTTAGAGAGTGTTGGGGGTTCAGCGTGGTTAAGCTGCAGAATGTTTAGATGTTTGGTTTTTGTTTTTTGAAGATTTTTTAAAAATTATTCTAATTTTTAAAAACATTCACCAAACCTCGTGACCTCATGGTCATCCTCTTTACCTGCTACCATAAGAAGACATTCATTTCTCTTTCCTTAGGGTTGACAGGCCTTGTTCCTTTACCCTTCATGGTGAGATAAAGAAAAGCAAGACGCTAGCTGTCATGGCTTTCTCTTTTCAGGAGAGACTGAGGAATGGGCAATGTTGAACACTGCCTTGCTTTTTACCAAGTCAGCTCATAAGACAGAGAAAAAGGCAAAGCCACTGGTTATTACAGTAGCCTACTCCTGACCCCTCAGCAGGCAGATAAAAGAACCTTTTAGGTCATAACTTAGTCCTTTAAAATAAAACTGTATACACATATGTACTTGCACACTCACACATACACACACACACACACACACACACATGCAACTCATCTAGATTGCAAAATACTGAAAAATTGAAAATGTCTCTCTTTGTTTGTTGGGGATGGGGAGCGGGAGAGAGAATGGGGTGGGGGGGTGGTTGAACTAGAGGCTATGATGTTAGGGCGCTGTCTCTGTTCATTGGGAGTTTATGAATGCAGCGATGTATTTGAGAATTTACAGGCTATCACAGTTCCATAAATCAGCGATGTGTGCTCAGTGTGTGATAGTCTGCAAATTCTAAACTAATATGTCGCTCCCTTTCCATGTAGCATCATATTTATGTTGCGCTTCCATAAATTGTACCCTAAGCTGTTGCCGCACAGACATGGTCGGGCCGTGATGAACGGTGACATAACTAACAATAAGAAGGCAATAAAAATTAAAATGCAAGAAAACGAAATGAAATAAAAATTCATGTGACGTGGTGTTTAACGTTGCTTATTTCAGCAACGGGCATCAATAAAAGCATCCTGGGTCTACGTTCCCATTTTCAGCAGTCAAATTTCCAAGCCATTTCATTTTCTTTGAAGTTTCAAAAAACACCCAGCAAACCCACACTCCTCCCATTAAGGAGTTGCTGAATGGGATAGGATCAGCATAGATTCTGGGAACTGGAATCTTTGAGTCTTAGCACGTTGGAAGAGAAAAATCAGTCACCTGGAACTGATTTCCTATGTTCTGGGCATTGTACTAAGGACCCATGACTCAGTGACAAAAGTGAGAGCTCCTGCCTTCCCTCAGGAAGTTTACATTTTATTAGAGAAGACAATGTGCACAAATATAAGTATATGGAGAATATAGACAAAATACTGGTAGAATAGTTTGGGGAAGGGTAAGAAAAGCTTCATTAAAGAGTATCTTCTGAGCTAAGTTTTGAAAGAATCACAGGATTTCAAGGATGATGGTAAGGGAGAAGCTCACAATGGGGTGACTATTTCTGCAGATGTGGCTTGTGAACGGAGCTATGAAAATGTGCTGCCATTCTCGGGAGTCTGATTTGTAGTGGGTAGAGAAAGGGATAAGGGTAGACTTGGGACTCCAAACTGATACCTCATGACCTTTAATACAGGAATTCAACCATTTTTTGCCTTGTTGAACAAACTGAAAGTCGATGTATCTCAGCTGTTTAGGTTCAGCCTGGCCTTTTTCATCTTAGGGACATTAGGATGGTTCATAACCAGAGTTTGCTTTATAGGACAGCAAGCTTGGAGGAGATTAGAGTGTACCTTCAGTATAGGATAATCAACTAAGGGGTTATATTGTTGTTAGAGAGGAGTGATTTTAAAAGAGGACAAACTATGTCCCCCCACCCCCACCCCCTCAACCAGAAAACCTTCCCTTAAGTTCAGGCTTTTTTTTTTTTAGGGTGTGTGTGTATGTGTGTGTGTGTGTGTGTGTGTGTGTGTGTGTGCGTGTGTATGTGTTTCAATTTCAAGCTGTTTATTCCATTGGAAAACAGACTGTACCATCAGGTTATGCAACCGACAAAGGAATAAGAGGTGATATTTTCACATGCAAACAGAAAAGCTGCCAAGAAGTCATAAGTATCAATCCATCATAATTATCAGAAAACAATGTCCTCCAAAGAAGTAGAGAGAACTAGCCAATATGCAGACACACACGCTTAATAAATTCCCTCCCAGACTGGCTTTTTCCTCTCCTTCCCCGGCAAATGCCGGAATTGTTTATACAAAAGAGAAATGATGAGAGGTGGACCAGAACGCCACAGATTTTTTCTGGCTTTAGTCATTCCCGTAGGTCGGCAGACAGAGTTTGTGCCAGCTTCACAGACGGTCTCCTGAAGACGTAGGTCGTCTCCTTCTGGAGCCCTGGGTTTAATATACATGAGAGATGAATTACAATAGTTATAATTATTTTGAAACCTTGACAATAACAGGCCTGTCAGAAAGGAAGAGATTAGGGCTTGGGGGCTAGAAATGGGGAGCGTGGAGAGTGGAGGAGATGAAGCCTCGATTTAGCAGAATGACTAAGGCTGTGCAAACCTTTGAAACACACAGAAGGACACAGTTGTGCGCCGTTCTTTTTGGATTTCTCCCTGGCCACTTCTTCATGAGCTGTGAGAGAACCCTCAGAGGCAGCTAGCCCTTCCATCCTGTATGTAGCTCTTTGCTTTACATAAACCAGCTAGCAAACCACTCCATTAGTTCTGATGTAGACATTACCACAAATCGCCACTCAGGGACCAGAAAGAATTGACTAACTAGTCTCAGGTCCAATACACATAACCTGATCAGACACAAAGTTTAAGTACACTCACAGGCTGATGGCACCAGCCTCTGCTTCTCAGGGTTGTGACTTCTGCTGGAAGCTAAGGAGATGTTGAAGGGAAACCCAAGAGAAAAAAAAAGACAGATCTAGAGTTGTTATTGGTTTTGAAATAGAGAATTGCCTAAATTTGAAAGAAGCAAGGCATTCTCACTATTGAAGGGGGACTTCCCTACCCAATGTACAGGGTTTGTTCCCTCTCAGTCCTCCTTGGTCGGAATATACTTGATAAAACTCATTAATTTGACTTTTTTTAACCTCCCTTCCAACAGTGCTGAGATGTGGGAGTCTCAGTTTTGGATCACATGGAAAATGACTGAATTTTCTGCTCAGAAAAGTCTCCCCTAGACAGGGGTCATCTCTGTGCACATCCGTCTATCACATTGCTAGAGATCCAGGAACAATCTTTTCTGAATTAATTGTCTTCTGGGTAGCCTGGAAATTGCCTGGGTAGGGTTGGTGGAAAAGCTTGGCGCTGAATGACAATGAACCCCTCCAAGTCCAGTCCACTGTGTCGGTATGGTCAGACCTCTGGACCTTGGGAGGCCTTGAAAGTCCCCGTGGCCAGAAAACTCCCTCCTTATGTGAGGAGAACCTGGGTTAACTTGCTGATAGGCCGCCACTTTTAGTCTCCTTTCTGACGGGATTCAATTACTCCATTAACTCTTTCTGTCTCCCTAGGATCAGGCATTTCTCTTTCCCTCTAGCCAACTGGGTCTGGAGAACTTTTATTGTTTGTTGTTTCTAGCATTAAGACCTTGTCCTAAGCATTGCAAAATAGAGGAAAGTAAGATTAGAGTCTGCCTGGTTGGCTTTTGGGCCTGTGGCCATGGAAGCATCTTTTAGAGAGACTAGTGAGACCTGTATACACCTAGGTACCTAGCTCTTCCTTTCATTGTGAGACTTAGGATTCTCTTGCAATTAGCAATAACTGTATGAAAAACAGATAAACCAAGGAGTTGAGGCATTTGACCTGTAGAATTGAATCTTTGGGACCAAGATAAACCCAAGGTATCACAACTGGTACTAAGGGTATTTATGCTTAGTCCCTAGTGAGCAAGAAAAATAGTTAAGCCAAATTAAAATAGGAAAATATGAGTGAGGCCTTTCCTTATCTCCAGGCTAGGCTTTAAGACTAGAAAATGCTGCCTCTGAGTTTCCTCCTTACATCAATGAAATCACAGTTCCAGAAAGGAAGGATCTAATAATGTATGCTTGTGTTCTAAAGTCCCCTTCCCCAACCCCAACAGTGAGCTGCTCTGGTCCCCATTGGGTGTCCCATGTCCTCTCTCTCCATCCTTTCAAATGTATTTGTCTTTGAAAAAATTTTCCATGCTGCATGCCTGCCCCTGGTGTCAAAAATGCTAGTTATTGCTTTGCTTTTTTGATTAGACTTAGAGACTAAAGTAGCTTACTGTCAAAGGTAAATTTAAAAGGGAAAAAAACATATTGAATCATAGAATCATAGCTTTCTGTCATACTGGTAAAATTTCATTAAATCAGGGGAAATACTATACATCTTAAAGAATATCTCGTTCATTCAACCTGGAAAATTAGATACTTATGCTTGGAGACTTCAAAGAAGTTTTGGAGATTTTTGTCAGAATAACTTAATCTCATAGGTGTATAAGGAGAACCTGGGTTCATTGCGCTTCAAAGAAAGATTTGGCAGAAATAGTAGGTGAAAGTCACCCTAATGATGTAACCTTTCTGAGAGATAATCTGTCTGAGCAGCTAGGTGGTGCAGTGGATAGAGCACCAGTCAGGAGGACCTGAGTTCAGATATCACCTTAGATACTTGACACTCACTAGCTGTGTGACCTTGGGCAAGTCACTTAACCCCAACTGCCTCATCCTGGGTCATCTCCAGTCACCCTGATGAATATCTAGTCACTGAATTCAGATGGCTCTGGAAGAGAAGTGAGGTTGGTGACCTGCACAGCCCTCCCTCACTCTAAAAAAAAACAAAGTCAAGTGCAAGTCCTGTCATCATTTCTCTGACAGCATGGTCTTTTTCAGCAATGAAGGACGAACACACACAACCTGTCTGATCCCCACTTTCCTCATCTGTGAAATGGAAATAATAGTACTTGCACTGCCTGCCTCCCAAGCTTGTTGTAGAGAAAGCTTAAAGTATCTACATCAGTGTATGTTGAGCCTTGAAAGAAGGGTCAGAGTTAAACAAACAACAGTCAACCGGTTATAATAAGATCTTCTATTTCTAGGGTGTTTTAAATTTTGCCACATTCTTTCATCAGAATAGTCCTGGGGGAGACAATGATATACTGCTATTTTCCTTTTACAGATGAGAAAACTGAGGTAAAAGTTAAGTGCTTGGTTGAAGGTCACTTAGCTCATAAGTTTCAGAGTTTGGGTTTGAATTCATGTCCCCTAAAGCCAAGACCAGTGCTCTCTGAACTGTTCCACCTCACTGCTCCCCGACTCCTCTCCTCTTCTATGTAGACTATTAATATTTGCTGAGATTTGCCCTGCACAACAACTCTGTGCAATACATTCTTATCCACTAATTCCTGCCCTTTGTTAAAACTCACTGATACAGAGAGTGAGAGGTCAGAACATTGGAGTTCTTTCACCTCAACTCAACTAGCTTGGGGACTATTTTGCAAAGCAGATAGCTGTGACAAGAGTGGACATAGCAACAATGATGGTTTGATAGAGCCACAGAGCCCAGGCAATGCCAAATCTCCCATGGGCCAGTGGACCAGTGGGGTCCTGGGGGCAAGATGAGGATGACAAAGAAATCTAGTCCTATAGCATAGAGGAGAGGCTAGAGCAGGGGTGGGGAACCTGTGACCTAGAGGCCGCATGTGACTGTCTAGGTCCTTAAGTGAGGTCCTTTATTTGGATTCAGGCAAGGGGCCACACTTGAGGACCTAGAGGGCCACATGTGGCCTCAAGGCCTCAGTGTCCCCACTCCTGGACTAGAACCAAGGAGAGATGAAGCTTGAGGAACAAAGCAAGACCTTGCTTTTGTGTGGTGATTCATATGGACTGGGCAGGTCTGGGGTGGAGTGCCAGAGTCTACTTTCTGGTGACAAAAAGATTCTTTCTCTTCCTGGAGTGGGGGAAAGCTTAATCCCAGAGTGGAACTATAAGTCTGAAGTGATGGTAGAAATTCCTAAGAAAGTTAAGGTTCACCAGAGAGGTGGGTTATTTGGCTTCCTAGCAAAATCAAGTTCTTTACCCGCATTTTGTGGGGCAAGTTCCAACACCAGGGTGGCCCTCGGAATAAGATGCTGGAAGAGGTGGGAACCACTAAAGTGGAAAATGTTATTGTCTCTACATTATTGTTTATATGCAATAAACTTGGAAGTCTGATGCTTGCTCTGAATTTGAGAGTTCTTGGGGGGGGGGGGCGGGGCATGTCTAGAAATAAGTCAAATTAAGATGCTCCAAGAAAAACCTGCCCCTTAGTGGAAACTGTTTCATTCCTGAGAAGCCTTTGAGATTGAACTCCAATTGTGTGAACCCAGCATTTGGATAACAGGTTATTAGTTTCATTAAAAACTGTCAGAGCCCTAGGTGACCTATATCTATACTGTCTTATTTAAAAGGGTTTGCTGTACATCCTAGTAGGGCAATGTATTTACAAAAATTCTCAAAAATTGAATTCTGGACAGAATTCCCTAGATTAGCTAATAATGGTACTCACAGTCATCTGATTTCTTCTTTCATTCTGTGGGCATGCATAATGTGGGCATGCACAGGACCTCTGTTTGGCTCTGGGGCATATGCCTACCCTAATAAGTTTTGTTTTTAGTTTTTCTTTGTTAATTTTCTGAGTACCTAAAAGTAGTTTTCAGTTCTCTCCTCTCCCTTTCTGATGAACTAAGTTGGCAAGGTCCTTTGTGACCTGGTTTCTGATTGTGTTTCAGACTAGATGAAAAAGCTGTTCATTTTTCCTTATGGGAAATACAATTTTGATTTGACCATGTAGGTAGGTGGTGGCGTCTTTCTCAACGGGCAAACACAGAAGGATCTTACACCTTTGGTGTTTTAACAATGAGCTGTTTTACTAAATGTATAAATTCAGTAAAAAATCTAGACAAGTTTCTACTTAGAGGAAGGTAAAGAAACGGCATTTCATTTCAATTTTTCTTTAGTAATTGGGAAAATTCTGCTACTAAAGTAAGAAGACTGAAACAAGGAGATTTGAAATTTAATTGCAGGTTAAAAGCTTGTTTTATTTTTAAAAAATTAAGGGTACATGAGGAATGGAAGAACCAGGAACTCCTAAAGGATAGAAGCCTGCCCTCCACCCCCCAAACCAAGTTACCCGCTTGGCTGGCAAGTCCGCCCCAAGCTGACCATTTGTCTTTCCCTACCCATGGCACCACACAAAAGCCTGATCTCATCCCAGCGTCATCTGATATTCTGATGACCCATCTGGTCACCAGTAGTCAAGCTCTTGGGGATATGGAATTAGACCATCTCGAGGGAAGGCCCAGGGCTAAAGACTCCAGACCTTTTCGACTTGAGTTTGTGACATAATGCTCATGATTGGAGGTGAATGGGCTTGGAACCTGATGTGTTCAGGGATTCAAGTTAACCCATAGACCCTCAAATATTTAAGAGGGAGAGAGAGAGGGGAAAGAGACGGAAGATAAAGACAAATTACGAGATAGTAGATAGATACTCTCTCAGCCTTAAGTAAATTTTGGAAAGTAAGATCCTAGGAAAGAGCATCCTCTCTCCGACATCAACTCTGACATCGTTCCTATCTGCCCATGACTCAAGGCCAACTCTGTCCACCCTCGTATTCTAACCTTACCAACTGAAACCTAGATCAAGGAGCTTGGAAAAAGGGGGTCTCCGCTGCCATTCCATATGTTGTCCTGCAAACCTGACATTCTATGAAAAAAGAAGTCCATGATCAGTCTAGCTGGGGGGGATTGAGACTGTTTTCTTATTACTAAATAGCAAAGTATTAACAGCACAATGTAGAAATAAAAAAAAAAAAGGCGAGGGGTAGAGGGTGGGGGGAGGGAAGGAAAGAAAAGACAGACGCCTGCTCTTTTCTTCTTGGTATTATTATTTGTGACAAAGCCCTCGGTCCATTTTTCTTCATAATTTGCAGGACTCCTAATGCGAACAGTACCTCCCAATTACCATGGCTGCCAAAGGCTAATTTGGTTACCCTCAGGATCCACAATAGAGAAACTGTGTCGGGCCTTTGTAGATATTTGCATACTATACATACCAGGAATGTAAAACAGCTGCCTGGCCCCTATTCCACTATCATGGCAATTATGGGTCATTAGTTTTTTTTTTTCTTTCTTTCTTTCTCCCTTTTTTTCTTGTTCTCATCTTCCAGACTCCAGTAGACAGTGGTAGGCAGCTGATGTGTTTGCAGAGACAGAAGCAATGAGAAAGGGGAGCTGCCGGGTCCTATTTGTTAAGAGTCAGGGGTTGACAAACTACCACTTGAATAGGGTTAGCACAGCCCTGCTCTTTTATTTCTTGATTACCTCCCCCTTTCCTTTCTTTCTTTTTTCCCCCTCTTCCCCCCCACCCCCAGCATTGCCCTCCCTTCTCTTTTGGGAAGCCTCTGGGGGAAGCATTTGTGACCAGGCCCTGCACGTGTGGATGGATGGATGGATGGATGGATGGATGTGTGTGGATGTACTTTGTCCTGGTTACTAAGGGGATTCAAGCAGGAATCGTGCCTGGCTGGGGGTAGGAGGGTGGGGGTGAAGCCTTGGGCTCAGAGCTAAGGCGTGTGCCGGCACTTGGCTCACTTGGCTCTTGTCTGTGTTCGGCCTCCTCCCCAGACACCCTCAAAGAGCTTGGACTCCAAACTTCCCCTGCAAGGCCTGAGGCCCCAAGCCAAGCTAAATAGAGAAGGGAGGGGGGGAGTGCATTTTATTTTAAGGTTTTGAATTGAATTTGAGCCCTTGGGATGATAAGCAAGAAGGAATGAATCTGTCTCTCTCTTTCTCTCTGTCTCTTTCTCCCTTTCCCCCTCTCTCTCTTTTTTTCCTCTCTATCTTCTCACTCTTTCTATTTCTCTCTTCCTCTTCTTTCTCTGTCTCTTCCTCCTTTTTCCTCTTCCTCTGTCTCTCTCTCTTTTTCTCTCTCCTTTTCCTTCTCTCCTTTCTCTTTTTCTCCTCTTTCTCCTTCCTCTTCCTCCTCTCTGTCAGTCTCCCTTCCCAGTTCTCTCTTTCTCTCTCTCTTCTTCTATCTTTTTCTCTCTCCCTTTCTTTCTCCCTCTCTGTTCTCCCCCTTTCTCTTCTTCCTTTTTTCTCTTCCTTCTCTCTTTCTGTCTCTCTCTGATCTGTCCCTCTTTCTACCCCTGTCTTCTTCTTTTCTTTTTCTCCTCTCTCTCTTTCTCTCTTTCCCTCTCTGTCATGTACCTCTTTCTCTCGCTCCTTCCTTTCTCTTCCTCCTCTCTCTGCCTCCCTTTCTAGCTCTTTCTTTCTCTCTGTCTTCCTCGCTCTTTCTCTCTTTCCTTCTCTCTCTCCTCCCTCTTTCTCTCTTCTTATTTTTCCTTTTTATGCCCACTCTCTCCCTTACTCCCTCCCCATCTTATTCTCTCTCTGTCTCTCTTTTCTCTCTTTTGAAAAATGTGTTGTGTCTTGCGGTAGTTAATGGGAAGTTATGGTTTTGAATATAATTTTTTTCCTTCAAGCTGCTAATTTTATTGACAATATAGATAGATTGAAAGACCCAAAGCTTTTGTGTTGTTTTGTTAAAGCAAATAAGCGAAGCACAAATGTAAATTACATCTCCAGGTTCACATTAGAGGTTTGCAAATAATACTGAGCTAATGGTTATTGCAAAGGAAAATAGCGGTGGGATCAATATTCTATACAGTAGAAGGCGATACCTCTCTCTCTTTTAATCACCTCATTGCAGAAATGGCATTGAAATTTGAAATCTCATTTTCTCCATTTGTACAAATTGAACATAAATCACTGGGAGTGAGGGGAGGTGGCAGGCAGCTTCGCTCTTTGTGGGATTGCATTACTAATTAGTGTTGGGATAGAGGAGTAGAGAGAGCCTGGGAGGGGCTCCACTGACCTGCTTGGCCAGATGCAGGTGGATCTCCAAGCACCAAAGACTTAAAGAGAGGGTTTTCTGCCCTGCTGCTTCAGGATAAAAGAGACCTGAAGTTCACCTTACCAGAGAGAGAAAACAAAGGGCCAGAAGGGACCTAAGATCCCAGAATGCACTGCTTGCCAAAAAAGAAAAAAAGATTTCTTAGTTCCTGCTTTAGTTCTCTTGGTGTTGTAAGAACTAGAGAAGATCCATCACTATGGTAAGCCACTAGATCACCACCATCCTGGTCTTTCCTTCCTTTTGATTATATGTCTGTAGTTTTTCAATAGTAGGTGTGGTTCCGCCTAAGTAGCCCCAACAAGGCTAGGGCCTCCACACACTTGCTTATGTTCTATTACATGCACCCCCCCTCCCCATTAACACATTCCCTCATCTACTTCATCTGGGGCCCACATGCTCTCTGATTTACACACAGAGCAGGTATTGTTTTTACATGGGAAACCAGTGGCAGTCTCCAAACCAGAGTAATTTGCCAAGGTCAAAACCCGGAATAATTGAGCAGCCTCAGAATATGTAACTCACCCTTGCAAATGGCTACTTGCCCACTCATCTGGAGTCAGTAACTATTTCTGCTAGATGGGTAATGTAGAACATTGAGTTCATTTAGCTGACTATCCTGAGGGCAGAGTGAGCTGATAAAAATGCTTATATTTATTTGAAGGACTGTGTTCACCTAACGGGTCAACCTATATTCTCTCTCTCTCTCTCTCTCTCTCTCTCTCTCTCTCTCTCTCTCTCTCTCTCTCTCTCTCTCTCTGGTTATCTGTTCCTTTCTGTCTCGGTTCCATTTTCTCTCTATGTCTCTCTGTCTTTATATGACTCTCTCTCTCTCCCTGTCTCTCTCTCTGTCTCTCTGTCTGTCTGTCTCTCTCTCTCTGCTTCTCTCTCTCTCTCTCTTTGTCCAGACTTGTGATTTCATCAGTATAAACCAGCAGCTCTTTTTTTTAACTTATAGTCTTCAAGAGTTGCCTGGGGAAACGAGAGAAGCGATATGACTTACCCAAGATCATCCAGTTAATATGCGTCAGAGTCAGGGTTCGAACAAAAGTCTTTGCAACTCCCAAGACTGGGCCTCTATCCACCATACATACCGATCTATGTTAGGATAATAAAATAGCATATTTGCCCCCAAAGGGCCTTGTTGTCTTTTTTTTTTTTTCAAAGAAATGTCAGGATATAAATTTAACAATAGCCATAAAACACCAACAAATTCTAATGTAAGCCCTAGAAGCAACCAAATAGTCACTTTGACTGGGGCCTGCTTGAAGAAGCCTTGCAGGATGTTCAGTATGATAGGGAAAAGATATCCTTTTTGGCCAGCAGTTATTCCACTCAGAAAGGATTTGAGGCATTCTTTGCGCATGTTTGAGATTTGCACCAACCAAGCAGAACACCACACCTAGACAGAGTAGATGATGGCAGTAGGTTGATTCTAAAGGATTCTGGGAGATATCCCACTTTCCTCTTCCTACAACTCTTTCTCCGACCTGGTTGGAAATGCTGTGAAACTCCCAGAGAGTTATCCGCACATTGGCATATTTCCATCCCTTTCCTCCATTCTCAGTGGTTGCACTAGGCGATAAAAATAGGGGAGGTTAAGGGAAAACCTGGAAACAAGGTTCATTACCGAAGGTTTTTCTCATCCATTTCAATAGATGAAAGCAAAGAAAATAAAGCAAAACCCATCCAAACAGTAAGCAGGTGGTGACTGCTAATAGAGAAGAAATAAAAACCTTTTAGAAATCAGACTAGACTACAAAAAACACTGACAAAGTGGAATGAAAGTTTTGAACAATCGGTTCAAAAAGAAAGGTGTTTGAAATAAACCCTTAAAAACATTTCAAATGCTGAATAAAAAAAAAGAGAAAGAGAGAAGCAGCTTTAGAAATTTGAAGCCAGGATGACTTAATCTAGAGAGAGGCCTTTTTTTATTCAACTTTAAAAAATAACTAATGAGTCCTCTGAGGCTCTGGGGCTTAGCAGACTGAGAACTAGGATGGGGTGTTAACTATACACTGACTGACCTGACTTCTTTTCTCAGCTCCATCATTGACTCTTGGGGTGACCTTGGGCTCTTAACCTCCCTGTGCCTCTATTTCCCCAGCTATAAACTGAGGTTACTAATAGGGATGTCCTATCAACCTCCCACATCCCTCAGGGAGAGGGATGAGATAATGGACCAGAGTCTACTAATAAGGATTATCATTCTTTTAGACCTTCAGAGTGCCACCTTGAGATCTGAAAACCCACTGCCTCACTCCTCCACCCCCAAGTCTAATCAAGAATTTTCCTACTAGCCTGGCAGGAACCATGCACTTAGGGGTCGGAGCATTTCATAGTATGATCATTCCTTTCAGGGGCATTTTTGACCATCTGTCTGTCTTGCCAAATGCCTTGAAGAGTTCACATAAGAGCTGAAAAGAAGGATACATCGGAGTGCTGTAATGAGGGGTTGTACTTGAATGGAGAGGAAGGAGATATGTTACAATGGAGGAGAGAATGACAGAGAGGAGAGAGAAAGAGAGAGACAAAAAACAAAGAGAAGGGAGAGAAGATAAAGGAGTGAGAGAGAGAGAGAGAGAGAGAGAGAGAGAGAGAGAGAGAGAGAGAGAGAGAGAGAAAGGAAGAGGAGAGGGAGAATAGCATGGCAGGAATGGAAATTATCCAGAAAGAGAGTAAGTAGACAAATATAGTAAGAAACCCAAGAGCAATGGCCCAGAGGGATGCCATAGAGAGGAGATGGCACATTTCCAGACCAATGGGAATTGAGGTTTAAGTAGCCCAGACACAGAAAAAGAAAGAGAGACTTAAAGAAGAAAGAGGAAAGATCAGAGTGAAACAGGAATAAAGATTCAAGGAGAAGGAGAAAGGGAAATAGAACCATTAGAGACCTGTGATGGTCTCCCTTTCCCAATACAGAAGATGAAAACCTGTTTGGAAACCCCCGAGTGGTGCAGTGGAAAGAGTTCTGGACTGAAAGCCAGAAGACCTGAGTTCAAATTCTGCCTCTCTTATTCCCTGTGTTACCCAGGGCAGATCATAATGTGTCTGGACCTCTGTTTCCGTGACTGTAAAATGAGGAGTTGAATTAGATGACCTCAAAGCTCCCTTCCATCTCTAGTGCACTGCATGCTCTCCTTATTGCACAGAGGAATATGTCTCTCCCAACCCCTGCCACCCTAAACTCTGCCAAATGGCCTGGCATCCTGAGATTTTGCACAGCCCATTTGAAGAATATTGCCCTACGCTGGCCAAATGAGGTCATTTATGAAAATAACAAGCCCAGCATTTAAGAGTGACTAGTTTGCTTCTTTCACCAGGGGCACATGGCCACTTGCCATCACGGTGCTTTGAAGTCCTCTGAGGAAAAAATACGGCTAAAACAAGACACCTGGTTTTGCTGTGGTTGGGTTTTAATGGCATTCTAAAGGCAATAACAGGGTTCCTAAAGAGCGATTCATTATGCTACCAAGGTGGAGTTTCAAGCTGCTGTCTCTTTAGTCTCATTGTAGACAATGGAGAAGGACCTTTCAGGAGTGCTGACCTCCCAAGGTGTTTTTGTGGAAGAATCTTAATACAACATAGAAAGTAATTCTACATTTGGGTATCAAGCAAGCAGACGAGGGTAGGAGGTTGGAAGGGGCGTGGGGCAACAAGTAGGGTGATGGTTCTGTTCCACGTTGAGATATCTTGAGAACTTTTAGGTGGATACTTCCCTTCTCTGTGCCTCACTTTCCTTATCTGTAAAACAAAGTGACTGAGCTAGATGATTTCTGAGGTCCTTTCTACCTCTAGGTCTATGATCTATGACAGGGGATTAGACAGTCTCTTCCTATCTGTTCCAAATTATTGACATCTTCATGGAGTGGTTGAGAAGGAAACATTTTGGAGAGCTGACAGTCCTGCGGAAAGGGGAGTTGTTGGTTTGGATTTTGGTGGTGTTGTTGTCATTTTCTACCCAGCACCAAATAAGGGACCTGACACACAGGAGGTTCTAAATAAATGCATGTTGATTGGGAATTTATATTCATATTTATAGCAATAATAATAGTTGTAATTGTGTAGAAAATAATTTCTCTTGTTGTTTGACAAAATTTGGATAAAACAGACCTAGGACAAATCTTTTATATTCAATATTTTTTTATATTTAATGATACTGCTCTTGATATCTCTTCATTCTCATTCTTTTATTTTATGTTCTTCAGATAGCAATCACAATGGTGCAAGTTGCTGTTTTTTCACTATTCTTTTATGTTTAATATTCTTTGGACTAGTACACCTAAGGATGAAACAGCTACTTTTTGTGGTTGAATAAAAGCATTCAGACGCAGGTTCAATCTCCACAGTCTCATGGAAATCCTCCTCTGATAAAACTCCAGTAGTAGTCAGACTTCAGGGATGCCATGCCTTTCATCCAATGTCGTTGGTCATTCATTTCAGTTATGTCTGATTCTTAGTGAACCCATTTGGGGTTTTCTTGGCAGATACTGGAATGGTTTGCTCATTTGACAGATGAGAAAACTGAGGCAACCAAGGTTCAATTACTTGCCTGGAGTCACACAGCTAGTAAGTGTGTGAGGCTGAATTTGAACTCAGGTCCTCTTGACTCTACCCAGCACTGTTTCCATTGCATCACCTATCTGCCCTCTCATCCAGCAGCTCCATGAGTTTAGTTCCTCTCTTAGATCTTTACATTTTGAAAGCTTTTCATGCTATAGAACTTGGAAATTATGAGTATTTGGCATGGTGACATATTAAAAACATTTTTCTTACATTTTTATGGATCAGTGTTGTGTTTGTGATTGTGAAAAGCATACAGTCTGTGATAATATTCAAGTTCCTGCAGTTTATTGGCTGATTTTTCTTCAAGATGGTTTGAAGTTAGTGTTTTGTGGTATAGGGAGCAGGGGGAACTTATCCTCTGTCAGTCCATGAAAGACAACAAGTTTCTATGGGTAATTCTAGCCACCAGGTCATGTCTGTCTAGATATGCAATAGGTACTAAATCTTTAAAGCCTCCAGTGATATAATGTAACATTTTCTTGAACAATCCACATTGATAACCAAATCTGGGCTTCTTAAGGATAATTCTTCTGTATGTCATTTCTGGTGGCAATGACAGGGTCCTGAAATACCATTGTATACCCTTCTGTTTCCACAAACAAATCCATTCAACACAGCCAATATTTCTTGCTTATTGTGATCATGTAGATGTCACCCAAGGAGGGTGGATATTCTTGGATATTAGCTGTTTCATAATCTGCATCTGAAGGTAAACCACTTTCAGTTAAATTTAGCAAATAAAATAAAGTGTCCCTCCTGTCAAACTAAGCTATTTCTCAGTGAAGTGATGTCTGCTTGCTCCTAAAGTATTTCTGTATAGTTTGGATCTCTTTATCATAGGCTCTGGAATGGCTATCAATCTTCTTCCTCAATTTTGGAGAAGTATTCATCTCTTTATGGCTGCCTTAAATGTGATGGTCTCTGTGTTTCTTTAATATTATATGGGGTTTTTGCTAGGATATTGTCTGAATATGTTATTGTCTATTTCATACAGCCAAAAGTGCACATTAATACTGGTATTGTATAGGTGTTAATTGCTTTAAATGTGTTCTTATGAAGCATCATTGATTTCTGGGGGCCATGAAGTCTCTTAATATATTTAGCTATAACTTTCTTTTTGATATGTCTTGCCTAGAGGATGCCAAAGTGTTTATAGCTATTGTCTTCATCTCTTGGTTCAATTTGACCATGCTTAAAACCTTTAATCTTTGTCCTTTTTTGTTGTACTTTAAGAATTTTATATATGTGGTATCCAAATTACCTTTTGATATCATTAGAGAAAGAACAAGATCCCATGAAATGAAGGAGATTATTGCTACTTATATCCAAGTCATCAAATTCAAGCAGAACTTTCCAGAATTCATCTCCTTTCTAAATCATTTGAGATGCTAGGTTTGTGTTTGTCACACTCTTTATCATTAGGTATAATTTCTGGACTTGGCATTAAGTAAAGGTTTTCAATTACTTCAGGTTCCCAATTTTTTTTCCATATTCAGAGTTTAATAACCCATTGATTTCATCAAATCTAAGTAAAGGAATGAAATTCTGTTTTTGTTTTTACGGTTGCCTTGTACTAGTCAGCAATATGTTGTTATATGACTTGGAGTTGAGAGTATCATTGAACAAAAAGTAGTATGAAGTCCTTATTTATGATGGGCAGATTTGTTTCCAATTTTGTTATGATATAGATCTGGTATATAATGCAAATATGCATGTCCTCAGTTTGTTCCTTGGAGAACACATGGGTTGTCCATTTTAGTGGTCAATTTCACCTGTATTAAGGATTTCCAGCAGGTTGAAGGCTGTGTTTCTGATTTGTTCTGGCAGATCATGCCTTCTTGGGGTACCACCTTCCTTTGGGTCAAACTGATCATCATGACAATTCTGAGCAGGGCTAACTTGCAACGTATATCACCTTATCCATTTTTTGAAGCTTGGAAACAGTTTCATCCCATATATAGGGATGCTAATCCAATCAGATTGATAACTGGAACTCAGCTGGCCACTATTTTAGGTTAGCTGTCATCTACTTCCATTCCATTGCCATGGGGCAGCTACCAGAGTAGTCTCAGGTCTCAAGGAGACCTCCCTATGTATTACTTTGCTTAATATTCTCCTTCTTTAATAGAAAGAATCATGAGTTGGATTTTGAAGGAGCTACCATTATCATCATAAACTGCATTCATGAAAACAAATAGCAATAGAGTTTAGACCTGTGATTTCATGGCATAGGGAATTCCCAAAGAAAGAAACTTTACCAAGACAGGTCAGCACCTTCTCTGCAATATGGAATGTTGCCTAGAGTATTGAGACGTTTAGTGACTTACTAATAATAGATAACACAGTCAATATGTATTAGAGGCAGCATCTGAACCCACGGCCAAACTTTAGTACATCTGACTCTTCATCAACTATGACATTTTATCCAGTACCTCTGTTCATAAGAAACCCAGGAGGAAAAAAAAACAGTCAAATTTTATTTTGTTTTAGAGTTTAAGGCAACAAAGTCTTGGTACACTCTCGGCAATTTTACCAAATTGTATTATAGTATTTGCTGTTTGTGAGACATCCAGAATCTGTTAGATCTGATATTTGGGCGATGCATTCAGCAATAAATTCCCATTTCAGGGATGTAACAGAGACACCAAGATATTTAACTGTCTTGATTCATCAATGGATAAAGTCAGAAATGGAATTATTTGATTCCAGTTGACTTCTAATATGTTCTAATTTATTGATGCCAAGATAAGATGATCCCAACTGAGAAAATCCCCATTATTCTGAGATACTAGTCAGAGTTTACATATTGATGCTACACTTTGATCCTCATTTCCTCATCTTTAAAATGGGCACAATTGACTTAGAAATTATAAGAAATTAGCTTCGCAAATAATATAAGTTATCATTAGCTGTCATTTTCCCCTTTTTCCTTCATACTCTCCCCTTCATGTTCAGGTCACCCTTAAAGGATCCTCACACTTAACTACTCCTAGTTGTTCTCTGCTGGAGTCCCAACCAAGGCTAACTCTCAGTAAGATGAATAAATAGGTGCTTCCCGTTTCCAATAGGGACCATCCCACTCTCTTACTTTTTACTCCTCCTTCTCTTCCCCATGCCCTTGGACATTCAGGGTAAGAATGAAAGTGTTGTTGTTATTATTCAATCATTTTAAACATGTCCAGCACTTTGTGATGCCATTTGTGATTTTCTTGGCAAAGATACTAGAGTTGTTTGCTATTTCCTTCTCCAGTTCATTTTACAGATGAGGAAGCTGAAGCAAACAGGGTTAAGTGACTTACACAGCATCACACAGCTGGTAAATGTATGAGGCCAGATTTGAACTCAAGAGGATGAGTCTTCCTGACTCTAGGTTCAACAATCTATCTATCCATTTTACTACTTAGCTGCCCCATGGTAATGAAATGGAAGTAGATGACAGCTAAAATCTGAGAGTCTTTGATTTGTAAAAACTTCCCCCTTAGACTAGTGATAGTGATGGAAAGTGTGTACTTTCATTGGAGTGGGTCTTCTGACCTCAACCACAGGATTTTGTGACATTTTGAAAATGCCATCTGGGGACAGAATAAAGGCAGGGTAGTAGGTAGAGCTGTCCCAGGTCCCAGTCCCTCTTCAACCTATGACTTCATATTTTGGCATCTTAAGTCAACATGATAATTAGATAGATAGATAGCTGACAGATAGATAGATAGGTAGATGGATAGATAGATAGACAGATAGACAGACAGATAGATAGATGGATAGATAGATGGATGGATGGATAGACTGATGGATGGACAGATAGATAGATAGAATGCAGATAACATAGCTCTATGTTAAATGCTGGGAACACAAATACAAGCAAAACAACAATCCCAGACAACAAAGGAAGCTAAAAAGTGGTTGGGGAATAGTTAAGGAATAGGGACAAGGTGTGAAAGTTCAGAAAATTAGAAATGGAGGATGGCTGACTTGGATTTGTCCTCACATGGGCATTTCAAAGGAGGGGACCCTCTACAAATCTCATATTTAGATAATGCTTTAAAGCTTAAAATAGTCCCCCTCACTCCTCCATCCAAGAAGGAGGATACATACATAGGTAGTGAATTATTTTATTATTTTCATTTTAGAGATGAAGAGACTGAAGTTCACAGAACCTTGTCAACACAGCTAGCGTGTGAGTGAATTGTACCTCTGTAACCTGGGATTGATGTGGGACTCTCTCCTTATTGGCAGGGTCCAATGCCCTGCACCTGTGTGAGGGATGGGGTGGGTTTGTAAAGAGTCTCCTAGCAATTGACTTGGGCACTGGGGCTATACTTCAAATTCATGTCTTCTGGTTCTAATTCCAATGCACTTTAAAAGTAAGATGGCATCTGTATTGGTTTGTATCTTCTGATATGCTGTTTTATACATATTTTGTTCTGTCACAGAAGAGAGCAAGGGACCAAGAAGCAGGAAATGCCAGATCGAGTCTTGATCCTACTATTAGTTGACTATCTCTGGTACAAGTTATTTTGCTCCTCTGGTTCTCATTTTCCTTATTTCTAAAATGATAATGTTAGTGACTGAACTGGGAAATCTGTATACATTGATGAAAAAGTTGGTGTTGAAACATTGTGGGATGAAGGAAGTAGTATACCACTTGGTCAATCTACAGACAGAATAGGGCAAGGTAATGGAGTACCTGGGATCTCTTTTCCTAGAATCCAAGCCCTACTGGCTTGGACAAAACAAAACAAACAAACAAACAAAAAGCAATGAGGACTACTTACTCTCCAGACTGAGGTCCTTTTCTCAACTCTCACATGATATAATTCTGTGATATGTGTATTCATTAACTTTGTAGACGACACAAAGCTGGAAGAGTCAACCCGGTAACATCTAATCTAAAGTGATCTGGACAAGCTAGGACACTAGGTTAAATCTAAAAAAGAAATCTGTGGAGAGTCAGGATTGCAGCCTAGAGGGGAATGCAGATGTGGTTGACCTGGGCATCCTCCATAAAATGTAGGTTCTAGGAGGAACCAGATAATCAGAAAGAGAAGCCTCCAGGATGAAAGGTACTTCTAATGTACATAGTCCAAGGGGTGAAGTGAATTTCCAAGGTGAAGAGATGTCTTTGACTTGACTCTACCCATTCATGTCAAGCACTACAGATGAATAAGCTGGGTCCAGAACTGAATAGGAGGGAGAAAACTGCCTGGTTCACAACTGGGAAATTGAAGGGGAAGATGTCAGGTTCTCTTCTGACACACAAAACACCTCTTTCTTTTAACACCAGTATTCTGGTGGTGCCATACAGCTTGGTTACAAAGCATGGAACACCACCAATCTACAAAGAACTGAAAATTGTAGGTTATGTATAATGAAGAGATTCAGAGTCAGCATGAGTAGACGGTAGCATATTTCCAACAATAACTTGTGTGCAAGAAGTAGCATAACAAATATCGTTGGGCAAATGTCTGAGTAGAGGAGGCTGGCCAGTTATATAGCTACAATGAGGGTTGACTTAGGCCAAGAAGTTTGGGATGCATCTGCCCACCCAACAACATTTTGATCTATATTTAGTTTCAACAAAATTTGTAGCATGACAGCATAATAAGCAAGCAAACATTTCTTCCAAAGAATGAATAATGTTTTGTATATATATATATATATATATATATATATATATATATATATATATATATATATATATATATATATATATATATATATGTAATATATGTACTATTTTTTAAAGATGTATGATATATGTGGACACTATTGTGCTTAATAAATTACAATTTGAAGGCAGTACTGAATTCCTAGCAGCATTTTTTTGCCGTCATATAGTTTGGGTTTTTTAAAGCCAACCAATACCAGCAGTACAGAGACTGCCATGCTTGGGACATTTTTTGTTGTTAAAATGGGATCTCCAAATTCAAAAAAGCTTGGAATCCATTGACCCAAAAGAAGGTCTTCAAGCAGTTTGGGTAGAGGCTCTTTGGAGTATTCATGGGCTTCAATACTGGATTTAAAGGCAGAGGCCTTAGGTTCACATCCCATCCCTACAAGTCATTTAAATTTTCTGCATTTCAGTTCCTCATCAATTAAATGATGACCTCAACATCCCCTCTGGTTCTAAATCTATGATTCTCCTGTCTTCACCAATGGAAAATGCATCTACGTCATCAAGATTATTGCTTCATTGGAATAGTACCAAAGTATAAAACTGAGCCTTAGCATTTCCCTCTAGAAGGGCAAGGGGATTCTATTTGCCTTTCTTGGGTTTTCATGGTACCCTTCATCTGTTTTATTCTTCTATTTCCATTTTTCTGACACCATCATGGCTCAGGACTTGACTCATCAGCTCTCTCCCCATCCCTCCCACCAGATCCTCCTTCTCTTTTCATTTTTTTGAGGTCTGGAGCCTCCTGGAATTCTTTCTTCCCTTGAGACAGAAGCTAAATCAGTAAGTATATGAAGCACTTATGTTGTGCCAAGCCCTGAGAATACAAATATAAGCAGAAAGAAAGACAGTCCTTGCCCTCAAGGAGATTCCATTCTAGTAAGGAAGACAACACATTAAAGGAGGCTGAAATGAAATGAAGAGGAACTGAGAAGATGAAAGTGCCCTGTAAGGAGGGACATGGTACAAAGTACTGTAAAGAGTTATGAATGTAGCATGTGTGGGTGTGTTAGGGGAGGGGGATGGGGGATGAAGATGTGGTTGACTTGGACATCTTCCTTAAAATGGAGCTTCTGGGAAGAATCAGACAAGCAGAGGGAGAAGCCAGAGGGCGCCACAGTGCACAGGAAGCTGAACCTGGAGTCAAGAAGTCCTAAGTTCCAATCCAGCCCTAGACACTTACTAGCAGTATGACCTTGGCCAAATCACTTAACCTGTTTCCTCAACTATAAAATGGGGATAATAATAGCACTTCCCTTGTGAGAACATTTTAAAGATAAAATGAGATAAAGCAGTGCCTGGCACATAGTAACCCCAAGTTCAATGTTTGTCATCATTATGACGGGGCAACCCAAAAAGCTAGCATGATCTTGGGCTGCATAGTTTCCACAAAAAAAGGTATAATAATTCTCCTTATTCTGAATAGATTCTGAGCTTTTATGAAGAGAGGAATCCAAGTCAGAAAGAAGAATATGAAAAGTTAGCTAGTATAGGGAGCCCTACATTAAATTTTCTCCTGAGAAGACTAGAGTAGAACCCTAAGGCCGTTAGGGAAGAGTAGTTGGTCTACTTTTTGCACAAAAGATTCAAGAAAGCTCATTTACTTCTCATAGATAAAGGTAGACTGACTTCACCCATGTTAAACATCCTCCCTACTGTAGGAATTTAATCCTAACTAATTTTCCCATAGGGTTATTAAGTCAAAAAGTGATAGAATATAGAATGGGGGGGGGGGGAAGTTAGTGATTAGTCCATCTATCTCAATTTTACATTTGAGGAAACTGTATCCCAGACAGGAGAAATGACTTGTCCTCATGGTCATACTGGTCGTAAATTGTATGGCTAAGAATCAATCCCAGGTTATGTGACTTCCAAACCACTGTTGTTTCCATTAGACTTTATTGGGTTGTCCACTACACCTCTATCCCTATATTCCAAATGAAAGAGTGGAATCAGCTGCCATCCATTTTACAAGACCATTATCTCTGTAGACCTGAGAAGGTCTCCATTGTCTACTAACAATTGTCCAGGCAATTGTGTCAAAATATGTTGTCTATTGATTCCCATTTAAGTGCAGGTCTTGGAATTCCATGTTATCTGAAGTGAGGAGATAGGAGAAATATGGGGAAGGGAGTTCTCAGTGACTATTCATACCAGGCCACAGGGCATGAATAGCCTGTTCCAATGAAAGGAAGGTAGGTGGCACCTTAGTGGATAGAGTGCTGGGCTTGGAGAGGACAGTGGCATTCAAATCTAACCTCAGACACTTACTAGCTGTATCACCCTGGGCAAGTCACTTAATTTCTTTTAGTTTCAGTTTCCTCAACTATAAATGGAGATAATATTAGTGATATTGGGGATATTATTATAATTAATATAATAATGTGGATAATAATATTACATATTATCACACATTATTATGTTATATATAATATGCATTATAATAGTATAATATAAAATAATAATAACAGTAGGGTTGTTGCGAGGATCAAATGAGATATATGTATTGAACTTAACACAATGCCCAACACGTGATAAGTGTTATACAAATGTTTTCTGTTATTGCTATTAGGAGTTTATCACTAGTCCCATTTTCCACTATTATAGGACTGTATATAGACAACCTAGCACCCAGACTCAAAGCAACGTGAAATAGGCATCTGTGTCTTATCTGGCATTTCATAAAAAAGAACTCAGTCTAGCTGCTGAAGGAGAGTAGGGTGGTGATGTAGCTGTTTTTTTCTTGTTCTAAATCCCCAAAGGCAACCAAGACTCCTAAATGGGGTTGAAAATTGTAGGTTGTGATAACACATCTCGTTATCAGTTTTCCTTTGATGAATTCTTAAGTAAATGTGATTAGTAGTTAAGTGCTACATAATAAATTAGTCTATGTTGGTTTTAAAAATTGTAGAAAACCACACACATAGACACACACAAAGCTGCAAATTACAGCTGTGATAGAGTGGAGAGAATCCTGGATTATTTGAAGTCAGGAGATCTTTGTCCGAGTCTAGGCCTTGATGTTATTCACTGAGCTGTATTGCTAGCCATTTGGGCAAATCACTTCGTGCATTTAAGCCTCAGTTTGCTTGGATGCTGAATTATCCTGTGCTATTTTTTCAGGGGCCCTCTTTTCATTCTTTCCTTTCTCATTTGGTGATCTCATCATATTCCATGGATTCAATAATCATCTCTGTGTAGATGACCCCCATATTTATAAATTATCTTTCCAGTGTTCTTTTCTTTCCAGAGTTCCATTTGTTCTACACCGGCTGGATGCTGAACATTTCAAAATGGATGTCTTAAAGGCATCTCAAACTCAACATATCCAATATAGAAATTATCTTTTCCTCAAAACCCATTACTGTGGATGGTGCCGCTATCTTTCCAATTAAATAGGTTAGCAACCTAGCGTAATGCATTACTCTCATTCCTTTGTACATCCAATCAGATGTAAATTTTGTGTTTTCTAACTCTATAACATCTTTTATATGTGGCTCCTTCTCTCCACTTTCACAGCTACTGTCCTAGTTCAGGTCTCCCTTACCTATTGCAGTGGACTCCTATTTGGATTGTATGCTTCAAATTTCCCCACTTCAATCCATCATCCAAACAGCCATAAAAGTGGTTTTTCTAAAGCAGAAGTCATATCACTCCACTACTCAGTAAACTCCAGGGACTTTCATTACTTCTAGGATCAAATATAAACTCTTCCATCTGACATTTTGTTGTTGTTGTTGTTTTCAGCTGTGTCTGACTGTTTATAATCCCATCTGGGGTTTTCTTGGCAGAGATACTGGAGTGGTTTGCCATTTTCTTCTCTAGTTCATTTTACAGATGAGGAAACTGAGGCAAATGGGGTTAAGTGACTTGCCTAGGGTTACATAGCCAGGAAGTGTCTGAGGTTGGATTTGAACTCAAGAATATGGGAATTTTTGACTGCAGATTCAGGGCTCTGTGCACGAAGGAGCCGCCTAGCTACCCATTTAAAGTTCTTCAAAACCTGGCTCCTTCCTGTCTCTTCAATTGCCTTATAAAGTACTCTTCTCTCTCCTGGTGTCCCTTCCTAATGTCCTGGTCCTATTTGAGAACAAAGGATAAACAACACAAAAGTACTCTCAGAGTTCTCATCCAGGCCTTCTTGATAATTAATTGGTTACTCATTAACTATAAATACTAATTATTAACATAGAAGATTTGTTAAGCATAGACTGCACTATATTATCTGTGACAGCCAACTGAAGTTGAGAGTCCATCCATGTGCACAATGGCATCTCCCATCTCTGCACCTTTGCACGGGCTGTTCCTCATGCCTATTCTAGGCATTCTGCTTTCTTTCCATCTCTTAGAGTTCCTGGTTTCCTTAAAAACTTCTCTGAAGTTGCACTTGCTCCATGAAGCCCCCACCTTCCATCCCCACCAGCTGCAACAGCTCTCCTATCCCAAGCTATCTTGGATTCTTCGTGTGTGTGTGTATATATATATATATATATATATATATATATATATATATATATATATATATATATAAAATCTCCTATATTCGAATGTAGACTCTGTGAAGACAAGGGCCATTTCAGTTTTGTCTTTGCGGCCTTGTTACTGGCACATTGTAGGTTCTTAATAAACATTCATTGTTGGATCAATCTGTAAAATGGAGAGAACAACACTTTTTGTCATTTTTCTTCCAAGGAGATTGTGAGACTCAAATGAGACAGTGTTGTTGGTAAGAAATTTAAAGATCCACACAAATATAAACTTTTATTATAGTCTTTGTTTGGTCTTTTCAGTTGTGTCTGACTATGACCCCCACTCAAGGTTTGTCTTGGCAGAGATACTGGATTGGTTTTCCTTTTCTTTATCCAGCTCATTTTATACATGAGGAAACTGAGGCAAACAGGGTTGAATGACTTACCCAGGGTCCAATGGCTAGGTAGTATCTGAACTCAAGAAAATAAGTCTTACTGATTTCAAAGCCAGTGTTCTATCCACTGTGCAACCTAGCTACCCTTTATTATTATTAGTCAGTCAATAAGCATAAAGTGCCTACTTTGTGCCAGGCATTGTGCTAAAGGCTAGGGATATGAAGAAAGGCAAAACATGGTCATATCCTCAAGAAGTTTACAATCTAATGGAGGAGACAACCAGAAATACAAGATATGCCTTCTTACCTCCATTTCCTGGCTTTCTTCTAGACTGAGCTCAAGTTATACCTTCTATAGGAGGCCTTTCCAACTCCCTTCCTTCTCCTCCTCTCTTTTGAGATTACTTTCCTACAGATAGAGCTGGAAGGAAGCTTAGAGGTCATCTGTTCTAATCTCATTTTACAGATGAGCAAACTGAGACACAGAAAGGTAAAGTTACTCACTCGAGATCATATGGGTAGTGAGTAAGTGATCTCCAAAGTCCCAACTGGCTGTGAGATTCATTGACACTGGTTTGGAACCAATATATGGCCTCCTCCCTCTTCACTCTCTCCCCAAACCCCCCAAAAAAGAAAAGTAAAAAGACCATGTTTCAAGAAATAGACTTGTTCCCAAAGGATATCTATCCATGATGAGCAATAGAGAAACGATCTGAGTTTGTCAGCACCCCATGTAGGGAATTAGACACACATCTTCTATGTTAATGATACTTTCACTTTTAATTTCCTGTGTGCCACGTTGAAAATGTATCTGTTGAAAGCAGAATTTCATTCCATCCAACTGTCTCGTTAAGTGAAGACATTGAGTTTGTACCTGTCACAACAAGATTCTGTAAACTCATTTAGGGCTATAATTTGGAGGGGAGCAAAGAGGACTGTTCCATGGAAGCCCATAACCATTTCCTCAGTCATCATAATTGCCATTAGTAACTGGTTACTCATTAACACTAAGTATGAATTATTAATAAAGAGTATTTATTAAACATTGGCAGTCTGGTATATTATCTGCTACAGCCAATCCAAGTTGAAATCATGCCCACTGCTTAGTGGATTGACAAGCTAAACTGAAAGATAGACAGGTACCTCCCAGGGGAAGGGAATCTACTCAAAGGAAGGTGATGCCCACAAGGAGAAAACAGTGTTTGTCTCTAGACAGGTCGGGTCTGCTCTTAAGATTTGATGTCTTACTAAAACATCAATAATAATAATAATAACTTATTTTATAATGAATAATTATATAATTGAAATTATTATAATTTACACAGGATTTTAAGCTTTACAAAACACTTTACTTGTTAGCTTTTTTGTCCTCAACAACTCTGTGAAGTAGGTGTTAGTAGTATCCCCATTTTACGGATGAGAAAACAGAGAGAAGTTAAGTGATTTATCCAGGGTTACCCAGTGTCTAGGGTAGAATTTGAACTCAGGTTCTCTTGATTTCAAGTTCCACACCACCTACTGCCTGTGTGTGAAATAATATGCGCTATCTCCAAGGTGGGTCTGTCACATGGAAGTAGCTGAACTTCAGATATTTTAAGTAAAATAAAGTTAATATTATTGATTCTTTCAATGAATTTGAAGCTTAATCAGTATTTTGGGACAGCTGGTTGGCACAGTGAATAGAATGTCTGGACTGGTGTCAAGAAGACTCAGCTTCCTGAGTTCAAATCTGACCTCAGACAGATATGTGACCCTGGACAAGTCATTAACCCTGTTTGCCTCAGTCTCCTCATCTGTAAAAAGAGCTGGAGAAGGAAATGGCAAACCACTCCATAATCTTTGCAAAAACCCCAAACAAATGGGATCATGAAGAGTCAGACATGACTGAAACCACTAAATGATAACAACGAAATTGACAGTGATTTTAAATAGGTTTAATTTCATATCTCCAATGCTTCTTTCCTGATTTTGGAATATGTTCCCTTTCAGGGACCTTTTCCTCCATTTTTGGATTTCCCCTTCCTAGAAAGTCAGGGCTTAAATGCAAAGAGGGGAGAGTAGCATTCCAGGTTGAAGAGGGAGCATCTTATTGTGGAATCTCCAGGCTCAAGCTGGCTCCCCTGCCCTGTACTCTCATGCTTGGCAGCCCCATTTACTGGGAGCTGCCATCTTTCCTCTCTCCTGTAGCTGAAATTACCTGCACTGCATGTTATCCACTCAGGACCAGAGTACCCAAGGTTGACAAGGTGTCAGTTAGCTAATCTGATCAACTATTTTCGGCTTTTGTGCTAATGGGAGAGGGTTGGAGGGCCTCCTCCTGCTCCCGGGTAATATATGTACATTTTAACAGTGGCCTTCCAGAGATAATGTGCCTCCTGAGGTCAATGCTATGGCAGGCCAACAGGGGAGACCAGGGTCAGCCTCCTGATGAAATGAAGTAGGCCAGAATTCATTGAAAGCCTCTGGGATGCTGTCAATTGGCTGCACCAACGTAGCTAGGCATCATTCAAGATGGTTAGACTGGGACACTTATTAAGAACCTAGTATGTGTAGTTGTTACCGTTCAGTCACTCAGTCATGTCCGACTCTTCCAGCTGGCCTAATTATGTGGGAGTCACTGCATGGGAACCAACGCATTCTTAAAACATGGGCTTACAGGCAGGCAAGAAAATGATGGATGGCCTTTGAATGTCAGCAGTGTCATGTGGTGTCTTTGGATAGCAAAACCATCAGTAGACAGATCATGAACCTCTCCAGAGTCACGATAGTCAGGGTCTATGAGCCCAAATATCCCTTTCAGCATGGAGTAGATGGACACATAGTCAGTCTGCTGCTAAGCATCACCTTAGACCTACCACCCATCTTATCCTTAGAAGAAGATAGTGCATACATTGCTTGGCTTGGAGTCAGGAAGACCAAAATTCAAATCCTATCCTAGACACTTAGTAGCTGCGTGTCTCTGGGAAAATCACTTAACCTCTATCAGACTCAGTTTCCTCATCTGTAAAATGGGGATAGTAATAGCTTGAAGGGTTCTTATGGGGAATGAATGAAATTATAATATGCAGAGAGGTTTTCCAATGTTAAAGCTCTAATGTAAATCTTACTTTTTAGGTCACATGGTTATCCCCACCCCACCACCCCAATCCTAGAATGCCTTCTCTCCTCACCTCTGCACAACTGACTTCCTTCAGTATTCAGTTCAAATTCCATCTTCTTCAGGAGGCTTTTCCCAGTCTCTCCCAAGTCAGGAGGGAACCTTCCCTCTGTGGTTACTTTCCATCTAGTTCATGTACATCTTGTATGTACATTACTTGGATGCTATGGTCGCCATTGTACTGTGAGCTCTTTAAGGCCAAGAATTGTCCTTCTTTTCTTATTTGTGTAACTGGTGCTTAGCACAGTGCCCTGACACATAGTCATAAATTCATTTGTCGCTACTGTTGTTGAGGTCAAGGGCTATGTTTTTGCCTTTCATTGTACACCAGTGCCCAGTATAAGAGTAAATGCTCAATAAATGTTTGTTGACTGACTGACATGGGGTGTGACTCAATCTCTAGAAACCATGGGTGAGGATTGAGAAGACTTTTCTCAAAGCTCAATTTCTGAAGCTGTTTCATTGTCTAGGCTTCTGGAGTTTCTGCTATTCACCTTGGCTGGTGATGGAGCTTCTGCTAAGTCTTGTGAGGAAGATAGGACTTAAAAACAGAGAGGGGAAAGTGGCATTCCAGGCTGGAGAGTGGGTAAAAACATGGAGGCAGACATTTGCGTACTATTTCAGCGAAGACTTTGCATAGAACATTTTGATGAGAGTGAAGCATTTAGAAAATAAAAGGGGAGGGGATACATCCAGGAGGATGTATCTAAGCTACCTATGTGGCTAAGGTTGATGGATTGCTTGAGCTCAGGAATCCTGAACTGCTGTACGATTAGCCTACTGGGTATTTGCACTCACTATTTGGCATCAAAATGGTGCCTTGGAGTAAGGAGACAGAGGCACTAGGTTGAGTAAAGTCCAAGCCAGAAATGAGGCAAATCAGAAAAGCTTCTGTGCAATCATTAATGGAATTGGGCCTATGAGAGTATGCTGTACTTCTAGCCTGGGTTAAATAGTCTCAAAACAAACACGCACACATGGACAAACACAGAAGATAGTTACGGATGGAGGTTGGGGCTGGATTATAAAGGGTCTTGAATAATAGACCAAGGACTTTGGAATTTGCTCAATAGACCAAGCCAGTAAAGGACTCAAGAGTGGAACTGTTTTCATTTTGTGACCATAAATGCATATTTATGAATTAAACCAGTGATATCAAACTCAATCGACATGGGATTCACTAACTGTGGACATATAAAGATCCCTGTGGGCTTACATTGACTTATTTTTGTATTTTTAAATTTATTTTGTTAAATATTTCCCAATTACATTTTACTCTGCTTCAGGCAGCCCTCAGGAGTACTGTGGGTTGTGTTTGACCCATCTGGATTAGACTTTCATCTTGCTCACTCCATCTACTGTTTTCCAATCTTTCTTCTTTGTTGCCTTTTGCCTCTTGAGGACTTTTCCTCCCCTTTTTACATGGAATAGAATCCACAGAAGTCATGGCTGAACTGTAAAAGTATCACCTTGGGGAAAGGCATCACTGAAGCTGGGCATCAGAGTGGGCTTCAAAGATTGATTCTGCTATGCATTTTACTTGTGGCTCGGATTCAAGAAGAATCATGAAGGGCACACCTTAGACACCTGAAGAGGAAGAAGATCCCAGAACCGACTTGTAGTTGGGTACAGAGGCAAGCCTTGAAATTTATTCTCTGGTTGTCTGAAATGGATCCTTGAAAAGCAGTAGGGACTTCATATCTACTGGGCCATGCTAATGGCACAAGTGAGTGGAGAGAACTCTGGCTCCTTGACATTCTCACTCATGAAGAAGTAGGATACCCAGCATATAGAGAAAGATCATTTCTGAGTACTCTTTTATCTCTTAGACATCTCACGTTTTTTGATAGAATCATAGATTTGAAGCAAAAAGGTACCATCTAGTCCAACTCCTTATTTTACAGATGGGGAAACTGAGCCCCACAGAGGCTCATTTTAGACTTGCCAAAAGTCACTCATGGAGCCAAGGCAGAACTGGGGTTCTAACCTAGTACCTCTGTCGCCAGATCCAGTGGAGCACCATGCTATCCAGTTCTACATCTCAAATTGCCTTTTGTCTCATTACGTCATAGGAGGCAGTGAAGAGAAATTACTACTAACGCAGAGAACTGAAATCAGGGAAACATGATTAATAATTATATGTGTGCGTTTCATAAATGCTGCAACCATCTCCACTCTGCTCCTGTCTATGTAGTGGATGCTCATCCAGCTCAAACTCTGTGTGTGTATGTTTATTTTTTCCCCAACAGCCTCTTGGAACCTGTTTCTGTCATTTTAATGTCCTTTAATCTCTTTCCTCGGTCAAAGAGGGAGCCCACACCCAAGTACCCACATTTGGCAGTCACCCCTGACCTCATCTTGCAGAAAACTCTTTGAAAAATGAGTAAGATGTAGCTTTGGGTGCTTGGGGAAGGTACTTGGAAAAGGAAGTTTTCCATTTAGACAAAGGGAAGATGGCAAGAAGAGAGGGACCCAGAAGCAGGTCGGGTCCTAAGTGAGTCCCTGAGCCCCCTTGGCGTGACTCTTCCAAAGCACAGCTGTGACATTAGCAGACAGACATTGGAAGCATCATCATAATTCTGCAGATAAAAGCAGCCCCTTCTTCAGACAATTATAGTAAAATTGAAGCTCTCCTCCAAGAGAAACACATGCCCTTGTTGTGGGTTTTTTTTCCTCTTTTCCCCCCTTTATTTTATTCTTTATGAGCAAATTGGTTTTTCAGGGCTATAGAAAGAGCCGATTGGAAGCTTAAATCCTCCCTGTCTGCCCAGGGGTGGGATTCGCAGGGTTAGACATGTAACATCTGAAGGCTGATTTTTTTTTTAAATTGATATCCAAGAATAAAAGAGAGAATAGTAGGAGAAGCTGATCAGGAATGAATAAAGTCTCCTTTTAAGCTGAAATAACCCCCCTCCCCCCCATCTTCCCTCCAGAAAAGCCGGACTGTAATTGCTTGCAATCACTCGGCACAAATTGTCTCCTTGTATTTGCTTTTTAATTTTGTATAATCTGGTCCATTTCGCTCTCTCTGCCTTTGAGCTTAACCTCTCTCTCTCTCTCCCTTTCTCCCTCTTCCTCTCATTCGTTCTCTCTTTCTCTCTCCCTTTAATTCTTCAATGGTGTTTTTTTTTTTAAATTGTAATAATTCCCAATGATATTTGATGGTTTTTTACTAAGCAAAGGCATTTAAGGGGGAAAAAAATAAAGGGAGATTGAATAGATATGGGCTGCATCTATTTAAATGTTCATTTCAATCTTTGAAGTATTATTTATTTTAATGTGTTAATATTTTATCTCAAGATACTAAGGGTATTTTAATAAAGAAGTACACTAACCACACAGTAAGCCAAGAGAGAAGTTGCTTTTGTGCCTGCTGGGGAGGAGAGATCATTTCCCAGAATAACTGAGGGCTGTTTTCTTTTCCTCATTGAGTGTGTGTCTGTTTGCTGGCTCACAGTACCTTTCCACTCGCCATCCTTATAAAGGTCCCTCCCTCCTCCTATTAGACTTACTCTGGCATCTTTCCCCCACCCCTGACCTAATTCTCATCAGTCTGGTTCTTTCTAATTTTTGAGTCTCTAAGCTATTTATATGAAATCTTTGAGTCAAGTAACAGAGGCATCAGTTGATATGGTTTCTGTCCAAATTTCTTAAATTCTAGTTGGGTCAGGGCTTTGGAGCATGGAGAGAATCACAGAGAAAGTTCCTCAGTGGGGAAAAAAAAGGAAAACAGGTGAACAACAGGTGTATATGTAAAGAAGAAGGGAAAGATATATAGTATGAGGTAGTTTAGCTATAGTGCAATCTTTTCACGTCTCTGGTGCCTGTTATCATAAGACCTAAGCCTTCAAACTGAGATATTAGCCTTCATTAGGAAGTTAAGAGTATCTAAGTCAAGAATGAATGACTAGGTTCAGAGTCATGGGAATGATCCTAAGTAGAAGAAGAATAACTAAGAGGAAGATATGAAATGGGGTAGGGATGCAAGTTTTCATAGAGGTTCAGTTGTCCAAACCAGACATTAAAATCAAAATGAATCCGATGTGAAGTCAGGATGAGTTTGTCACAAAGAAAACAATTCAGGCAGGCCTGTGCTATTTGGTGGTTGTCATTAAATATACATGCAAGTGTATATTTTTATTTCAGTCATTTTTCAGTTGTTTCTGGTTCTTTGTGACCTCATTTGGAGTTTTCTTGACAAAGATACTGGAGTAGTTTGCTGTTTCCTTCTCCAACTCATTTGACAGTTTAGGAAACTGAGGCAAACATGGTTAAGTGACTTGCCCAGGTTCACACAGCTAGTAAGTATCTGAGGTAAGATTTGGACTCAGGAAGGACTTCAGGACTGGCACTCTATCTACCGTGCCACTTGGCTGCCCATGCATATACATATATAGACATACGCATATATATATGTATATATATATATATATATATATACACACTTACATATATACACCTACATATATCTGTGTATGTATTGTATATTACTGCAGCTTAAATTTCATTGTATCTATTTGTGCGTGTGTGTTTGTGTGTATGTTCAATTCAGGAAGACTTACTAATCTGTGCTGCTATTTTGTGGAATTTATTTCTCTGAACCTAGGATCCTATTTCCCAGAAATAACAAAGCTACACAAAACTCTTGAAGATGCTAAGATTTTGTAGGAACTATCTCATTTTTGTATTAAGTTCATTCAAAGCAAATGGGGTGGCTTTTGGGGCACCTCCATGTTGTGCATACTGTAATAAAGAAAATGTTTGTTTTAGAAAAGGATGGCAGGTTGTTCTGGGAAGATTGACAAATTGCAGAAGAAGACACATCAACTGCAAGTTATTTGAACTCTACGTCACAGGGGAAAGCAGTCTGATGTTCCTTCCCATGATTCAATGAACAAGGCTCTTAGGATTGAAATGCCATCTTCCCACAGATAGTGACAGAAAGCCAGTTCTGAAACTGCAGCCAGTTAGAGATGTTGTCATCTCCAACCACTAACATGAGCTGTTTTCACCTCCAAGCATCTCAAGATATCATCACATTAAAATTGATGTTTGGGGCTTTTTTTAGTAGATTTTCTGTGTTACCTACACTTTCAACTATATAACCTTTTCCACATAAAACATTAAACTAACTTTTCCCTTCTTTTCATTATTATCACTCAGAACACATAAAATATCCCACAAATTCAGCTTTTGTTTTCAAATAGTCATCAGTGTAAACAGGTGAGATACCAAAAAGTTAAAATAGTACAAAAATCAGATGATCTAGTCCTTTGGACAAACTTAAAAGTAGCACCCAGAGCCTTCCTAATGGGCCCCCTTCCCTTCTCCCACCCCTCATTCCTACTCCCAGGGTAGAGGTATTCAAGGGGTAATTGTTTCTTTCATTCTCTACCTCATAAGCCCCCATTACCACTGAACCTCCCCAAGGGAGGCCAAATGAAACACACTAAATCAAAGGACATTTCCTTAGAATGAAATGTAAGGTAAATAAAACCAAATTAAATCCTTAAACCTAGAAACAAGCACTCTCAGCCCCATTTCCCCAAACCACCACCTTCTAAGCAGTTAGGGTCTGAAATTCAAGAGACCACTCCTCACCCTTCTGCCCCTTTAATTTTCCACACAATGAAAGAGAGGACGGACACTTTAACTCACAGTCCTGATGTTAAAGACTAGCATTAGAGGCAGTCTCTCTGCTGGTGACTTTCCTCTTCTGTCTTTCTGCAACTATGTAAGGCAAACTTGGATCTTCAATACGGCAACCACAAGGGCATTGAAATCATGCAGTGTCTTCCCCAGCAAATGAATGTAGAGTTATGGGCAAAAATATTCATAGTAGTATAGTATAGTTTGGGTCCTCCAAGCAGTGGAAAGTATAAGGGAAAACATAAAATGTGTGTTGGTACCCCAAGTAGTCCAATTGGCCATAGAACATGGAACAGAATAGTATAGAAACAGATTGGAACCGTTGAATGGACCCAGATTGTCTGAATGCCAGGCTATGAAGCTCATGCTTTACTCTGGGGAGGGAGGAAGAAGGGGAGAGCAGGGTATTCCATTGAAAACTAGGGTTCTTTGAAAATGAATGAAAGATTCAGTGACTAGAATTAGGATAAGGCAGTAATTTGGTCACCAGACACACAGGGCAAGAGCTCCAATGAGTAGAGCTCAGGTCAAATAGGTAGCAGTAACACTTAAGCTACCTTGACTATGGATCTGTGAATCATCCTTTTTCTCTTCCCTGTGGACCTCCTTGGCCCTGGAGGCAGGAGTGGAACTTTCGCCCCACATTCTGAAGACTGAATGGATTTGGGAGCAAGGCACCAAGATGGCTACCGTACAACATGTGTGCTTGTCTTTTCAGCTTTTTAGGTCTGAGAATGTGAGTACTTGCTTGTCTGGCAAGTAGGTATACAGTCTATTGAGTGGGGGCCTTGGAGTCAGGAAAACCTGAATTCATATCCTTCACCAGCTGCACCATCCTAGGCAAGTAGCTTAACCCCAACCTCAGGTCTTTCAAATCAATTTCCTTATCTATAAAATAAGAATAATAATAGTACCTATTTCACAGGGTTATTATGAGGCTAGAATGAGGTAACATGCACATGTTTTATGAAATTTAGAGTGATACATAAATATTTCTTGTCACTCAGTCATTTCAGTCATGTCCAACTTTTCATGACCCCATTTGGGGTTTTCTTGATAGAGAATCAGAGTGGTTTTTCATTTTCTTCTCCAGCTCATTTGACAGATGAGGAAGTGAGACAAGCTGGGTTAAATGACTTGCCCACAGTCACACAGCTGGGAAGTACCTGTAAATGTTAGGTATTTTTGTTAAAACAAAGTCAATGAAAATTATTAGCACTCAAACTATATGCATTCCCAGTGCCTTGCACATAATAGGCAGTTGAAAAATATTTGTTGAATGAATGAAGAAAGGAAGAAAGAAAGAAAGAAAGAAAGAAAGAAAGAAAGAAAGAAAGAAAGAAAGAAAGAAAGAAAGAAAGAAAGAGAAAGAAAGGAAGGAGGGAAGGAAGGAAGGAAGAAAGGAAGAAAAGAAGGAAGAAAAATCCAAATAATTACTTGATTAGGACTCTCCTTCTAGAAGGATAGTAGGGAATGATGCAGTGACCTTCAGATCAGCTCTCCATTAATTTTGATTTTGTAAGAGATTTTGTGCTTTCAGCATCAGCCTATAGAAAACAAAATGGAGAATAAGTATCACAATGACAACAACTACGAAACTGCTTCATGAATAGTACTTGCTTTCACCGTATCTGGCTGTAACCCTCTTTAGAAGTGTATGGCTATTGGCCAAGCCAATTCATTCAACAATCTCTGGGGCAAAGCAGTAAGTGTCCTGTGTGAGGGAGAGTAGGATCTGCCAAGACATTATTAAAGCTATTTTCTGCTGGGTAGACTCTCTCTGGGATGTTAGCTTGTTTTACGCTTGCTTCTTTGTGTCATATGGAAGATGGTGTTTAGTGCTCTTATGGGCCCTTGCCATTCCATACAAGTTGATATAGAAATAACTAATAAAGGATTTGTTTCTGGAAATTAAACTAATTTCTGAATTTTTTTCTCCAATTGAAAATGTATCTTTTCTTCCTAGGGTCTCAAAAAAAGATCTGCTGTAGGGTTTGCCCTTCTTTGGGCCCCTCTGGACTGTTTCCCAAGTAAGTAATACAGAGGGATGCTTGACTGTTCTCAAGTAAAAGGATCTAGAGCGTGGAGGAGAACCTTCCATTGACTTCCTCCCTCAGAGGGCTACTATAGCACCATTCCTCTCACTTTCTGGAGCTCTTCAGGGAACAGCAGTCTTGATCCCTGCCCTCAGGAAAGACTGAACTTCTTTGTTTCTCTGGTAAGTGATGCCACTCTCTCCTTTGCTGTCCTGAATCTGGAAAACTGATAGGTCAGGAGCAAACTGCCAATTGGCTGAGAGTAGTAAACCCTAGAGGGAAGAGTTCAAATCCCCTTCCAATCCAAGCAAAGCAGTTCTTTAGATTTGGCCCCCTTATCTTTCCAAAGTCATCGAGATTCATTCTTGATAAACAAACAGGAACCACTTCTTAGCAAACAAACATTGGGGGAGAGGGGGGGGGAATGTGCGTGAAAAAATGTAATATAAAAAAGAAAATTACATGTGTATTTTCTCCTGACACAGTTTTAAAGGCTGTTTGTAGCTGATTTACAATGCTTATATTATTCAGTTTTTCATTTGAAATTCTAATAAGTCCTTTGAATGGGTTGGCGCTTGCCAGAAAGTGGAAGGAATGAAATGTCTCCATTGAATTGTTGTCTTTTTTAGTGACTTGTTCCTTAACATCCTCAGTCTCCCTTTAGTGGCCCTTTCCCATCCATGGAATTTCCTGATTTGATATTGCCACTCCATTGAAACAGGTGTGGGAAGAAGTCCTGGGCAGACCATCACTCCTGATGCTTATGTGTGCGCCTGTGTGTGTGTGTATGTATGTATGTACGTATGTATGTATGTATGTGTTGCTGTTGCATAATTCTTTAATTCTTCACTTCCTTCTTTCTAGTATGTTGAGGATAATGAGGATGGTATCTTTTGTTTATAGAACACTCTAGAATTTTCAAAACCTGCTCATATCCATTATGTTGTTTGATGCTCACAATTCTAGGACATAGGCAAAGCAGTTATTACTATCCCCTTTTTGTAAATCAGGAAATTGAGTCTGGATCAACTAAGTGCTGAACGTTGAGGCTATTTAAGTGGCAGAATCAGGATAAGAATATGGATCTCAAGGGGATCTTTGTTGCATATCACTGTTCTTAAGACTCAAAGACACTGGTTGAAAACTCATTGCCATCTTCTCTAAGTAGTAATAGTAGTAGCGATAGTAGTAGTATTAGTAGAGGTGGTGATAGTAATTGCATTATAGTGCTTGCAAAGTACCTTACAGATATTACCTCATTTAAACTAGCATTATGAATACCTTTGTTCCAAAGGCAGAGCATTATTCTTAGCTAAGAGCCGATAGCCGATGGAGTAATCCAGGACTGTAGAACTTTTGTCTTTGTCAACAAGTTATAGACCAACTATTGATGTCACTCTTATTTCTGCAACAAAAAAAAAAAGTACAACTATCACAACAGACAACAAAGTATCATGGTGGGGAGGAAAAATATGCTTGAAACTGAATGGAATAAACCATCATTTGAATGCCATGTTTGAAGCAAATAATCCCCCTCCCCACCCACGAAAAATATAGTTCTAATCTAATCTGAGTCTAATAGGGAAAAATGTAGGATCTAGTTTTCTCCTTAAATTAATTTTCTAAAATTATTTTTGTTATCTTAATATGGGAGGGGAAAAGAAAAGGAGTAAAGATCTAAACATGTGGGGTAGCAAAGTTCCAATGAGGAAATTCCATCTACCACTGCACATCATCCAGAGTTTTGTAACTTAATAGTCTTAGAGGACTGTCTGGGGGACTGGGAAAGTGACTTTCCTAGGGTCAAATAGCCAATATGTTGGCAGGATTTGAACCTGGGTCTTCCTGATTCTGAGGCTGACCCCCTCTCTGCCATCCCATGCTGCCTTTTCTATAAGTTCACATTTGTGCAGAACTTTAAGATTTGCTAACTGTACCTTTATATACCTTATATCTTTTGTTACTCAAGACAGCCTGGAAAATTGGGCACTTTTATTACAGTTGAGGTTAAGTGACTTCCTGAGGGTCCTCCAAGTATGATTCAAATTCAGGTCTTCCTAACTCCAACTCTTTATTAACTCTGTCACCTTGATGCCCAAAATCTTATTGTATTCAGTCAAGTCTGACTCTTCATGACTCCATTTGGGGTTTTCTTGCAAAGATACTGGAGTGGTTTGGTATCTTCTGCAGCTCATTTTACAGATGAAGAAACTGAGGCAAACAGAGTTAAGTGACTTGCCCAATATCACACAGCTTGGAAGTGTCTGAGGCCAGATTTGAACTCACAGAGATGAGTCTTCCTGACTCCATACTTGGGGATCTATCCACTGTGCCACCTGCTCCACTTAAAATTTTATTATAGTATTTGTAGCAGCATATTTTTGCCTTCTAGGATTCAGTGACCAGATGATGCCAGGCCACTGCAGTAGGTACAGATGTTCTCACAGAGACCAACAGTGGCTTTGTCGCTCCCCCATGTGGAAATGTGAAATGGTAGCCAGTGGCTAGAAGGCAGAGCTTCCATGTAACCTTGATGTAGGAAAAGAACTCTCAGTCCTTCCCATTTCTAACCTCAATGCTGTCTTCCTTTGAGCTAAGGTGAGACTTTAGCTAGGTATCTGCCACTCACTGAGGGAAATAGATCAAAGTACCTGACCAGCTTTTATTCTATTTAATTGGTCTTCCATCTAGTGCATGAGTTGGAATTTTTTTTTCCAGGGTCTACATTTGGGAAGCTAGCAGAATATGCCATTCCAAGCTAACATGCATTGGCTAATTGGGGAAAGATTTATGGCTATTTCTTTGTTAAACCACAGCTCTGTTGGGAGGCAAGATTTCTAGTACTTGAACAAGTTGGGGGAATCTTTTTAATTCCTGTACATTAGACTTTTCAGTGTCTTTCAACTACCTAGAAAAGTTCATTATATTTTTAATATGATTTTAAAAATTAAAATAAAATAATGATTTGATATATAGACATTGATGAAAGATGTGTTTTTAAAGCAGTAAATTAAAATCTCATTAATATTTCAGTGAGAATATTTTGTGCTTATCTGTTTCATCTCTATTTTTGACCTATGGCTTGGAGTTCACAGCATGAAGGAGATGGTGAAATCTGTTCACCATAAAATGTTAATTATAAGTAAATGACAACACAAACGTTCAATCAGCCACATTAATTCTACATAAAGTGAATTATTGTAGCAGAAAATTTTAAAATGTGACTGAATTTTGTAATCTTCCGCCTCCATTTTCTACCTTTCTTGCCAGTGCTAAGTCTCGGGTGTTTATCCCAGGCATCTCTGAACTCTTTGTGTGGTATTGAGCTCTCTCCACTTAGTATGTTTTAAAAATTCAGAAGTACAGTATGAGCCATTTATATGCATCTCCCGCCTTCTCAGTTGATTCTTAATTGCACAAAACTCCCTTTGCCCCATGGCAAATTGTAATGGAAGTTTGAACCAGTCAGACTTCCTACATCTCTAAAACACTATGTCAAGAAGGCTTTAACTCAGTTGTCTAACAAACAGAAAAACATGGTTCAGGGTGAATAGGGTAAATGAGCTGTTTCAAGTAGCTGAGAGAATCTCTATTGGGACTCTGAGGAGAGTTTGAGGGGGTGTAAATTGGAAAGATGAGAAATGGAAAGGGCCCCCTGTGTTATCTTACTCAGCCTTCCTTTGGGGCAAACAGCAGCACAAGGCACTCCCCTAATGTGTTTTCTGGGTCTTTGCCCAGGCTGAATTATGTGATCAACAGAGGGAGTTGATACCCACCCATATCCTGATCCCTTAATCCCTTATCTCTCTTATCTTAGGATGCCCTTGGCAAAGGAAGGGTTAATGGACAGCCTGCATTTGAAGCCAAATTTAGGATAAAATAGTATGAAAAGGAAAGGACATTCCCTCTAGTTGATTTGCATTTTGGTCATTTCTGAGCTATTTACTCATCTTATCGTCTAAAGTATAGGATGGCTGCTACCTATTTCTTTTCTTTCTGATTACCAAGGACTCACAGTTTTGTTTTATCCATTATGAATATCAAGGTGACATGGATTTTGGTTTGGTCAGTTGGTAGAGTTATGAGGACCACATGAGATCATTTCCTTCCAAAAGAAGCAAAGCTATTCTCAGTCCCCATATTAACAAAAAATACCCAAAGACACCAACTAAAATCAAATCCATTCTTCAACTAGCTTTTGGGCAGTGGAATTCTCTAGTGTCTTGCTTTGTAGGAACTTAGGAGTTAACTTCCACTCTGCTTTATAATTCTTAAACGTGGACCCAAGAAATGATGAAGCACAGGATCAAGACCCTGAAATCTGTTTCCATTCTAGAAGAGGGTACGTTTCATCTGAAATGGTGTCACTCTGTAATGGTCCATTTTTCTTGCCATGTATAATCTGGATGTCCAAACTTTAGGACATGGTAGCTATGGAGAAGACATCATTTTGGGAATGTTGATTTCTCTGTGCTCCTGGCATATTGAAAAATGTTTAACCCAGTGTGCTTTTGATAGGGGAGATTATGCATTCATAGCCAACAACCAGCACAAAGGTAAAAGCCACTAGAAGGAAGGGGAAAAATCTGCTTAAAACATAAGAAGTAAAGGTAACTCATCCTGTCAACCTTGTTAACTGTTCATTAGTAGCAAAGCTACCAATGATTCCCTGAATAGGAACGCTCCTATGTATTTGTTTCATAATTAGAAACAGGTATGTTGCTTGCTATTAGCAAGATCTTTAATCCAGTGACAAGATACCATTAGGCACCAGACACAGGGGAAGTTACTGTTTCCAGTTAGGTACAAGATTATGTAAACCACCCAGAAAATCCTTTGGTATATAATCTGTGGTGCTTGTACTTCCTGTGTATGTGTTTGGTTTATATAATATGCCCCCATTCTTCACAGGAGAGAACTAAGAACTAATTGAGGTGGCTTGAAAGCCCCTGGGAACCTCAAATAGAGTCCTTTGGGGAAGGAAAAGTCACTCTTCCAATAAAGTTTAGAAAGACAGCTAGATTGGAAATGAGACATAGATCATGTTAACCAAGCACAGAGTCAGTTTTCCCCTCTTCCATTCCCTCTCACTTTCTGTCTCCCTCTCTGGCATTCTCTCTCTCTCTCTCTCTCTCTCTCTCTCTCTCTCTCTCTCTCTCTCTCTCTCTCTCTCTCTCCCTCCCTCCCTCCCTCCTCCTTCCCCTCCTCTTTCTCTTTGCCCTTCCTCCCTTTCTTCTTCCTCACCCCTAATCTACCCCTACTCTCTTTCCCCATCACACTTCCATTCACTTAGAATTATAATAGAAGGACTGATAGAGAATTCCTCCTCCTCAGAAGACCACCAAATGAATTTTTCCTAAAGGGAGAGTATTTAAGGAATAAAATTTTATCTTTTGTTCAGATCCCAACTCCAAATCACAGCATCACAGATTTTGAGACAGGTATGGAACTTCTAGTCATCTAGTCCAAAAACATATAACAGACCCAACAAGTAGTCATTCAGCATCTTCTTGAAGACTTCCACAATGAGGGAAATACTTCAACCCTCTAGGCATATGCTTTTGGTCAGCTCTTATAATTAGGAATTTTCTCCTGACTTCATGACTAAATTGACTTCTTTGCAACTTTCGCCCCCTGTTATGGCCAAAAAGACTCAGTCCCCCTCCACTTGACAGCTCTTCAGATATTTAAACACAGCTATCTTGTCTCCCCTAGTCTTCTCCAAGCTAAACACATCCATTTCTTTCCATGAATCCTCACATGCCAAGAACTCACAACCCTTCACTGTCCTGGTTTCTCTTCTCTGGACTTCTAAGAGAATTGGCTAGAACTCAGATTTTAACAAAGACTTAATTCCTGATCTTATGACAAAGGCAGCAACGATCAGATCTTTGGTATTCTTACATCTAAGACCTCAAGCAATTTAAAACATAACCCAACTAATAAAATTTTCTCTAGGAAACTCAACTCAAAAGATGCAGAGAGAAAACTATCAAAGTATCCAGATGGATTCTTTCAGAGTCACATTTCTCTGAAACATATGTCTCCCCTAGCTATCTGGTTGTCATCTTTCCAATATATTCACATCTATAACTATGATATAAAGACTGATTTAGAGAAGCTAGCCCAGAAGCCCCAGTTATCCCCCTACCTTTATGTGCTGCCTAAATGGGAGAGAGGCTAATGACCTTGTTAAGGCTATTAGAAACATATGCTTTTTCCCTGTTCCTATAGCAAAACTTCTGACTTTGATGGCTCTCACTGTGACCATGGGCATCCTGGGTGTGATAATAAGGTTGGAGGTAGAGGCAATGAGATACGCACTAAAAAACAGAGGCTAGCCTTGAGGGTGTCAGCAGTGAGACCAAAGGGAGAGACTTCCTGGAGGAGCCTCATGGAGTATCCCATTACAAGAAAACTCTGAGTGGGGATTTAAAAGTGACACTGAGAGTAATTTTAACAGTAGAAATTCCAATTTTTTTTTCCAACAAGAGTGGAATGGGATAATGGTGGTGTAGAACTCTGATTTCATGACTATAGGAAATTCCTAGAATAGAATCACCTTCCACAAATACAGATAAGCAGCAACTTGTCTGTGATCCCTAGTCTTAAAAATGCTCCTGGGACACAAAAAGGTTGAGAAGAACTCACCCACAGTCATACAACTGGTATAAGGAACTTGAAGCAGGAATTGGTGCTAGGGCTTCTGGATTCGAAGACCAGCATCTTATTTTCTGCCCCTTTTTTTCTCTCATAAATTATTTGTTGCCAAATATGTGAAGCCTATTGATTTTTCCCCTTATTTTGGTAAAATCTCAGAGTCTGTTTGGAGTCTCCACTCTCCCCAAACAACCATCTCTACCATGTCCTGTTGATTATAGCTCTAAAATTCTTGTCTACATTTGCTTTGGTTCACTCACATGACTACTATCCTAATTCAGGTTCTCCTCTTATCTCTCATCTCAATGAGGTCTCTGGGCTGATGTCTCTACACCAGTTTTATCATGGTTGTCTCATAAATCGTCTCCCTTCCAGAACCTTCCTTCTTTATCCACCCTTAATGCAATAGCCAAAATGAATTGTTCTGTTATAAGGGTCTGACCATCTCATTCATATGATTAAAAGAGATTTATCCCCACCTCGATAATAAAATGCAAATCAATTGACCTCATATTTAAAGCCCTATATGATCTGACTCCAACCAATCTCCCCACCTTTATTCATGTATTACTCCCATTCAAGCTCCATTTCCCAGCAAATTAGATGACTTCCTAAACTAGGTATACCATTTCCTATTCTTGTGCCTTTTCACCAACTTTATCTCGTCATTTCCTGTACCTAGAGCCCATTCTGGTTAAGAATTTGTATCTTCATTCATGTTCTCTTTCAGGGCCCACTTCATCAATGAAACCTTCCTTGCTTCCTTCTTGAGTAATCCTGGTACCGAGTCTCTTCTTTGCTCTCCTCACACCCAACCCTGTTTCATACTTACCTGTGGACATTCCCACTCAGTATAGTATAAGCCCCTTGGGTACAGGAATTGCTTTGGCTTTGGTTTTTATTCCCAAAATTACAGTTGTAACCAAAAATCCCATCACTGGGAGAAAATTCAGGCCAGGACCAGGTAGATAAAGGGATGACAACACAGGCTAGCCCCTCAGAAGAAATAATACAACTATGGACATAATGGTACCAATGGAGAAGTAGCCTGTTGCCTCTCCTTCCTCTCCCTGCCTTCACTGGACCAACTCTTGATCTGTCCCAGGATTTTTCTTCACCCTCAAACATTTTAGCAGAGGGCTACAAAGTATGGAGACTAAGAGGAGCAAGGCTACCTGACCCTCCAGGGAGGCAGTGGGACACTGAGATGTCAACATTAGAATCAAAGGCTCAGTTACAGCTCTGGCCAACACCCAGCAAAGCCCCTTGTACAACACTTGTATGTGTTCATCCTTCATTGCCAAAGAAGACCATGCCATCAGAGAAATAATGATATGACTTGCATTTGACTTTGTTTTGAGTGAGGGAGGGCTTGAATTGAATTGAATTGAATTGCAAATGAATTAAGAGGAGCCTTCCCTGTTGCCCAGTAGATTTCCTAAGATTTCTGGGTTAGGGACTCAAGCCAAGAAAATATGTCAACTTCACTCCATAACGGTAACCCAGGCCCCAGGTACAAGAGCTAGAGATGCATCAATGTGACTGGCATCTATCTACACTAATTTAGAGCTTTGGGATTGATTATGTGACATGAGAGACACTGGCACAGGACAGCCTAGAGTGGCATGCCTATATTAGAGAAGATGATGTGCTCTATAAGCAAAGCAGAATTGAAGTAGCTCAAAAGAAACAAGAGATGTGCGAATTTAGATGTGCAAATGTTCCCATGCAGTATTTGTGCCTAACCTGTGGCAGATCATTTTGAGCTTGTATTGGTCTGATAAGTCACAGTTGAATATACTGTAAGTCTAACATAATGATGTCATTTTGGTCCTCTTCAAGAATGGAAGATAATAGCCATCACTCATTAAATAAACCTTATTCATCAAATGTTCAACCAATCAAATAAAAAGCCTTTTATCAAGCATTTCTTATGTTCCAGGCACTGTCCTAAGTGTTGAGGATACAAAGCAAGGCAAAGAAACAATACCCATCCCAAATGGAATTTTATTTCCTTTTTCATGCCTAGAAATCCCTTACTTCATCTCCTCACTCCTCATTGTTGCCAAATGGCAGATGGCGGCAGTATACACTGTATGACCTTCTATGGACTGCCTGATTTACTGGCATCTAACAAAACTGAACTGAAGCATTGTTTCCCTATCAATATTTGGTTTCTGTGTCAAGGATCAGCTCTTCCCATTAGTTGAATTTAGAGTCTTTGCTCTGGTCTCTCAGATAAGCCATTTCATTTAAAATCCATGAAACCAAGCAGAAGGCTGAAGCAGGAAAAATTGAAATGCTTTTTTAAAAAAATAATAATCAAAAGAAATGGGCAAAAATGGCAATCCTAACACATATATTAAGGGAAGAGAAATCCCACTTTGAAGGGGATGAGAAGTGGAATTTCCAATTTGCTAATGGCCAGAGTTACTAATCTGCAAATGTATGCCGGTATTGGTGAGTCTTCTTTTAACAGGCAGAAATAACCTTGGGGATTAAAATGTCGGAGAGGGAGAGTTAGGAATCTGGTGTCATTAAAAATATAGGTACATCAGGTCCCAAACAGACCAGATCAATCAAATAAACCATGAGCTAGAAGATGGGTATTTGAGGGGAAAAAAATGAAGACGTATCAGGTACCAGAGTCAGTCCTAGGCAAAACTATGGAGACAGGAACCAAAATCTTATTTTTCTATTTCTGTTCTGAACTCTGTGCCCTTTCTGCCCCATCCTGGACCTCTCAGACCTTCTTCTTGACCCTCCTGTCTGGGAATAAAGTGTTCTAAAGTCTTACACTTCTCGAAAAGTTCATTTTTAAGGAGGACTAGGAAGGAAAATGATTCACCCAAAGGAATGGTTTTGTAATGGTATTAACTTTAGAGATAAGTTATTTGGGGTCAAGAGGGCCTTCTCAACTAGATGACCATCAGTTCTTGACATTGAGAAAGGAGATTGACTCCACTTGATACAATCTCCTTCTCTCCCCATTTCCTGCTTTATTTGTTAAAGGTGGTATGCCAGTAATGGCGAAAGAGTTAGTGTTATAAAGACGTTGGTTCAAGTCTTACCTTTGACACACATGGGCTATGTAACCCCTAGAAAAATCACTTAAGTCTCAAGGTTCTAGGTAACTCTCTGACATTATAAGCTTCAGATCTCAAGCAGGTGGTAGAGTGGATTTGTAGAGTAGATTTGGAGTCAGAAAGAACTGAATTCAGATACTACCTCACATACTTACTAGCTATGTGACCCTGGGCAAATCCCCTAACTTTTGTCAGCCTCCAGTTGTTTCATCTGTAAAACAGGGTAATAATAGCACCTCTCTCACAGGGTTGTAATGAGGACCAAATGAAAGGACCCATGAAACAGACTTTGCAACTGTTAAAGTAGGTTATATAATGCTAGTTTTCATTATTATCTACATGGGTAAAGGGAGTTTTCCTTGCCAAGAAAATAGCCTGTAGCATTGAAATCACAGGTCCATACCTCCTTCCCCACCAGAAAAAAAAATTGTTTTAGCTTTGCCCTCAAAATGTAATTTAATTGCTGTCAAAATGAGGTGGTTTTGGTATTTGTAGATGTTTTGTTTGGTTTTTAGAAGGCCTGGGAGAATTATTTTGGTGATGTAACCAGTGAACCCATGTGAGTGTTTGGTGAAGAAAGAAATACATCCAGTATCCCAGTTCAGAAGGGTAGGGAAACCGTGGAAAGAGTTCATGGGAGGAAATTATAATAGAGTTATTGAATCAAGTTTTTGATACTTGAAGGAAGAGGGAGCATTTAAGAGGGCATTCCTCCTTCTTTACTGAGAACACCAAATAGGTTTTTCTTTGTTTAAAACCTTTGCCTGTGCCCTCCTTCATATGTTTGAAATATTCCCTACTTTGTGGTACTTGTTAACACTTGTCAACTCCAGCATAGATTCCTTCTATGGTCAAGACCAACTTCCTGGCTTCATATTTCAAGAGCCATTTCCATATCTTTCTAGGATGCATGGGTAGGGGGCAGGGTACTGAGATGATAGAGCCTAAACATGGTTGTTGCTAATGAGAAATAGATTACTATAGGAACAGCGACAAATGTCCTCTATCTTGTGCTGGTTGTCTTCCTGTTTCATCTACAGAAATAGAAAGGTGACTCAGAAGCCATTAGCATCTGCCAAACTGAATGCTTGCTTTTTCGTCTTCATGAAATCAGTCAGTCAATAAATCTTTATTAAATGCCTACTATGTGCCAGGCACTGTGCCGAGTTCCAGGGATACAAAAAGAGCCTCATCAAAGCTATTTGTCAGTTTCATGGAAGATGTCCTAGATTCCAGGATAGTTGCAGATGGAGGATTTCTGACTAATGAGATCCTAGGACCAAATGCTCATGTTCCCAAATACTTCAGGGCTAATTGCATTGAGACTCTGAAACTTCCTCAGAGAAATCCACAGCAATATGAAAAAGATTGGTTGGACCATCTGCCCTGGAAAAATGGAAATAATAATAGCTAATACATGTATTGTGCTTTAAAATGTGCCAAATGTATTCTCCACATTATCTCATTTGATCCTCACTACAATCTAGGTAGACTCAGAGGATCCAGAGATTAAGGGGCTGAAAATTAGAAGGGGAAGTAATCGACTCCAGCCCCTGAATTTTACAAGTGAGGAAAGAGATAAAGGTTAAAATGGCATGTCTGGTGTTACTTATATCTATTGTAATCAACGAAAGGTTGCATCCATGGCCGCATAATCAGTAAGTATGCAGAGATAGGCTTTAAACTGAGTACCCTCTAGGGTATGCCATAGTGCACAAAGCACCGGGCCCAGAGTCAGGAAGACTTTGACTCAAATATAACCTCAAATACTTACCAGCTGTGTGACCCTGGGCAAGTCACTTCACCTCTGTCAGCCTCGGTTTCCTCATCTGTAAAATGGGGATCATAGTAGAAACTACCTCCCAGAGTTGATGTGGGGATCAGTGAGATAATAATTATAAAGTACTTGGTACAATACCTGACACAAAGTAAGTGCTATGTAATTGCTAATTATTATTTGTAAAAGCATTTAACACAATTCCTAATAATAAGCACCATATATGTGTTAATTGTGGTTTTTGTTAATTGCTGGGCAATGTCTTATGCCTCCCCCTCTCCCAAAGTTACCAGGAATATCTGCTGCCAAACCATATGCTCGCTTTCTTATCTCTATAAAAAGCTTTATGTGGATCTAAGTATGTAGTGCATGAGAGCATCCTTAATGAAAACATGGGAAGGAAACAATCAGGCTTTCACAGAGAATCCCATTTTTATAGTCTCAGAATGGATCCATGCATCCCAGTCTTCCACTTACATGTCACCTGGACAAGAGCTGTTGAGAAGGCCAATGAGCTGGTCCAGAATGGAGCAAAAGGAGAAGACTGTGCTGGATAGCATTGGGAGACTGGACATGATGATTCCAGGTTCATCTCCACTGCAATAACTTGTTTTTTCTACTGATTTTCTAATGGCTACATGGTAGCCATTTTTTAAAAAAATGAGTGAAATGCTTAATTTAAATCAGATTAAATAAAATGAACTGAAGGCCACAATTGCAATGCACAAAGGACAAGCTTTCTATAGATGAGACTCAGCTACTTATTTTATTAATGATTATAGAATAAGTTGTATGTCTAGTAAATATACTTTAAACATGTGGATTTTAAACATGAATTGGAAGGAAAACACCTGAATAAATAAATGAACAAACAAACAAGAAATAAATAAATATAAACTCCAAAATTTGAGCTCAGCTTTAGAGAGGGGAAGATTCTATCAACAAATAGGTAACTGACATGAAATATGTTTGGGAAAAGTCTCCCAAAGGCTGTCGCTTCTCCCCAGATTCCTCTACTACGTTCTCTTTGGTCAGGCACACATTCTTCTCTCCAAGTTTATGACTTCTACCATAGTCCCCAGAACCTCAGAAGCACTAAAAATACAAATAACCTTAAGAACAATGAAAAGATGCCAAGGAGCTGTCATCCCTTTTAGCTTTTCACTAAGGATAACAAACATTAATGACATTAGGGAGGATATATATTCAGGTGGGCTGGTCATGCCATGAGAATGAGAGAAGACCAGGTGGTAGCCTGATACCTGTAGGATAGTGAAAGAATAAAAGGCCTCTAGTGTGTTGGATAGATTGTCTGTAATGGATTTATGGGAAAACATAGATGAGGATCAATCAAAATGAGATTATATGGAGTTGCCATCCACACTCATGAAAGGGGTACTTTCATGGGGTGAAAATATCAACCCTTCACTTAGAACGATCATTGAGGTTATTCTCCTTTATTTCCTTTGACACTCTGTTTCCAAATACTTTCCTGTCTAGAAGGAATACAATGATTTAGGTTTTGGAGGAGAAGTGATTTTGGCTCACTCAAAAACTTCATGATTTGGAAGTTAGTTTATAACCTTGGACCCATGTTCACTTTTCTTTGTAGATTTTTCAGCAAATTGGATAGAGCATAGTGAAGAGGTTCCATTTTGTATGAACATGGTACGTGGGCCATTCTATGAAAACAAAAATGAAACACAAGTTCACCTTCATTAGAATAAAGAGAAAATGATTGCTTTTGAATATAACAGAACCAGTAAATCCAAAATGAGGAGTAAGCAACTGTTCTTCATGTAGGATGTAGTATCTTATCACATTTGAGAATCGGATCTACTTTCAAAGTATCCAACACAGAGGATGGAGATGAGGATGTGGGGAACTTGAAAGAAAGGCTAACTTGTACACTTCATTACATATAGCAGTAACATTTGGTTTTGCCTTTTTTTGTATGACTGATACTTAGCAAATTCATGCTTGCTGTGTCAGTCAGCAACTGACTGTCATTGGCCTTTTCCCCTTTAAATCTCTTGCTATTTTATTTTCTTTATTGTTCAAGAAAAGGTAATGTAGAAAATAAGGTTTTTTAGGTAATTCAGGAAAAAAACCTCACCTTTCAATACAAGCATATATTTTCAATGTAATAAACTTCAGCCTCAGTTTGATACTCCAAGCCCTCTAAAATATTATTCTAGCCTACATTTCTGACTGTTTGATGATAATAATAATGATAAGGAGGAAGATAGCCAGCATTTATGTAGCTCTTTAAGGTTTGCAAAACCTTTCAAAAGTGATATCTCATTTTATCCTTATAATAGTCCTGGAAGGGAAGCTACCATTATTGCATGACAGTAGCTTATTAATTATTAGTAGTCTATTAACAGTTAATTATAATTTAGTTACATGTCACATAAATAATAAAATATGAAATAAATAAATAAAAATGAAGTGTATAGTAAATATATATTTATATGTAATATATACCTAATAATATAAGTAATTACAACACTATTATTGTCCTCACTTTATAGATGAAGAATTTGAGGTAGACTTGCCCATGGTCTCACAGCTGGTAAGTGAGACTAAATTTGAATTTAGATCTTTCGACTCCAGATCTGGTGTTCTATCTACTGGGCCACCCAAGCTGCCTCATATTCCAATTTATTCTCCTTCATATACTTTGTGTTTCAGCTGTCCCTCAGTCATACCCCATATGGCATTGTATATGCTCCCCTTATCCCCATTCAGATTGTAAAGGTAAGGCAAATGAAGATCTGCCTATTGAAATTCTACCTACTAAAACACATATTATCTTCCCAGGAAGCTTCACTGATCCACACATTATTCTCCAGTCCCCTCACCCCTCACCAGAAGTAATCTCTCTTTCCTAAGAACTCCCATAGTATTCTCTTTGCCTCTTGCTAATGAACTTCAGATCTATTTTTATTATAATTATTTGAATTTGTATCATCTCCCCTACTAGATGATAAGCCCCTTGAATGAATGAACTGTGTTTCATTGATCTTTGTATTTTCCTGAGTGCCTCTTTTGGTGCCTTGCATGTCATAGGCACTCAACAAATGTTGACTGAATTAATTAAATGGATGAGATGACTAATTGGTGACTTGATTTGCCAAGTGTATGAAGGAGTTTTTGAGGGAGATTTTGATCAGTTGCTCTCCATGGGGGAAAATGGATTTCCATTAGCAAGAGAGATTTTTGGCAAGACTTTAAAAAACGATTGTTTTAAATAGATAAAACACTGGGATGTGATGCTGAGGGAATATTCCTGGAAATATTCAGAAAATAATGAGAATTATCAATCCTTACTATTTAGGCAACAATCTGTTTATAGAGAGAAATCTAGAAAAGAAGATCTCTCAAAATCCTTTCTGTTCTTCCTAGCCTACAGTCACAATTTTCCTATTCTTATAGTAAAATTGCACGTGAGCAAAACATTTTATTTCTCCTTCCAATCAACTAACCATGACTTTTGGTAAATAGCTTAGTCACCAAACATAACCATCACATAACTAAATATTTGATCTACACTTACCTATAAATCTTGCAATTTTGTTTTATGTTCTCTTTTTTATTTTGTCCCTACGAAAAACAAAACCTGTCTCAAGATCTAACTCTGAATTTATAGTTCTTTTTCCTTTCATGTTATTCTTTCCTCCAGACTAAGACTCTTGGAATGATTTGTCTGTTCTTACTATGGCTAGCTCCTTGTGTCTTCAACATGCCACAGGAACTGGTCTCTCCAAGACTGCTAAAGACATTTCTAAGCAAACCCACAAGCCAATTCTCTCTCCTCATTGGACTTACCCTGCCTCTTGAATCTGCCAACATTGACTGTATTTTCAATATAATGATTCCTGGTATCTACTTCTAAGGCATAATTCTCAATGGAACCTTCTGGCATTCATCTAGTCCTTTTACTTCTTTTCCATTCAATACGTACTAACTGTTATGTTCCAAGATTGACACTTTAACCTTTGCTCTTGCTCCTAATGTCTCCCCTAAGAGATCTCATAGATCTTTTAACCTGAAAGAGACCTTAGAGATCATCTAATATAACACTCTAATAGTATTTTACCAATGAAGAAACTATAAGGCCTAAAGTTTCTTCTTTTACACATGATCAGATAGTAAATAAGATAGGGTCTGAAAACAGGATTTGGATTCTAGACCAAAGCATAAAATGCAGTAATCACAAGTTCTCAGCTATTGATGGAATGTACCCGACAGGGACTGGTAAAAATTCAATTACGTGGAATTAAGAAAATATATCAAAATTGGTTTTTAAAGCAAAAAAGAATAGGAACAGTAGAAAATTGCCTATGTACATCTACCACCATAGACACCACTGGCAGTAGCTAAAATTTAGGAAGAAGGAAAAAAGTGGAGATACCCAGTATATCCCTGGGAATGAAACTGAAGAAAGAAGCTAATGATAAAGCTCACATACTCAGGTGTTTATACAAAAAGTTACTATATATATATATATATATATATACATACATACATACATACACACATATACATACATACATATACACATTTACACACATATATGAACATACACAAACATACATATACATAGTCATGCATGTGTATACACATATTGTACATATACACACATGTGAATATGTACACAGGCATATATGCATGTTTGCTTTTATGTGTATATACATATGTGCATATGTATGCATATGTATGTATGCATATGTATGTATGCATGTGTGTGTATATATGTGTGTGTGTGTGTATACACACATACAGCAAGAGAATATAATCACATGAGGAAATACAGGAGCCAGACTGGGGGAAGAGATTGGAGGGAAGAGCATGCATTTGTCTGAAAATCAAGGGAGGCATAAACAGAAATAATACTAAAATAAAAAGACTAGAATTTACCATAGTTTACATGGGTAGGGATCTTGGAAAATATTACAAATGGAGCACAGAGGCAGGATGTAATAATGATGAGATGATTAAGCCATCTAGATAGCTCTCTCTGTTTCTCTTTCTCTTTCTCTCTATGTCTCTCTGTCTGTCTATCTGTCTCTCAGTCATTAATAACATATTGCCTGATCTTAATGAAAGTTTCATCCTTGAAAAGGTAGAGGGACCAATGAGAACAGCTTCTTTTCTAGACTTGATTCTTATCAAAAGGAAGAAACTGGTTTTTAGAGTAAAAATGATTGGAGCCTTGGAGGAATGTGATCAACTTCAGTTTAGAATTTATGACAGAGGAGAGCAACGTCAAGCTAAGTCAAGTAACTGAGCATTTATTAAGTGCTTGCTGTATGCCAGACATGGTAGTACCAGAAGTGAAAAACAGAAGCAAAAAGAAGAAAATTCCTGTCCTTTGGGAGCTTTTGTTTAAATGGGGGGAAATAATTCCTGAAAGGAAACTGAAAGAAGGGGGCTGGAGCCGAGCGAGAGGGAAAAGAGAGTCTGGACTAGAGCAGGGAAAGGAAAGAAAGAGTAAGCATGGCTGGCCTGGGCTCTTCCTCAAAATGAAAGTACCTAGAGGAATTGATCCAACAGAGGAAAGGAGAAGGGGTTTTCGGAGTGGAGAGATCTTTCAGGGTAACATCAAGTTGAAGACATCTATCCACCAAGACTGCTGGGGATTTTAAGAATGAACTTCTGAAGACATAGATGGACATCATTCCAATGAGGAAGAATGGAAGCTATCTTAAGAGAAGGAGATACCTGCCGATCAAAGTTCCTGTCCAGTTTATAATTTTAAAATAGAACTATAGAAGATGGAAGAAAGGGCAGGCAATAGAGGATCAACTCAAAAGTGTGGCATGGTCTTGTGGGAATGAGTAGTACCATGAATATTCAAGGTCAGAGTGAGACAAGGCTGGAAAGATGATGGTGAGAAAAAGTGTTGTTGTCATTTTCTTTTTTTACTATGTGAGAGAAAGGGGAAGGCTTAAAAAAGAGATGGGACCACCTCTCATTGGGTATAAGAAAATGACAGTGAATGCTGGCAAGAAGGCATAACTATTCATAGCTACTCTCATGTAGAGAACAATGATCTGTGTCCTGGAAAAAAAGTAGTGCAAAATAGCCTGATAGGGAATCACAACCTAGTTGCCTTTGATGAGGTCAAGTCATGGGACTTGAACTACATCCCAAGGTGCTGAAAGAAATTATATATACATAAACATATATATACACATATATGTGTGTACGTACATGTGTGTATATACATATATATATACACACATGCATATGCATATACATATAATTACTGACCCATTTTCAGCCATCTTGGAAAAATCCCAGAAACTGGAGAGCAGGATTGAAGAAGGGCAAAATTTTGCCCAATTTTCCAAAAAGGGGAAAACTTCCAACTCTAGATCAGTGAATTTTATATTGACTCCAGGCAGGATTCTAGACCATACCATTAAAGGGGTAGTTAACAAACATCTAGAAAAAAGAAGCGGTAATCACAAAGGACCCTGATAGTTTCACTAAGAATAGATTGTGCCAGTTCAACATGTAATTTCCCTTTTTAGCAGGATTATTAGGCTCAGAGATCAGGGGAGCGATATAGATGAAGCATATCTACCATTTTAGCAAAGGATTTATGTTGTTTTCCTATTCAGGATGGGCATATGGACAGTGCAATTAGTTGGATTGAAAATGAGTTAATTGTTTAGAACCAAGAAATGGTCATGTCAACTTAGAAGGAGGTCTCTGGTCAAATTCTCTAAAAAAATCTATAGTTGACCCTTTGTTATTAAACGCTTTTTGTCAGTGATTTGGATTAAAGAATTAATGGCATGCATGTCAGACTTGCAGAAGGCACAAAACTGGGAGAGATTGCTAACACATTAGATCAGACTTAGCCACCTGTGGCTCCTCTGCTAACTCTGTCTTACTGTAGTCTGGGAACTAAGAATGGTTTTGTAGTGATGGTCTAATAACACTTCCACAAGATGCCAGAGCTGGAATTCAAAATGATTTTGACTGACAAGAGCTTTGAACTGAATGAAAAATGGATCATTTAATGGGAATAAATGTAAAGTCTTACCCTCAGGTACAAAAATTCAAATTCACAAGTAGAAAATAAGAGAGGAATGGCTAATAAAGAGTCCATCTGAAGAATACCTGGTCATTTTAGGGGACTACAAACCCAATATTTTTTAATAATGTCATTTGACAACTAAAAATGCTATTTTAGGCTGACATAAAGGAGATCATGTCTAGAGCATTGTGTTTAGTACCTGGCACTATGTTTCAAGAAGCATGTTGATAGAGAGTATTCAGAAAAAGATGATACCTGAAAAATAGAGACAATTTTAATAGAGAAAAGAGAAGAATTCTCAGACTGAAAGAATAGCCTGAAAATAGGAATGGAATAATGCAAGTGAAAGGGACAAGGAGGTTGTGATTCTGAAAGTAGTATTGTGAGTAGTAGGAAATTAAGTGATATAGATGGTATGGAGTTTGATTATATGAGCTCCAAATGTTAGGGAAAAAGGTTTGAACTTGATACTGGCATAGGAAGTCATTCTATGTTCTTGAGAAAAGATGTGACATGATAAAAACCATTATTCTAAAACAGGAGCTCTTAACTTAAGTTTCAAGAACTTATTTTTCAAAATATTTTGATAACTGTATTTCACTATAATTGGTTTCTTTATAATTCTATGTGGGTTTTTTTACACATTTAAAAACATTATTCAGAAAAGGGGTCCATAGTTTTTATCCATCTGCCAAAGAGATCCATTATATACAAAAGAGTTATGAACCTTTGGTCTAAAAAGATTAGTGTGGCAGCATTATACAGAATTTAAATTAAGCAGTTCAGTAAACACTTATTCCGTTTCTGCTATATGTGAAGTCCAGCTTTAGGTTAGGGATACAGACAAAACCCAAAAACAATAGTTTCCTCTCTCAAAAAAACTTGCGTTCTACTGGGATGATGGAGGGGAGGAAGACATCGTGCACACACATTAAAAGTAGTATCTCCTACAAACCTCCACAGGCCAATGATATAGTGCCCTGGAAGAAAGAGGCTGACTATTGAGATGTTCAAGGTTGGGATGGAGAGAGACCACCAGAAAGCAGGGTAGAGACTCTTTTTGTAGCAGAAAACAATTGGGCTCCCTCAGAGTTGGCCAGTCCCAGTTCCAAAGCTATCTGTCCATGGCAGACAAGTAGGATTGTAGCTGCCCACTTGGACTAGGGGCCTGATGGGTATTGGATTAACCACTCTCATTTCACACCCTCAGATTAAAAGCATTGTGGCTGAGGAGTTCTTTCTTTTCTCTCTGTCACATTTATTATGCCTACACTGTCCCAGGCGCTCAGTTAAGAGTTAAGGGGAGACAAAGAACAATCCTTCCCTCTCACAGAACTCACAATCTAATTGGGGAGACACCATTAAATAACAAACAAGATATATGCCAGATAATCCAGAAATAATCAAGGCCCTAGCACTAAGGGGGATCAGGAAAGGATTCCTGTAGAAGGGGAGATTTTAGCTGGGACCTGAAGAATGTAAGAGAAGGGAGGAGGCAGAGATAATGAGAGAGAATCTTCTAGGTTGGGGGCAATCAGTGAAAGAGATGGGATATGAATACTGGAGGGTCTTGGGTTCTTCTTTCAGACTAGGTGTGGCCCAGACAGAGGTTTAGAATGGATCCTCCAAAGAAGCAGGGTCCCATCCCTCTCTCTACTATATTTTCCTAAGGTGTCAGAATTCCTAGATAATAATCTACTTGTGATGCTAAGTCATCAGTAAGAAGTAAAGTCTTTAGGCCCAGACTCACCTTATAGCAATAAGAATGGAAAGGTAAGGGGTGAATCCAAGAGATATTTCAGAAAGAAGAATAAGATTTCATCAGAAAATAACTAAAACAAAAATGATATGGAAGAATTGAAAATGGAGGATTTCTAGCCTAGGAGATGGCAAAAAACACCATGAATTTTATTGTTTCCATGTCCTTATTTGCTCATCAACACCTGCTTTTTCACACCCTCTCACCTGGTGATCTCATTGTATCCAGCGAATTTCAATGTAGGGACTATTTGGTCTTCAATTTTATATCCCCAGCACCTAGCATAGCATCTTAAACAGTAGACACTTAATAAGTGTTCATTGAGCTGAATTGAATTCTCCTTAGATGCTGAGAGAAGTATGAAATTGGTTCTTGAAAAGATATAGATTAGTTCAATTTTGAGTGACACAACAGTAAAAATATCCTGTAGAAATTTTGAAATATGAACCCAGCTGTGAAGTCAGAGCTAAAAGTGAAGATCTATCTTCAGAGAAATCTCACCTTCGCATTGGTTGTTATATGAGTTGTTTCAGTTCATGTCTTACTCTCTGTGACCCCATTTAGGGTTTCCTTGACAGATACCACAGTGGTTTGCCATTTCCTTCTCCACTTCATTTTATATATGAAAAAACTGAGGCAAACAAGGTTAAGTGACTTACCCAGGACCATACAGTTAGTAAGTTTATGAGTCCAGATTTGAACTCTAGGCCCAGAGCTCTATTTACTGTGCCACCTAGCTGCCCAATTGCCATGGAAAACCGAGAGATCTTTCTACTTATCTGGATTCCCTGTATCTGTCCACATTTTCCAGTACAAGCAGCTGTAGCTTTATCCAACCTTGCCACATCTGGGGTCCAGGACAGATATGGTATCCAGTCAGTTGCCAAGTAATGCTGCTTTTTCTATTATGGCATCTGAAGGATCCACCCCTTTGTTACTGGTTATTTCATTCCTAAAATCTGCCTCTTTTGCCTTCTTGCAAAAGATTTGTCATATGTTGGATGGAACTAGACTGGTATTTAGTCCAATGTCATTTTCTAAAGAGGGAAAATGAAACCCAGAGAGACTAAGTTGACTTTCCTGAGTTCCCATAGCTAGATCTTTCTCTGTGTTGGTCAGTCCTTACCACTTGCCCTCATCATTTTTTCTTAGACACCACAGCAGCCAGTCTGCCTTCCTTGGGCCTCTATAGAAGCTCCTAATTGTCCTTCATATCAAAGCAAGACCCTAGCTTATGACCCTAAAACAGCCTGCAATTTACACAAAGAGATATGGGTCCCACGACTCTGTGAAGCTGCATTATCTAGGAAATTTCAGTTCTGAAAGCAACAGGCCATGACAACTCTGGTTGTTGCTGCTGTTTTCTGATCAACAGAGGAGATTAAAAGTACATACACAACCGACGCTTTCCTCATTTCCTCAAAGTCAGAAACATTAAGGTCATGAGCTTCCTAAAAAGTCAAGCGTGTTTTCAAAACGGTCCAGGGGGAATAATTTCACAACAGATTCCTTTTCAGTTCAGCTAAAGGAAGACAAATACAATGAGTTCCAAAGAATATAAGAAGGATTTAAGATTTCCTAAGTGCTGAGAATTGTTGTGAGAACTCCCTCTACCTAAAGCGTTGTTGTTTTTTACTCATTTCCAGTTGTGATTGACTCTTTGTGACCCCATTTGGAGTTTTCTTGGCAAAGATACTGGAGCAATCTGCTGTTTCCTTCTCCAGTTCATTTTACAGATGAGGAAACTGAGGCATACAGCATTAAGTGACTTGCCCACTAGTAAGTATCTGAGCCAGATTTGAACTCAAGTCTTTCTGACTCCAAGTCCAGTGATCTATCTACTGTGCCACGTAGATAGACAACAAAAAAGTAGGTCAGTCCTAAAGGGGTTTCCCAAGGCACAAGATAAAACTTCTGTGTCTGGACAAGTGTCAAACTCTAAGGGTCAGAGATAGAATTTGACCTGAGGATCCTGACTTCAAACTTAGCACTTCGAAGTGTTATATAATGTTTATTACTTTATAACCGATGAAGAAAGAAGAAGTGTGAATCTATATAATATTGACTAGTTTGTTTACTACAATAAATGCTAGGAGTACGCTAAAGTATATATTTGTAATATATATTATATATGACATACATAAACATTTATAACAGATTAAGTATATACACACACACGTATATATATGTATATACATATATAATTGGATATACACACATGTACATGCACACATACATATGCCTGGGTTCAAAATCTACCTCTAATTCTATAGCTATATGACCAAGAGGAAATCATTTCTCTTCCCTGAACTCCAATTTCCCCATATATAAAATGGTGATAATAATACCTGTATTACTTATTTCCCATGGCTATGCTAAGGTTCAGATAAATTACATGTATATAAAGTGTTCTGTCAACATTAAATTACTAGTGACATATGCTAATCATTATCATTATTAAAAACGTAATTGATATTCATAGTCACTTTTCATCACTATGTATTTTCTCAATCAGAGGACACTCAAGTATCTTTTCTGTCATGTGGGGGGTCAGGCGAGGGTCTATGACATTTTTTAATGTTCAAAAGGGATCCCTATGCTCAACAATGTTGGGAACCACTGGTCAAAGGGACCTCTCCCTCTTCTGAATTCCTCTAATATTTCCTTTTTATACCATTCATTCAGTACTTATGTGCCTACTTTATTTTTTTGTTTACAAACCTCCTCTCTTCCAATGCAATCTGTAAGCCCCTTGAGGGGAGACATCAGCCATTTTTTTTTTTTTACACATTTAATGAACACGTGTGATTGATGATTGGTTGATTGGTTGAACAGATTTCTTTTGGAAAATCTCATGGCATGTAACTTTCTGAAGTTCCTAATGAAAGTGATGCCTGGCATTCCTGCTGCTGATCAGATCTCTTTATATAAAGGGTGGGAAAGGGTATGTATAAAAATAATTCTGCAGATTGACATTATTTTAATAATTGTAATTATTATACCCTGTATTTATAAAAATGTCTCTCTTTCTCTAAGGAGCTCACAGACATTTGCAAGCAGTGGTCCTTATCCTGCTGCTAAGGAGAAAGTAAATTGCTTATCTTTTAGAAGAGAATTAACTCTTTCAGGGCACTGGGGTATCATTTAGTAAATGAGTACGATTCTAAATGGCACTCCAGATACCTAGATATAACCCAAATGAATCTTGAAAATGAGTATATACCCAGTGCTTAAAAGAAATCAGGGCATGTCTAAAGGAAATCAGGCAACAGACCTAAAAGAAATTTAATTTATGCTCTCTCTTGTCTCTAATACTTTTTGTCAGTTTTCATGGATATCTGTTCAGGGTTGCCAGAATATATTTGTGAAAGGCTGATGATTGTGATCTCTTAATCTGCTGTACTGTGGGAGCAATAAAAGAAGGGACAGCCAGCTCAAAAAAGAAGGGAGTCGCATTTCTAAATGAGGTTGATGCCAACCAAATTGAATTGAGGGGGAGTTAATGATTTTGAAGACCACTCCAAAGGCTGGCCGTAATGATTCCTTTATGCCCTGGAGAGTCCATTCACCATAAACATGGTGGTTTACTTCATACTCTAAGTTGGAATTGAATCAACTTGGTGAATTTCTTCCCCATCTTTATGAAGATACAGTAGGTAGAGGGTCATGGTTTAGAACCAACAAGATTTCTTCCATCATACAGGTATCACATCTAGGAGTATAATATAAACTTTCTGAGGGCAGGGATTTGTTTTTAGGGTTTATTTAATTTTTATATTCCCAGTACCTAGCAGAGGGACCTACACATGACAAGAGTATTATAAAGGTTTACTGAACTAAATGATGTATCAGATAATGTGATATTTCTAATTAAGGGAGGCAGGGAAGAAAGGAAGGAGGAAATGAAGGGCAGGGGTAAGGGAAAACAAGCATTTATTAAGTGTTTACTATGTGCCAGGAATTGTGCTAAGCAAGGGAAATACCAAATACAAAATGAGTTTCTGACCTTGACAAGCTTACCTTCTAATATAAGACATCAAAAATATTTTCCATGATGGGAACTGAGGGGTATACTTAGTCAACTGGTAGTGGTTTGAGAGGGACTATACAGTCAAGTTTGGAAACAGTAGTTTTCTGTTTGTTTTCCTGTATGGTCCCTTGAATCTTGTTTTAAAAGTCACTTTTCTCCTGAAATTTAGACCATATTAAACTCAACATTTTTTTTATTTTAATTAAAAGTTGATTCAGTGATTTAGATACCTCATATATATATATATCCATATATATTAGATATATATGGATATATATATATATAGATTAGATACCTCACACATATGTTGGTAGTCTGTTAAATGTTTATGTGAATTCTCCCTTTGCCCTATTAAAACCTCATTACTCTCTAAGACCTTCAGGTTACGTAAAATGAGATGGATTTTGGAAACCTAGTGGCAGCTGAGTGACTTCTGATTTGTTCTATTGGGCAGTTCATTGGAGGATCAGACTGGCTTCTGAAAAGGAACATGGTAGTGCCCAATGTGCTTGAAGTTCCCCCAGTTTTGTGTAAAGTCGATTCCATTTGGAAGAATCTCCTTGAGTAATGTGTACCCCTCTTATCCCTGCTTTTCTACCAGAGGCATAAGAACCCATCTCTGATGTAGACTGGCCTTCCTGGGTTCCATTTCCTTCCTATTCCTTCTGTCCTTCTAGCACTGGGTTTCCAGGGGCCTCTTTACACAGACCCTGAGCTTTTCATGGTAAATATGCCAGCTAAGTCTAATTTCTGCAATCCGCACACCTCTGAGCCCCTCAAACTCCAAGGAACAGCTTGAAAGAAGATACTCAGCAGGCTTCTGAAAAGAGATCAAGTAATTCAGCAAAACATCTTGGGAAGGGGGGGTGGAAAAGGGAGCTGTACACACTAACTAACAGCCTTCGTTTTCCAGTAAGCAGCGTGACTGGCAACAGAAATAAACACTAATGGGGAAAGTGTGTATCAGTCTAATTGTCTAATTGCAAGTTGCTTTCTGTTCTGCGTGCAGAGATAGAAGGCGCATCAGAGGGGTAACATTGGAGGTTTCCTGTATGCATCCATATATGTGGAGAATATTGAGTTTGAGCATGGGTGTAGTCAATTACATTGGGCTGGAGAATGAGAACATCTCTTTTAAATACTCAACACCCTGAGTTGTTTTTTTTTTTCTACTGAAGAACCTTATCTGGAAGGACCAACAGAAAGAAGGCTGGTCCCCACATCGCTGAACAAAACTGCCAGGAGGAACGGAGAGAAGGCTCTCTCTCTCTCTCTCTCTCTCTCTCTCTCTCTCTCTCTCTCTCTCTCTCTCTCTCTCTCTCTCTCTCTCTCTCTCTCTCTCTCTCATTCGTCTCCCTGGCGGCCCTTTTAATATTCCAAACTGCCTTTAATCATCCTGTAGTGGGTTAAACTTAGGAGCCAGGTCAGCAATCGCTTCTGCTGACTGACTGTTCTAACTTTCCAGCAATTAATGAATCTGATGGGCCTTCGCCCTACCCCTCTGCTGACACCAGGCCCTAAGAGACCTTTCCATGGAAGAGAGAGCTGGATACAGTTAATTTCCTTCAGTTTGGGGAGGAGGGGAAATACCTCCAAGGACTGAGTCCTACAGAGGTAGGAAACTAGGCTGCTTGTGTTATACTCATCCCCTTTTGTTGGCACTTTCTGAATCTTCTGGAATTTTACTGGGAAGTTTTATGGAGAGTTTTTTCAGTTATACACAGATATAGTTCTCTTTTCAAACTCTATCCCCAGGTACTCTTCCCTGGTAATAAAGGAAAATACTTCAGCAAATGCACATGGCCCAGTCACAACACAGGAATGATTCCACACCCACAGTTCTCCCATCTCTCTCAACAAAGTGATGGTACACTTACTTATTGACCTGTTCAATGGTATAGTACAGGGGTTGGGAACCTGCATCCCCAAGGCCACATGTGATGACCCTCTAGGTTCTCTTAGCCTGAATCTAAACTTCACCTTTGGATTCAAAAGGCTACACTTGAGGACCTACAGGGTCACCTGTGACCTGGAGTCCACAGGTTCCAGATTTGTTCTGTGAAGTTTGGATTCAGTCAAAGGAAAGCACCTGGGGACTTAGAGGGCCACATGTGGCCTTAAGGCTACAGGTCCCTTGCCCTTGGAGTAGGTAGAGAGCTGGGCCTAGGGTCAGGAAGACCTGAGTTCAAATCCAGCCTCAGACACTTACTAGTAGGCTGTGTGACCATAGGCAAATCACTTCACCCTGTTTGCCTCAGTTTCCTCATCTGTAAAATGAGCTGGAGAAGAAAATGGCAAACCACTCCAGTATCTTTGCCAAGAAAACCCCAAATGGGGTCATGAAGAGACAGACACAATTGAAAAATGACTGAATTTCAACAATAATAAAGTCCTTTGCAGTTCTTTGCCACCTGGCCTGGCCCCTTCTTATCTCTCTAGTCATCTTACACTTAACTCTCCAATATAAACTCTAGATTCCAGGTACCCTTTCTACTTACTGCTCCTTGAATATGGCGGTCCTTCTCCTGGTTTGGTCTCATGCTTCTGCACCGTCAATTGCCATTGCCTAGAATTCTCTACCACCTCACCTCCACCTGGTACAATCTCCGTGTTCTTTTGAATCTGAACTCAAATGTCATGTTCTGCATGAAGCCTTTCTTACTTCTGTCCCATCTACTAAGATTTTGCCTTTTAAGGTTACCTTCCTTTTAAATTCTTTGTTATCTTGTATGTGTCTTGCAGGTTTACTCCTTGGTTTTCCCATTTGAATAAGAGCTCCCTGAGGGCAGGGATTGTAACCAGTCTTTGTGTCTTCTCAGTTTAGCCCAGTGCCTGACATGTAGTAAGCACTTAAAAAAAATCTTGTAGACTCGTTGCTACCCCTCCCCCACAAAGTGCTTCTGTGAATATGTTGCTATGGGTGAAGTTTTTCCTTCTGTCAGGTGGGCTGGAGGATTGGCCTAGCTGTGGGATCTTTGATTCAAAAGTCAGAGATGTCTTAGCCACTTTTCTCTCAGAATTCCAAATTGTTTGCCAGATTTAGTAGCTTAATCTGCAGCCATTTTCAGTGTCTCTGTCTTGCCTGTATCTAATCCTGAGCATCTGTAGCTCTTCTGTTAGTGGTGTTGATTTTTTTTTTTTAAAGGAAACACAGTGTTTTCATCTTTTCAGTATCTGATTCTCAGCATTTCTGGACTTTCTGTTAGTGGCGTTGATTTTTTGTGGGGAGGCAGGGAGGAAAGGAAACACACCCACTCTAAGTGGGCAGGTGGGAGGTGGGAAGTTCTGTGAAACTGAGTTTTAACTGTATATGTTCAAATAATTAAATACTGCATTCTCAATCTCAGTTTTTCAAGAGGAAGTTGTAGGTATAGAAAGTAGGTAAAGAGGTATTGTAGCTTTTGTTCGTTTGTTTTGTTTTGTTGAGAGGGGGCAGTGTTTTTTAAGACCGCACCTGAGATTTCATTGGCAACCATGAAACACAGAGGATGGACCTGGAATCAGGAAGACCCGAGTTGAAAGTCAGCCTCACTAGCCAAGTTATCCACATTTAAGGACCTAGAAGGCCATATGTGGTCTCAAGGCCACAGGTTTCCATCCTCGTCTTAACCCCTCTCAGCCTCAGAGATTATATAATCTCTCCTTCCTTCCTAGGTTGTTATGAGGATAAAATGAACTAACATAAGTGCCATATAAATTCTATTCATTATTATTTTCTTGGTATGGGGAACTCCAGAAGAGGAAATTCCTCCCACCAATGCCAGTAGACTAGACACCCATTCTACAACCTTGTAGTCTTGCAGAGTTGCCCAGGGATAATGACAGATTAAGAGATTTGTCACACAACCAATCTGGATCAGAAGCGCTACATGGCCCTAGGTATCCTGGATTCTCTCCCTTACACTTCACCATCTCTCAACTTGGGAGTTTAGGATACCAAAATTCAAATTTACATTTGCTCAAAAGTCTAATCATGGTGATTATTTTAGGAGTGGCCACTTTACTTGGTCACCCTTTAAGGAGATTAGTCAGTGTGTTCATCCTTCATTGCCCAAGAAGACCATGCCATTAGAGAAATGATGACAAGATTTGCACCTAACTTTGTTTTGAGTGAGGGAAGGCTGTGCAGGTCACCAGCCTCACTTCTCCTCCAGAGCCATCTGAATCCAGTGACCAGATATTCATCAGGATGACTGGAGATGACCCAGGATGAGGCAATTGAGGTTAAGTGACTTGCCCAAGGTCACACAGCTAGTGAGAGTCAAGTGTTTGAGGCGAGATTTGAACTCAGATCCTTCTGACTCGTGCCCTGGTGCTCCATCCACTGCACCACCTAGCTGCCCCAATAGTTAAAAGCTATATTTTTTTTTCCGGTAGCAATGCATGATGGTGAGAGTATGCAGGGTTTGAAGATGGGAAGGTCTGGGTTCAAATCCTAGTTCTAATACTTGCTAACTGTGGGACCCTAGACAAGTCACTTGTCCTCTCAGTCTCAGTTTCCTCATCTGTAAAATGGAGCTAATAATACCTAAGTGTTAATAATACCTAACTACCTCACCTGGGTGTTAGGAGACTTAAAGGAGAAGACATAAGACAAGTGTTTTTCAAATGTTAAAGCACAATAAAAAATTCACGTAGGCATTTATTACATATGATTAATACTTTTGTTTTTTAACCTAGAGGCATAACGAGGCACCAAGGAGGTGAACTGGGCAGAGTGAACTCGGAGTCATAGAGATTTATGTGTAAATCCTGCCTCAGACATTCACTAACTGGATGACTGTCAGCAAATTATTCAACCTGAGTGTGCCTCAGTTTCCCGATCTTTAAAATGAGGATAAAATATACCTAACTCCCAGGCTTGCTGTAAGGATAAAATGAGATATAATAGATGTAAAGTGTTTTGTAAGCTTCAAAGTGTAATGAATTGTCAACTATTATCATTATTAACAGTGATTTTTTTAAAAAATTCTGATTCCCATTCAATCTGAAGGCAATAGGAAGATAGTTAGATTTTTATTATTTTTCTACCAATATATATAAAAAAAAAACCTAATCATTTCTAGAACTGAGAATAAGCCTGGGAAAGAGTCCTGTTATTTCTTTCATCCAACTATCTGCATTTTGTTATTTGCTTCCCACTCTCTTGCTTTTTTTCTTTCATTATTTTTGCCCCTTGGTTCAAATGGTCAGGGCTGCATTTGAGCTATTACCAGTTCATAATGATTGATGTATTTGCTATTGCAGTCGCTGCACGAGCAGAATCTGCCTCTGCTTGAGAAAACCCAGTGTTTGTTCTCCAATATTTGTTGCTAACCTGACAAAATTATAATGACAGCGAGCCATAGTCTATACTCATTCTGTTGACGGATTTGAGTTCATTGGGAATTGGGTCTTGGTGGGCATTTCCAGATTAGGCAAATCTACTGATGGCACATTCAACCTCCTTCCTCCCCCCACCTTCAGACAGAAGATTAATGTTCTCCAGACCCAGGTCTGTCAGTTACTGGGTATAGGGCACCCCTGAACCACTCATTATCAAAACCAGGCTTTGTTGGAAGTCTGTCCATAAAAAAAAAAAAGAGAAATCAAACATTGACAACTGGGCATTTGTGATGGGGGAAAAAAAGGACAGGTCTAACCTTCAACTTTCCTTGATCCGTCAGCACTGCTATGCCCTCTGATTTAATAAAATGGCATAATGTTGAGGTAGTTTGCAGTGGAGTATGCAAAGAATGCTCTGGTAATGTCTGCAGATGCTTAATGATAAATTAGATCTTGTTATTGTATGTGCAAAAATGTGTTAATGTGACAAAGCACGCCTAGACAATGGTCTTCCATTCCAATCTCATGCTTCACATTTTTTCCAACTCAATAATACTTATTTTCCATCCTTTATTCTATGTAAAATATAATTGCAGTAGGTAATATATCATTTTTCAAGAGGTCACTGATCTGGTAACCTCAGTTTATCAGGAACATAGAGAAGAATCAGAAAGATAAGGAAAGAAGAACTAGAAACAGTCAAGTTGATATAAAGTCAAAGAAGAAGGGATTTGAGAAAACTTTGCAAAAATATTTGACACTTAGAAAGTGATTTAAGGTTTGCACATTTTTATGTAAATTATCTCATCTGATCCTCACAACACTCTTGTAGGGGAAGGTGCTATTAATATCTCTATTTTACAGATGAGGAAACTGAGGCACAGGGGGGATTAAGAGACCTCTCCAGGGTCTCCCAGCATCTGACGCAGGATTTGAATGAACACATCTCTTCTGACTCAAAGCTCCATGTTCATACTGGCTAAAGAACTGAGAGCTCATCAAGTCATCCATCACTAAAAGTCTCTTTATTTTTATTTGAGCCAGAAACCTAATGAGACTAGTATCTAAATCTCCAAGGTTAAATAGGAATATATTGGGGGCAGAAACATGATGAGACAGAATGGGAAGGTTACGTTCAGAGTGAAAATGCAGTAGAAAAGGAATAGTTGAAAATCTGACCAATTGGGTAGAATTAGAAAACTATAAAAATTAGATAGATACAAGAACTCAAATAGAATATTACTCTGGGGCCATTTAGCTAAGGGACAAAAGCCATCAATGTTTCAATAGCTGTGAAGGACAACATTGTAACCTTGTTGCTGTTCAGTTGTTTTCAGTTATATACAACTCTTCATAACCCCATTTGGAGTTTTCTTGGCAAAGATACTGGAATGGTTTGCCATTTCCTTCTCCAGGTCATTTTACAGATGGGGAAACTGAGGCATAGGTTAAGTGACTTGTACAGAGTCACACAGCTAGTAAATCTGAGCCTGGATTTGAACTCAGGTCTTCCTGACTCCAGGTATGGCACTCTATCCACTGTACCACCTAGCCACAACACTGTAATAGACTACAGTAATTATTTTTAACAATAATATTACTACTAGTAGGTAGCATTTATATAACTCTTTAAGATTTGCAAAGTCCTTTAAAAATATTATCTCATATAATAGTCACAATAGCCTTGTGAGGTAGGCTCTATTATCTCCATATTGTATGTAAGGAAACAGACAGAAGTTAAGGGACTTGCCTAGGGTCTCAAGAAAGTGAATTTGAATTCAGGTCTTTCTGAATATAAGCTGAGCACTCCATCCACTACACTGTCTAGTTGCCTCTGCAAGAAAAGGTTAAATTATATTCAAGATAATTCTACTTAGGAAGGCAAAAATTATACAATATAGTATTATTTATAAAGATCTCCATCCAAAATGGATGCAATTTAAAGGGAAAGGGATGTTTCCACCATCTAGAAAATTCACTTATAGAGAATAATACCTTATTTCCAAACTTTATCAGATAAATGGAGAATTACTGTGTTTAATACCTTTTCAATCCCGGAGTCAAATGTTAATATTTTATTCTGCCTCTCATTTGTTTGAGTTCATCCTATTTCTGTGAGGTTGTCAAGTTACAATTAAAATAGGAGTAAACATCAATAAATTAATTACAATAGGAATAACTTCAATAAAGTGTTTTGAATTCAATAAAAAAATATTTTTGAAAAACCATTTATTGGGAATTTACTACTTGTGTGATACTGAGTAGGCAAAAACAAAAATGAACGTCCCTACCTGTAAGGAGTTTACGTTCTGCCTGGAGAAATGACCTGTGTACATATAAACATATATAATTTTTGAACATAATGGAAAAAATAAATATTAGCTCATTGGGGAGAGGGAGGGCAATAGCATAGCGGAAGCAGGAAAAGTTTCACGTAGGATACAATGTTGCTCAAACTGAGTTTTGAAGGAAACAAGTGATTTCCAGAGAGAGGTTGTACATTCTAGACACGGTAACAATCAAGGCAAAGACAAGTGTTGAGACGCTGTGTAGAAGCAGCAAATGTCTGTCATTTTTGTTAAGAACATTGAGATGGTGAGTGAGGTGAGAGTAGTAAATATGTACCAGCCGCCATCATTTAATGGCTATTGCCTTCACCAATGGAAGTCACAACCATTTTCTGACTTCCCATATGGTGTCTGAGTATTGGCACACCCAAAATATTCAGCATCCTGTGGCCAGTCTGTTGTTCAGCCTCTCTAGATGTGGCCAACCTGGTGCTTGGTCAACAAGCATCTGATACTGAAGGCTTTCTACCTTGTTGGAACTTGCCTGATATCATGCTGTGCTGGCCTAGTCTTTAAGAAGCCAAGGTCAACGACATGCCATGATGAAATGTTGAATATTAGAAGAAGAGATTGAGATTGTGTCTAATTGTCTAAAAGTCTGGGCAAACCTCCTCTGAGTCCAAGGAAAACAGTAAGCCAAGCTGAGTGTTTAAGTGGATCAGCTGGAAATTTCATCAGAATGATTGATTCTCTTAGTCTCATATGGAGGTAGCCTGAGTGACTGATCCAAACCCTGACATGCCTCGCTCTCTTCCCTCACCAAACTCCTTCAGTTCTCTAGACAAATGAGAAATAAAACCCCAGGGTCCCAGTTGTCCAGGGTATTCCAGGGGTCAGCAAATTACAGCCAAGGGCTAAATCTACTGCCACCATACAGTAAGGTAAGAATGGATTTTATGTTTTTAAATACAATAAAACTTTATTTAAAAATGTAAAAGCCATGTTTAGCTCTTGACCTGTCCAGGCAGCTGGCAAGATTTGGTCAGCATTTGGCCAGCAGTTTGCTGACCCCCATTTTACGGGCTCTGATTGCTTCCACAAACATGTCAGCAAAAAATTATGAAACCTTTGTTGAGTTGAGACAGCATAAGATAAAGTAGAAAATTACCACTGGCCCAGTGAATTTGAGTATTGGCTGTTGGACAGGAGCTTGATTTCATTGATATGGGAAACTTCCAGGGATAAAACTCCAATATCAAGGCAGACCTCTTGTTCTGCAATTTCTCTTCTCAGAGACATGTTTCTGGGCACAGAGAGGCTGAGACTTGTCTAGCATAGCCAGGATTTATCAGAGGCAAGACTTGAACCCAGATCTTTCTGTACTCTGAGACTAGTTCTCTGTACATTACAACATATTGACTCTCATCTGAGGGTGCTGAGCTAGATAATTCAGGTTTGGTGCAACCTCTTTGTCATGATTGTGTGACAAATTTAAGCAAATGAAAATGACTTTTGGATTAGCCAGATAATTGGGACCATGTTGGCCTGTTCCTTTCCGACAGTATTTTTAGTAAGGCAGCCTTAATGAGATGCACTAATTAGTACTTTGGCACTGTGGTTCAGTGACATTTGATTCTTCAGAGGAATGGCACAGACCTCCCATTCAGCTTTGATTTCAATCAATCCATCTGGTATTTACTAAGTGCCCCAAGAGTGGGGCAGGAGAGGAGTAGATCATTCAATTTGTCGAAACACGTATTCTCAATATTATGATGAGAAGACAGGGGACGCTGACTGTATTTTATCAACCTGCAAGTTCATGATCGATCAGCAAATAGATAGGCCTGGCCCATGGTATGAATGAAATGGTGTGGGGTTTTTTTTTCTGTTTATTGACAGTTGATAACTGCTGGCCATTGGTCCTGATAGAGTTACAGAGGTCAGGTCAAGTCAGGTCAAAGACACAAGGGAAACCTTTGTCTCTTAGAATAGGTTCTCCTCTGAGATGGGTAGAGGAGGGTCAATAAGACAGCCACCTGTAGGCTCCAGCAAGATTATTTCTTTCCCTTCTGGCTGTGCCTTGACATGACCTCAAAGCAATTGTGTCCTGTGCTACCCAGACACTGATTACATCCCCCAAAGTTGACCTTTGAACTCCCACAGGTGACTTGGGAAGCCGGGTTTAAAGACTCAGAAACAACTCATAGGTCTGGGGCTAGCCATGAGATTCCCTGTGAATGCTTCTGAAAATGGCCAAAATATAAAAGGAAGGGTTTCAACTCCATCAAATACGAAGAGTTTTGGACAAACAAAAGATGTTCCCAAAGGGAAACACTGTCTGTCTGTCTCTCTACCCCATCTCTCTTTCTCTCTCTCTGTCTCTGTCTCTCTGTCTCTCCACCTCATCTCTCTCTCTGTCTCTCTATCTCATCTCTCTGTCTCTTTCCTTGACTCTCCACCCACCCCCCCTCCTTCTCTTTCTCTCTCCCCTTTCTACCACTCTCCTGGGAGATCTAGTCCTCCCTCACAGAAGTTTAATTAAAAGACTCTCTGAATGCCTCTCTAACTGGGATGGGCTTCCATCACCATGAGGGGCCTTATCGAGTGGATTTGAAAACATACAAAGGATAGGCCTTGTTCCTAGTAAATGTCATTTGGTTTCTGTCTCACTGCCTCACTGGGGGGAGTGTGTGCCTTACACCATTGTCTACCTGGAATATGCAAATGATATTCAAATTTGGTTCCAGTGTACTGGCTGCTTGCATATACCCCACAGCTGCCCTCCAGCAAGTGACTAATGGGAACATGTGTTCTTTCTATTTTTATAAGGCACAGAGAACAAGGAGAAAGGAGGGCTGAGCTTGTGGGGTTTGAAATCTCTTTTTTTCCTGGGATGTTTTGCTGTCTATAATGACAGTAATACCCACTGGCAGATGCGTGGCAGAAAGTCTGACCTGCCTCCTTGCTCTCTCTGTTGGGGCCCAGAGCTGTGACAACTGACCCTGTCAGTGTCCACCATCTAAAATGGGCAGTGTCTGAGGGCAGACAAGGCCCATGAGGCTTCCTCTACCCCTGCCCCACTCATGGTAGCTGGCATGGATGCCACTGTGTCAGCAGGACCTGCTGAAACTGGGTGAACTTTGAGTCAGCTTAATCCATTGGTGAGCTGAGGGCTGGAGAAGAGAGGAAGCTAATTAACAAACCTCCATCTGTATTTTTTTATAATTAGGTAAAATTCTGTTTGAAGGAACCAATTGCGGGGATGCCATGGCAGTTGGGGAGGCTAGGGGCTGGTTGAAATAGAACAATTCCTCCTGGTACCTCAAATCTGAGGAGAGATTTCAGGCCTCCTCAGACTCCATTTAGCATTTTTTCAGCAAGAACGTTGGCCTTGGGGTCAGAAAACTTAGGTTCAAGTTTGCATGACCTTGAGCACGAAACCTCTCCAATCTCAGTTTCATTATGTATCTGTAAGACATTCTATTTCTGCTACCTTCCAGTCTAGTTTGTTGCAAGGAAATTACTTTATAAAGAGCTACACAGGGTGTCCTAAGTCTTCATGAGGTTTTCAGCTTTAATAGAGTAAAAACTGCACTAAAGACGTTTGGAACACACTGCATTTAGATATGACCTATTGTTATGATTGTCCCGCCAGACTGTGCCAAGTACAGCAGGAGGGTTCAGGTGGCCCTTATTACTAAAAACATATTTTCTATTGTTTAGTTTCTGTTGTTGACTTCAGTGGAAAGCTAGAGAAGGGGTCTTCACATTTTGATTGCTTCAGGGTACAGTCACAGTGCAGGGTACAATTCCATATAGGCTGAAGCACCCTCTAGTTTGTCAGTGGATGGGGTCAGAAAACAGGAGTTGCTTTTGTAATGAAATGGTCTTTAATCGCAAGACATCAGGTCTTGATATTCTAGAGTTCAAAGGGAAAAGATCAAGCAGTTCCCCTATTCTGATATCAGAGATTATATGAAGGCAAATAGGGAGATATCTATTTCATTAAAAAAAAACAAACCTCTCCTTACTTAGGTCCTTCCCACAAAAAGAAAAATTTAATTCACCAGTCATTTACAATGTTCTGACAGAAAATAAGAGGATATTTGTAGAAGAGTGGGGAGTTTGGAAGAAAGGAGAAGAAAGAAGTAAGTCAGAAAGAAACTCAGGCCTGATGAAAATTTATTAATAAAGTTTAAAAAGAAATAAGCAGACAATATCAGGAATGATAGAAGGATGGAGATAATACTGAAATGTAAAAACTTCTGAGAGTATCCCTCTTATCAGTGTCCTAGAGATCTCTCCTCTAACACATTCATGACCACCTCCACCCTGGGCCAGCCTTAAGAAATGAAGAAAATGAATAGCCAAGAAAACACTGGATACCAGAAGAATGAGACTGGTGAAGAAGAAAAATAGGTCCAATTATACTGAAAACTGAGAGTTTCTCTACAACAATGGCCCAGCTAGATACCCTTGCCCTCCAAAAGAGGCAAGACCTTGTCCATCCCTGGGAGTTGGAGAGAGTAGAGGACAGGCATCATGATCTGGTGGTGGGAGCACAGTAGCACTCCACCTTTTAAAGGGAAAGAATTGGCAGTGACTACATATTCAATAAGGACACCATAGAAAAATCACCAGAGCAGATGACTAAGACAGACAAAAGCTGATTGAGGAGGAAGAATAGAAATGAATATTCCAAAAAAAGGATCAGTCTCATGGACAAGTAATTTGCAACAAAGGAAACTGACTCAAAGTCTTCTGAGGAAGATGAAGATATCCCATTAAATTCTCCAAAGCCCTGCAAAATGATACTGGAGTAACTCCAAGACCCTTTAGAATAGTTTAGCAAAGCAATCAAAGAATTAAAAATAAATTGGGAAAATGAAATGTCCCAAAGATATTGGGACTGAAGTTAGAAGTCTTTAGGAAGATACCAGCAAGTCTACCTAGAGACTAGTGAATTTAGACAAAAGACAGAGATATGCTCTATAACGATAGACTCTCTGAAAAAGAAAATGACAGAATGAATAATGAAATGAGATAATCTAAGGATTAAATGACTTCAATAAATATATCATGATAAAAGTAAACCTAATACCATACTCCATATAGAAAAATTGCTCAGAAATATTAGAAACTGACATCAAAGATAAACTTGAGATAATCCACAGAACAACAACAAAAAGAAATCTGACTTTTAAATCACCAAGAGAGTAGTACTAACACAGTCAAATTTTAGGATTATAGAATCAAAAAAGTAATATTTTAGGCAGAAAGAAATACCTCAGATTCCATGGGAATTGAATCAGACTACCAATGAATTATTCTTTGGTTCTGATAAATAAAAAGGAAAATTGCAATCATATTACAATGGTAGAGGAAATGAATCAGTATTTATTTACTAGTTTTATTTTTAAAGACATAGCAATTTTATATCAATAAGAAAAAGAAATCTAAAAATATAACTGGTCAATATATTTCTCTAACCAACAAAACATAAAATAATAATGTCATGTTTACAATAATCTTATAAAAAGTAAACAATCACTTTTTGATGAAAAGAAGAAATAAATGAGTAGTTATACCCTGCTGGTATAAATAGTTAAAAATATATTTATATATAATTGTCTAGTAAAATTCAGGAGTGGTGAATGTGTGGCCTTGAGGGCATATGTGGTTCTCTAGGTCCTCAAGTATGGCTTTTGACTGAATCCAAACTTCACAGAAGAAATCCTTTTATTATTTTTATATTACCTGTACTCTCTTTATCCGGTAATGTGCACAATGTATATTTCCGTGTTCCATTTAATTGCGTCCATTAATTCTCTTATGATGTTTCAATACTTCAACATGACTTTTAGGCTGGACTGTACAGACTCACTGCTCAGCCTCTCAAAGCTCCCACCCCTTTGTAGTTGTGGATTCTGTACCCCTCATGGGCCAGATTCTAGAAAACCATCTTTTTTTGTTTGGTTGGTTTGCCAGCTTTTGTTGTTTCAAAAGGTATCTGTTTTAAAAGTAAACCTCAGTCTTTGATATGACTATTAGTTTCTTCTGAGCTATAATTACAAAGTCTGGTCCTAGTCTATGAACAGTTAGGTTCACTTATCTCTAGTACTCTTCTTGACTTTACACATCTTTTTCTTTTTTTGTCTTTTTTAAAATTTATTTTTAGATTTTGACATTCATTTCCACAAAATTTTGAGTTCCAATTTTTCTCCCCATCTCTCCCCTTCCCCCACCCCATAACACCTTGCATTCTGATTACCCTTTCCCTCAATGTGCCCTCCCTTCTATCACACCGCACCCTTCCCTTATTCCCATCTTCTCTCTTTTCTTGTAGGGCAAGACAAATTTCTATACCCCATTACCTATATTTCTTCTTTCTCAGTTATGTGCAATAGCAATTCTCAACATTTGTTTCTAATACTTTGAATTCCAACTTCTCTCCCTCCTTCCCTCCCCACCCATCCCCACTGAGAAAATGAGCAATTCAATAGAGGCTATATATGTGTTGTTTTGCAAAAGACTTCCATAATAGTCATGTTGTGCAAGACTAACTATATTTCCCTCCATCCTATCTTGTCTCCTATTTATTCTATTTTCTCACTTTGACCTTGTTCCTCCCCAAAAGTATTTACTTCTAGTTACTCCCTTCTCCCATTTGTCCTCCCTTCTATCATCCCCCTCACCCCACTTGCCCCCTTCTCCCCTACTTTCCTGTAATGTAAGATAGATTTTCATACCAAATTGAGTGAGCATGTTGTTCCCTCCTTAAGCCATATGTGAAGAGAGTAAGCTTCACTTTTCCCCTCTCACTTCCTCCTTTTTCTCCTCCACTGAAAAAGATTTTTCTTATCTCTTTTATGAGTAATAATTTGCCCCATTCCATTTCTCCCTTCCTCCACCTAATATATTCTTCTCTCACTCCTTAATTTTATTTTTTATAGATTTCAACCCTTCTGATTCGACGCAGCCTGTACTTTCTGTCTATGTGTGTGTGTGTGTGTGTGTGTGTGTGTGTGTGCGTGCGTGCACGTGCATGTGTGTATAATCCCTCCATCTACCCAAATACTGAGAAAAGTCTCAAGAGTTACAAATATTAACTTTCTATGTAGGAATGTAAAGAGTTCAGCTTTAGAAAGTCTTTTATGATTTCTCTTTGCTGTTTATCTTTTCATGCTTCTCTTGATTCTTGTGTTTGAAAGTCAAATTTTCTATTCAACTCTGGTCTTTTCATCAAGAATGCTTGAAAGTCCTCTATTTCATTGAAAGACCAGTTTTTCCCCTGAAGTATTATACTCAGTTTTGCTGAGTAGGTGATTCTTGGTTTTAGTCCCATTTCCTTTGACTTCTGGAATATCCTATTCCAAGCCCTTCAATCCCTTAATGTAGAAGCTGCTAGATCCTGTGTTATCTTGATCGTATTTCCACAATACTTAGATTGTTTCTTTCTAGTTGCCTGCAATATTTTCTCCTTGACCAGGGAACTCAGGAATTTGGCCATAATGTTCCTAGGAGTTTCTCTTTTAGGATCTCTTTCAGGAGGGGGTCGATGGATTATTTCAATATTTATTTTGCCCCCTGGTTCTAGAATATCAAGACAGTTTTCTTTGATAATTTCATGAAAGATGATGTCTAGGCTCTTTTTTTGATCAAGACTTTCAGGTAGTCCCATAATTTTTAAATTGTCTCTCCTGGATCTATTTTCCAGGTCAGTTGTTTTTCCAATGACATATTTCACATTATCTTCCATTTTTTCATTCTTTTGGTTTTGTTTTGTGATTTTTTGGTTTCTCATAAAGTCATTAGCCTCCATCTGTTCCATTCTAATTTTGAAAGAACTATTTTCTTCAGTGAGCTTTTGAACCTCCTTTTCCATTTGGCTAATTCTGCTTTTTAAAGCCTTCTTCTCCTCATTGGCTTTTTAGACCCCTTTTTCTAATTGAGTTAGCCTATTTTTAAAGGTGTTATTTTCTTCAGTGTTTTTCTGGATCTCCTTTAGCAAGCTGTTGACTCACTTTTCAAGCTCTTCCATGGCCTGAGACCACTGCATATTTATTTTGGAGGTACTGGTTGCAGAAGCCTTGACTTCCTCTGATGGTATGCATTGTTCTCCCCCATCTGAAAGGATGGAAGGAAATACCTGTTCACCAAGAAAGTAACCTTCTATGGTCTTACTTTTTCCCCCCTTTGGGGGCATTTCTCAGCCAGTTACTTGACTTCTGAATCCTTTGTCAAGAGGAGGGTCCTAGTGCTCCCCCTCCCCCCAGGACTATGCTCAGGGCTGAGATTCAGATCAGCTTCTCAGCTCCCCCAGAGGCTTTAGGTGGAGTGCCTCACAAATGGACACTGCCGCTACCACTGCCGCCACCTGGGACCAATGCAGGGAGGTGTGTGTGGGGTGGGGGAGAACCCTGCTCCCCTCTTGCCCTGAGAAAGCCCTCTCACCGATCTTTGAAGCTTTCTTTGGCACTTGTGGATTGAGGGAATCTAAGACCCCATACTGCTGCTAGGGGTTCTGTCTTGAGGCCTATTCCAGTCCTGTTCCTTCCTGTGCCACATGGTCAGTGCTGGGCTCTGCTCCACATCCCATGCAATGGACCTTTCCTGTCAGCCTTCCAGTTTACCTTTGGCTGGAAATGTCTTTCACTCTGTTGTTCTGTGGCTTCTGCTGCTCTAGAATTTGCTGAGAGTCATTTTTTACACATATTTTATGAGATGTGGGGGAAGAGCTACAGTATGTGCATCTTTCTACTCTGCCATCTTGGCTCCAGCCCCTCAAATCAGTATTTAGGGTATAGTTTCCTCTCCCATTAAAAAATTAATATTATATTTGGTAGAATAATACAGATGAATGCCTCTTGGTGGGTAGAGTGAGAAGAGGGTAGAACAAATGGATCCTGGTAATGATTATTCCAGACTTATTCTTACAAGACCAACCCTCTCAGACTCACCTTATAGAACACTTCCCAGTTACTCCATTGAGAATTATCATTCCTGGGAATATATTCTAGAGAATCCTAGAAGAGGTTTGGAGCAAGAAAGAGGGTAGAAGGGGGAAAATACTTTATGAAAAGTGGCATTAATATCACTGGAAAAGATTAATGAATGAACTGGGGAGCAGGGAGGATCAGGTTCCATTATATTTCTAATCTGGAAAAGGGAAGCATTAAAGAAAAGGGGAATAGAGAATATTAACATGATTAGGGCTTTTTGGAAAGAGGAGATAGAGTTCAGACTACAGAAAGTAGGAATACTGACTTAAAAAGAAAAGGTATGGGTGTGTGTGTGTGTACATACAGATGTATGGGGAAAAAAAATAACCTTGATTATAATGCTAAAAGTAAATGAATTAAATTTCCCACTTCAAAAAATAATGTTGGATAAGAAAACACAATTCAATAATTAGTTGATTACAAGAAACACATCTGAAATTGATAGACATGTATAAAGTGAAAATGGTGGAATAGGACATAATCCATTCTACTTCAAGCACCACTAAGAATGAAGGAGTTTCTATTATGGCTATAGCAAAAATGGGTAAAGTCAAGTGAGGCAAACAGGGAAAATGCGTTATACTTAAAAGTACTATAGACAATAAAAAAAGGAACAGTTTTAAGTACATAGTAATAAATAGCATAACAGCTTAAATTCTTAAAAGTCAAGCAAAATGTAAAAAGAAGCAAGAATTTATAAATAAGTCTTTAATATTCCTCTCCCAGAGGCAATTGATAACTTCAACAAGGCAGAAGGATACAAATTAAAATTTTAAATCATTAGCATTCCCATATGGTGATAACAAAAACGGGGAGGAATGATAAAAGGTATTGTATTCTAACAATCTAAAAAAAAATGCATAAAACATCTGAGAGTTAACCCATTAAGACACTCAAGATTTATAAAAGGTAAACTCCCTGAGGGGAGGGACCATTTAGTTTTTGTCTTTGTAATCCATACCTAAAAGAGTGCCTGATTCGTAGTATTTGTTTAACCAACTGATTGTTTAATATGAATAAAACTATAAAACACTCTTTACAGAAATAAAGGGAGATGGAGAGACATTCATTGTTCATGGTTGGGTCAGGTCAATATAGTAAAAATGACAATACCATCAAAATTAATATAGCTTTAGTGCTATGTCAATCAAATTACTGAGAGAATACTTTTGAGAACTAGATAAAATTTTTAAAAAATGGATCACAAGTAGTCTAGAATGTCATGGGAAATAAAATGGAAAGAAAGAGGCAAATTAATTATCAGACCTCAAACTATATTACAAAGAAGCAACCATCAAAAACTTTTTTTAATATTGGTTAAAATTCTGAACGTCGCATCAATGGAACTAGCTAAAAAAAAAAGAAGCAGCTATCTAAAGCAATAGTCCCAAGTCTGACTAACTCAAGAATATAAATTGCTAGAGGAGAGAGGTCCTTTTTAACAAAAAATGGCAACATTAAACTTAAACTAATATCTTTTACCAAATACTATACCACAAAAGCTCAAAAAGGATATGTGAACTGGAAAAGGTCAGGCAATAAAAATGTAGAAGATTTAGAATGAAGTCACTTATACAACAAGGGCAAGGAGGAGAATTTTTAAGCAAATAAAGGATAATGAAGAACAAAAAAATAAAATACACAATTTTGACTAAATAGACGTTTTTACACAAAGAAAATGATTGAACACTGAATTAGAAAACAAATAGTAGGCTAAAAATATCTGCATATGATACTAGTGACAAAAGTCCACTATTCAAAGTATTCAAGAAATTAAAATAAATACATAATACCAAGAACCATTCTCTAATAGACAATCAAAGATATGAATAGTTTTCAAAAGAAGAATGGCAATCTCTAAATGAACTTCTAAAAAACATGCTCCAAATCACTAATAGCGAGAGAAAGGCAAATTAGAACAGATCTGAGGTTTCACCTCATGCCATGCAAATTGGCAACGATGACAGAAGATGAGAAAGGTCGATGCTGGAAGAAATACAATATAGTCAGCCCTCAGAGGGCCAAACGAAGCAAATTTCTTACTGTTTACTAAGCATAAAGAGTCCATTTGGGTAACTGAAGCCAAAAGGAACCCACTCTTTCTCAAGTAATTTTTTGGCCTTCTTTATCTTAAAAATTGCCACAATTTCCTAGTTCTCTCTGCTTGCATGGGGTCATTCTAAGTCTGTCCCTTATTACACACTAAAATAGGTATAATTTGTGACCCACTAAATCAGCCATTTAAATAGGAGTTGGACTCAGGTAAGAATTAAACAAAATTCAGATGTATAGGTAACTGATGATCCACAGGGACTCATAGGAAAAATAGAAAGTCAAAACATGATAGAAATGCCTGATTTGGGGTCACATTATAACTTCATTCATGTTTTTAGGTAGTTCGAATAAGTATAAGCCACTTTTTGATTCCCATGATCACTCTTTGGTGTCTATAGAACACTGAATCCCTGTTGCGATCCAGTCTCAGAAGTTTAAATGGAGAGTCTATTTATTATGTTTGGGAGAATTTCTATGCATCCTAAATCAGATGGCTTTTAATGATTCCCTCCCTCCTCCTTTTTTTTTAATTTGGGAGGTTGTGAGGATCAGAGAGGGAAGTGATGGGTAGGGTTGGAAATTGCTTCTAATGGAGATGACCTCACATCTGTTCTAACCTTGCTTGTTGGCTCTGGTGACTCTTCTCTAGACTCGGGGAAACTTGGACATCTACCTCCTTTTCTCCATCTCAGACAGTCATGGTAGTTATGGTTAGAGGGGGCGGGAGGGGAGAGATACATTTATGTGTCAAGAAGCCTGCCCCATAGCTGGTCTAGTTGTTTATCAGACAGGGAGCATTACCAGGGTGTTTCCTTCTGCTATTAATAAGATTGTCAGCACTCCTTCCTGTTCTGAATAGTGGAGGAGAGCGATTAAGGCTGCCAGTGAGAGAAGCTCACTCTTTTTAATTAGCCCTAATGCAGTGAAGGTTGTTTTCTTGCTTTGGCAGAGGGGAATAGTAATTAATATGGTGAGGAGACAGACGGAGAGTTCAAGGCCAGCATGTGTGCCCCTGACCCAGAGGTCACTAGGGAAGGGGGGTTGTGGGCAGAGGGCGCTCACATCTATAGGCCAGAGAAGACAATAGCCTAGTTCCCACAGGGTTGGACAAAGGCCTGGCTGTACTTCTCAAATCTCATCTCGCAACTGCCACATTATAGATAAATTCTGTTCTCCTGCTACCTAAAGTGGCTGGCTTTCCTGACCTCCAATTTAGGTGTTTTTTGTGTTCATAATGAACGACTTTCTTCACACTTACACTTCTAAACGCAGCCCTAAGGTCCCTTTGCTTCTTGACTTCTGCATGTGCGACTCCTATTAAGGCTAATGGGTGCTGGGTTTATAAGCTTAACTAGCAGGGAATAGGCTCTTTAGTACCTTCACCTTAAAGATTGCAAAGCATCATGGGGACCTGGGGCTCTAGACCTAGTGGAGTTTTCCCCCAGCTCAAGAAACAGACCCAGGAAGAGGCAGCTTAATTGGAAGAGAAAAGAGATTGTCTCCCAGACCTGACATGCTCTTCCTCTTCATCTGTACGTCCAAATACCTCACTTCCTCAATTACTCAGTGGCCACTTCTTATGAGAAGTGGTCTTTTAACATATAGGTCCATAGATTTAGAGCTGCAAAGAATGTTAGACATCATCCAGTTCAAAGTCCTCATCTAACAGGCCTACAGAGGTAGAAAACCTACAGGTAATAAGTGGCAAAGCTAGAATTCAAACCCAGGTCCTTTAGTTCCAATCTCAGGTCTTTCTCCATTGTACTGTGATGCCTTCTTGTATCCCTACATGATGGAACATAGTCCACTCTACAGAAGTTGAATATTGGATAATGCATAGATGGTGAATTGAATGTACTTCTGCATGTGATGAAGGCAGAGGTTATGAATCATATCTGCCCACTCCCCTTCCCAGATCAGCCAAGGAATTGCCCAAGAATATTCTTCCCAATGTACCAGACAATGTCTAGTAATAGTGAGTGAAAGCTCAAATATTTCTTTCCACATAATTGTGCACAAAACACCCTCTCCCTCTGTTCCAAAGCAGGAACCCAGTCAGATTTCCTTTTCTCCCTCTAAATAAGAATCTCTCCCTCTCTGCACTTTTGAGAGTGGGAATTGTATTCGAGGGTGATGTCTTCTTGAATGATAGAGAGATATGAAGTCACTGCCTATAAAAGAAAACATTTAGGACCTGAATCACCTCTCCCTGATTTAAGATTTTGATCCCACTTGAGATGATTTGGTTTTCTGAAGATTCCATTCAGCTTGTCCTTTTCCCTTCTCTGAAAAACAAATACATTTGGTGTTGCTTCTTAACTCTTTCAGGTCAACACTGATGTCATGAGTGCCAGCCATGAATCATGGCTCAGGCGACATTTTAAAAATAACATTGGCAGGATTGTGAATGCAGGCCAGACACCCAGGCACAATAGCAGGATACCGTAAATTAAGCTATAAGTCTAATCAGAATAATAAACATTGTGACGTCTTTATGCCCATAGAAGAAAGGGACAAGAAAGGACTCAACCTTGGCCAGTCTGAGATTTCATAAATAATAGATACTGTTGGCTTCTGGAGTTGTGTGGAGAATATTTGAGGTAGGCAGTGACCTTTCACCTCAAGTTTTTGCATATTGCAGGAAAAAACAAACATGACATTTTCTTCACTATGGGACAACACAGCTAAGACTTACTATTTCATTGGTATAAAGAACTCCCAGGAATGCAACTCTGTTTACTAATGCAGATTAGCACCTACTTTGTAACTTCAGGTCTTAGAGAATTGTCTGGGACCATGAATGATTAAATGATTTATCTAGGATGATATAGCCGGCATAAGGGAAAGGTAAGACTCAGACCCATCTTCCTGATTCTAAGGTCAGTTCATGATTAACTCTACCATGCTGCTTCTCCTTCCTCAATATATTCTGGTTAATCAGAGTCTCATAAGTCATTGGCATCTTTGAAAATAAAAGATAATGTGGTAATAGTGGACAGAGGACTGACCTTTAGTCAGGAAGAGCTGAGGTCATCTCAGCTCTCATACCAGCTAGGTGAAAATAGGGAAAGGTCATTTATCTTTTCCATGCCTCCAAGAAAGTCTTGAATATGCTAAATTTCAGACGTTGCCAGTAGGCATCCATGGAGGAATTCGACACCAGGAATTTCCCTTTGGCAATAAAATTACAGATCAGGACTAAAAAACAGAGATTTTTCAGATGCCAACATGTCTCTCAAACAATGTAGACACATGACACACAGGTTTAGTGTAAAACTTTCATGTCCAGAAGTTGTCTCATAACCATTTGCATTTTTACATACATACGTATAGGTCTGCATTTGGGCTCACAATTGTAAAGTGAGTTTTCATAATTTTGACTTAAATTCTTTGCAGTCACAATATTGTCATTTCCTCTGACTAGAAAAGACCCTTACCTTCTAGGTACACTCCATTCATAGTAGATAGTGTACCAGACTTGGGAGGCATGGAGAGTAGAGTTCAAACCCTGCTTCAGATATTTCCCAAAATGTATGGCTTTGGGTGTCAAGTAAACTTTTTTTAGCCTCAATTTCCTCAACTTCAAAATGGGAATAATAAAATCATCTTGCTCAAAGGATTCTCATAAAGATCAAATAAGATAATATATCAAATGAGATAATAGGTCAAATGCTCTACAAACTTTAAACACTACATAAATTTTGTAAGTATTAATAATACTACCATCACCTTCCTCCCTGGTTTCCTTTGTCTTTTCTCTTTCCCTTCTTTTGCCCTTTTGCCTCTCTTACCTTGTTTCCCCTGAATCTCCCTTTCCTTTGCTCTGGTGGACCATTCAGAATGGAGCTAGGCTCCATCCGTCACATAAAAAGGTCAGAGGTTGCCTCTCACCACATACATATGCAGAAAGGGAGCCCAATTGTGATTAATTGGCCCAGCCAGATTGCAGGCACAGTTAGCCAATTTGTCACAGGCTGGATCGCAGTCATCCCAATTGGGCTGCCTTTGGCCGATGCACAGCCTGGAGGTACTGGCCAGCTGTTATTTGCCAGCTAGGATGCCTTGGTGTGTTGCCAGCCACAGGAAATGAATGCATTTTGGAAACCTATTACATAAGAGTTCTAAGTCAGATAAACAAATAAAAACAGAAAGTGAGAGAGACAGAGGCAGAGAGACAGGGACAGACAGAGACAGAGAAAGAGACAGACAGAGGCAAAGATAGAGAGACATAGACAGAGGCAAAAAAAGAGAGATAAGGAGATGGAGAGAAGAGAATGGGGAAAAGGAAATAAAGGGAGGGAGGAATAATTAATAGTATCTTGGAAAAATATTTTCCTAAAACAGTCATTACAAAGGGATAGAAACAGACCGAAGTTTCTGTTGTTGCTTTCCAAGGAACAGCAGAGCTGATGGAGTGATTAGAGGGAGAGGGGCAGGGGCAGCAGAATTCCATAGAAAAGATTTCTATGAGCCCTCAGAATACTTTCCCTATTGGTCTGTGTTGCAATGTGGGCCAACAACATGGTGTCAAGACTATTCAGAAGCCTGTTATAGGTCTAGCATATAAAGACTTTGCCTACTCCTATATTTCAGAGAACTTTCCCATTCATTATTTCATATGGTTATCATAATAAGCCTCTGTAACAGTTAACACAAATGTTGATACCATGGCTTCATGGATGGAGAAATTGAGACATCATTAAACCCAAGTAATTAGTCTTCTATGACATGATTATTGGTGGAACTAGAGTTGTGGAAGCCCAGGTTTCTTAATTCCTGACCCAGGGTTCTTTGTATGACACCACACCAAAGAAACACACTAGATAATTTATCTTGGTCTTGTACACTGCAGCTGGGAAGGAAAGCCAGTTGAGGAAGCTTGTCCTTGTGATAAGTCTCCCTTTTTCTGGTACATAAATCCACTGACAGAGTGCTTAGACAGCTGGTCTACCTGAGGACAACTTAAAGAACTGGGCATTCCCAGACATAATAAGTGGGAACCATTGGTCATAATGGATAATATCCAGCATACTAATTTTCACCAACAAAATATGGTTTCTCATAAAGTCATTAGCCTCCATCTGTTCCATTCTAATTTTGAAAGATCTATTTTCTTCAGCGAGATTTTGAACCTCCTTTTCCATTTGACTAATTCTGCTTTTTAAAGCATTCTTCTCCTCATTGGCTTTTTGAACCTCTTTTGTCAATTGAGTTAACCTATTTTTCAAGGTGTTATTTTCTTCAGCATTTTTTGGGGTCTCCTTTAGCAAGGTGTTGACCTGCTTTTCATGCTTTTCTTGCATCTCTCTCATTTCTCTTCCCAGTTTTCCTCCACCTCTCTAACTTGATTTTCAAAATCCTTTTTGAGCTCTTCCATGGCCTGAGCCCATTGAATATTTATTTTGGATGTTTGGGATACAGAAGCCTTGATTTCTATGTCTTTCCCTGATGGTAAGCATTGTTCTTCCTCATCTGAAAGCATGGAAGGAGACACCTGTTCACCAAGAAAGTAACCTTCTATGGTCTTCTTTTTTTTCCCCTTTTCTGGGCATTTTCCCAGCCAGTGACTTGACTTCTGAGTTTCCTTTCCACACCCACCATGCCTCCAGATCCACCCAGCTAGTGCTCAGGGGCTGAGATTCAAATGTTGCTTCCCAGTCTCAGGGCTTTCGGTGGGGGCAGGGCTGCTATTCAGTTGAGATTAAGTTCAGGTGCTTGGGTGGGGGCAGGGCTGCCGCAAGGGGCTCAGTTCCTTCAGGAGGTTTATGCAGAGACCTTCAACAATGGATCCGAGCTCCTGCCTGCTTTGGGAGCCCCTGTCCACTGCTGCCTCCACTGCTGCCTCCCAAGGGGACCTGAGTTATGGGGACACCCCACTCCCCTCTCGTCTTGCCAAAGAGACTCTCTCACTCACCTTTAGCACCTGTGGGTGGAGGGGCCTGTATGGCCACTGGAGATTCCGTCCCTGGAGCCTGCTCGGATCTGCTCCCCTTGGTGCTACACAGCCAAGGCAGGGCTGGGCTCTGCTCTGGGTCAGGCGCAATGGACCTTTTGGGTCAGTTTTTCATGGCTTCTGCTGCTCCAGAATTTGTTGGGAGTTCTTCTTTACAGGTATTTTATGGGCTGTGGGTTTGGAGCTAGCATATGTGTATCTTTCTACTCCGCCATCTTGGCTCCTCCCCCCTCCAGCAACAAAATATGGAAAGTGATCAGAGTTCCATCTGAGTCAATATATCATAATATATTATAATTAACAACAATGATAATAGTAATAACAAAGCACTTTAAAGCTTGCAAAGGCACCTTCTTCATAGCAACCCTGGGAAGCAGTCCAAATATTGCCATCCCCATTTTACATATGGAGAAACTGAGGCTCTGAAAAGTTGACTGACCTACCCAAAGTCCAATAACCTGTAAGTGTCTAAAGTAAGATTGAAGCCCAGGTTTTCCTTAATTTAAATGCAATGCTCTATCTAAGACATCACCCTGCCTCTTGTGGTATAATAGATGGAGCTCTGGATTTAGAGCACATTCACACATATGCATGTATACACACACACACACACACACACACACACACACACACACACACACACACACACACACACACATACACTTTCTTGCTACTGATACATACCTGTAAACTACCTTGGAAAACAAGACATGGGAAACAGAGTCAGCATGGGGATGGAGGAGTGTACTTTGTTGATTAAAGTATTTCACTGACAATGGAAAGGAGGGCTGGAAGTTATATAATAATGGACAGGACGTGTGACTGAATGGATGTAAGAGACAAGAGAAAGGGGGGACTCAAAGGATTGGGCCTTTCATGGGAAATAGTGTGCCATTGACAGAGATAGAAGTTGGAAGCACATGTTGATTTCAGTGGGAATAATAATAGCTAGCATTTTAATAATATTTTAAAGGATAAACAGTTCTTTGTATATAGTATTTCACTTGAACTTCATAACCCTGTGAAGGAAATGTGTTGTTATCCCCATTATACAGACAATAAAAGAGAGATGGAGAGGATGGGCATGATCACCAAGCTACTGTGTATTGGAAATAAAATTACAAACGAAGGCCATCTAAGACCACCACTATTCATTAATCCAGAAGGTGATTGGTGGGCTCAGTTTATGTCCTTACCTTTCTTTGTTTCTCAGTAAACAGCTTTCCATCCCATGGGAACCTGGCTCTCAACTATAACCTTAACTTCCCCCTAAACACACAACTTCCTTGGGACTAACTGAATAAAGTGAATATGGCACTGATTTTAGGAAGCCCTATGATGACAATCCACCGACAATGGGCTAGAGCCCCAAATGTCATATGTAAAGAAAAATCTGAATCTAACTCCAAAACAATTTTTAGGCTTTGATCTGTAATAAGGGTGATTTAAAAAAATCAGAGTTGACCTGATTTCTGGGTGTAGCTAAGCATTTTGCTAGCAATCATTGCTGATACTGTAAATTATCTCATCCACTTCCCCAGATGGAAGAATGAAATGCTTGTGGAATGAATGAATTAATGGAATAAAGATTCCAAATAGAAACAAGGAATAAATGGAATGCCTGGGAATCAAAATGCATTGCCACTAAACTTTAGTAGAGAAAATTTATTTTTTTCATAAAAAATCTTCAGGCTGCAAGTTTCATTTCATCTCTGCTATTAATTCTGGAATTTGAAGGACTTGTGCCTTTCCTCTCAGACTGCAATGGATTTGTCTGGTTGGTGGGATATGGGTTTGATTTCACTTGTGGCTTTTTCAGTGTTCAGCAAAGATCCCATGTTCATGGGAGAAAAACATTGCAAACCATTTCCTCTAGTGGTGACTTACCCTTCCCAAGGTGGGTTCTTTCACAGTCATGAGGATGAAAACCCATCCATCCACTTTGAGTCCTGTTACCTTCATAGCTGCTACCACTCTTCTACAGAAAACTGGCAAGTGGCAAGGAAACATATGTCACCAATGGCTGAAGTTGGGGGGGCGGGAGTGGTTGGAAAAGGTGAAATGTTGGCACTCTATCCATTAAGCAACCTAAGGCATCTGGATTTGTGCCAGATCAGCAAACTCTAAATCAGTATATTTCAACTGGAGGATTTATGGCAGATCTACAAAGATGATAATTTATTTAAGCTCTCGTGCCTAGAATTTCTTGTCTTTTTTTTCCTGTTGATTTTTATTGGCACAGAATGTTTTACATTTACTTTTAAGCATATATCACCACGACAAGGATGCTTCGATGATGGCTATAAATGAAATATGTATCCTGAAGATATTTATGTAATTTAAAAAATTATTTTTCAGGTTTTATCCAAAAGAACTTGTTCAGTTAGTGTCTTCCTAGTGCCTCATCATATTTTACTAATCAGATACTAATGCTGGAACTAGCACACATTCCTTAGATATACTAAATATGTGAAAATATAAATTGTATTTTAAAATATCTCTCATGTAATGAATTATGTTCACTATGTTAAAATACCAATTTCTAGAGAAAATTGGTTTAAGAAAAATAGCTAATCATGGTACTCTGTGAAAACAGCACTTTTCCGGAATCATTTCGTTCTCAAGTACAGGAGATTTGGGGGCTGCTGTTTCGTTCTGCAGTCCATTATTTCCCTTTCCATTCATTTGCTGAACAATCATCTCCTAAAATATTGCACTTCTGCTGTGGTATCAACTGGCTTCTTTCCCAAAAAGATATAAATGATTTTTAATTGAATTAAGTTTAATTAGGTAAATTAACAGTTAAGCATATCATACATAAGCTTGTTCTGTTTATACTCCATTATCGAGATAATTTAGAGCCAAAGCAGAATGTGCATGACCAAAATTCCAATGCAAGAAGCAAGATTGCCTGGGGAGGAAGAAGGGGGAAAAGTAACGGTGGCTTGGTTAAATCTGAGTTGGTAATCTATGCTCTCGATTTGAGTTGTAGACAAAGAGTAGTTGATAGTCACAGAACACGCCTGAAAGAGAAGAAAGAAACATCATTGCCAAGCAAAAGTGTGTGATAGATGGAAGCATTTCTTATCCTTTTAATGGCCCCCTTTCTAGTTAAATACTGTCAAGTATTACTAATTCAGACTAACTGGGGCCTATTGCCTGTCTAAGGGATGGGTTTTTTTAAAGAAATACAATTTTATTACTTTCAAACCAAGTGTTGTCTAGTAAAGGATTTTGACAAATCTACTTTAATAAATAGGTGAAAATGAATTATAATTAGCTTACTAATTATTTGCATGAAAGGCAGGGGATACTGGAGAGTACTATTCCCAAACTGTACTATGGACGCTGGCTTTCTACATGCCAGGAGTTCCATGAGAAAATTTCAAAGCTATTGGTACTTTGCTTTTAATGTGAGTAATAGGAAATTACATATATGGGTGTGTATGTATATACAGATATACATACGTATGTTTCTATGCAACACACATGCATGTATGAATAATAAAGTATATAAATATGTGTATATACATATATTGTGCATATGTATATAATATTTTTCATCAATTGATGAAAAAACATTTGTTAAGGTATTATCTGTAAAGTGTTTTATGAACTTTAAAGCTCTATACAGATGCTAATTATTTTTACTAATGCTGGTGATGATGATGTAATGTGATTGCTGAGTGCTAGACATCATACTGAGTCAAGAAAGGTAGAACACAATACCTCATGCCCTCAAGGAGATCATATTCTAATGAGGGAGACAATATATAAATGATGAGATGTATCCAAGATATATAGAGAAGAGGTGTAATGGTCCCCCCAAAGGGAAGATAATGATATCTCAGGGGACTAGGAAAGGCTCATACAGACAGTGCATATGAGCTTGAGACATGTAGAAAGTCCAGGGTTCTACAAGGTGGGGGGGAGAAGACAATATATTCTAAACATGAGAGAGAGAGGTGGGATGTGTGAAATAAAGACAATAGACTGGCGTAGTCAGATAGTAGGTTTTATGGAGGAGAATAAAGTTTAAAACTGGAAAGTAGAATGAGTTTGATTTTTCTCAACTCTACTCTAAAAATTTCCCTGATCCCTATTTATTTGGGCCATTTTGGGGCATTCTATATCCCAAGCACCAGCAGATGTAGGTTCTGTTAACTTACTTCCTGTTCAAAAATATTCCATAGACAAATTTATTTGGTAAATGCTGTGATCATGGTGTTTACCAGGTATCCACCTGCCATGATTAGGATGGCGGAGGAGATGGCTTTTAAGGTCCCTTATAATATCTATGATTAGATAGCCATGATATCTAAATATCTATGGGTTTTTCTAAAATTCTTGAAAATTTGTTCTTGTAAATATTTTAAAGATTCCTCCTTTTCAGTCTCTTTACAGTCTTTGTCCTCTTTATGAAGACATTGAGTGGGAGCAAAGAGGCCAACCCTGTGTCTAATTTCTGAGAACTAATGTAGCTAAGTTTGGAGAGGCTTGTCAGCTGAAGTTTTGGAAAAGGCTCATCACCAGAAAGTATGAGATGAATTCTGAGGTCCTTCCAGCTCTGACATTTGTTGGAGAAGGGGCAAGACAAGTAGTGGAGATAATTCATTAAACCATCTACCATGTGCATCCCAATACAAGTCATGGGATGAGGAATTCAGACATGGAATCACAGAAAGGTTTGATATGTCAGAATAAACCAGCCAGCACCTATGTGAGCTACATAGCTCTTTTATGTAAGATCACCTTAGGCAAGCCACTTGTCATCAGGGCCTCAGTTTCCAAAGGTACCATAGAAAGAGAAAATGGACCCACATGCACAAAAATATTTATAGCAGCTCTTTCTGTGGTGGCAAAGAAAACTGAGGGCATTCCCATCCATTAGGGAATGGTTGAACAAGTTGTGGTATTTGGATGCAATAAATACTATTTTATTGTAAGAAATGATGAAGGAGATGATTTCAGAGAAACCTGAGAAGACTTGTATCAACCAATGCAAGGTGAAGTAAACAAAACCAGAAGAACAATTTGAATAAAGTTTAAAGAAATCAACTGAGGGGCTTTGATTATTCTCACTTGCCCATCCCAGACACAAACATATGTCTTGGGCCTAATTATTTATCTCTTAACTAGGGTATTTAATATCTCTAGACCTCAGTTTCCTTTTTTTATTAAAATAGGTTTGGAGTAGATGATCACCAATGGGCCTTTCTCTAGCCTGGAGCATAGAAAGTGCTTTAAAAATGTTTACTAAATAACTGATTTCCAATTTATTACAAGTCAACAAGTATGTATTGATGTCCAACTACAGGTAGTCAGTTGACTTACAGATAGGTAATGTGGTTGATTGGGGTGCAGCTGACCCAGAGCAACAAATCCATTAGTCTGTGGTGGGAGGGGAGGAAGGTGTGGTGGTGGAGGAAGTCCAAACTGCCTCTCCTACTGATCTCCTACTGAATGCTTCTTCATAGCTAAAAGGTTGTCCCATTTTCACTGACACGTAGTGCTGCGGACAATTCGTCCTCTGATTTGAAGTCAGCTGTTGCCAATTTAATCTATTTATTCTAGCATGAATAAAAAAGGTTAGTGTCCTTTCAGGCATGAATTATTTCCTAGCTCATTCCTGTTTCTTTACTTTTCCTCCCTTTCCCACTAGTGATGAAATGGGGAGCATAGGTTTCTGGTCTTTTTATGCCCTGCATCTGGGATGTATTGTGGAATACTGTTGAAGTTGTCCAAAAACGTGTCACTAGATTTTTGTTTATTCAAAAGTTGAAGTGAATTTAAATCCCTTAAATTTGTAATGTCAGTTTGATGCCTGTGTTAATCTTCCATGAGATTTTAGGATCTGGGATTGTGGGGGTGGTTTCATTCATGCAAAAATCCATAAAAGGATATGGTGCCAAATGTTGCTTTTTTTTCCCTTTTTGCTACAGAGGTCAGGGTGAGCATGCAACCATCTTTCCTGGAAGAAATGTGTATTTTCTGTGTTTCTTTTTAAAATACACGCACACACACACACAGGAATTTGGATATTTTGCCAGCCAAATTTCCAGCATCTTGCTTTCAAATCTGCCTTTTTCATTATGTTGAAAATCAGTAACAACCCAATGGAGAAAGAAGGAGAGAACTGTTTTGCATTTGGAAATACCAACAAAACCACAATCCCACCCCTTCTGGAAATTTATCACCAATGTATATTGAAGCCTTGTATACGTAAAGAAATGCAGGACTTGAGCTGCTTTTTGGGGGGATTTCAACATCATACACACACGTATACATACCAACTACTGCAGTTCTTCCATGACAGACGTGAATGCTTTTCAGTGATACACTTGATTGTTAGAAACTTCTTTGTGACAGAGGGAAAAAAAAATAATGGAGAGCTTTGTTGATGTTCAGTCATTTCAGACTCTTTGTGACCCCTTTTGGGGTTTTCTTGGCAAAGATACTTGAGTGATTTTCCATTTCCTTCTCCAACTCATTTTATAGATGAGGAAACGGAGGCAAACAGGGTTAAGTGATTTGCCCTGGGTTACAAAGCTAGTATGTGTCTGAGGCTGGATTTGAACTCAGGTCTTCCTGACTCCAGGTCTGGTGTTCTAATCTACCGCACCAGTTAGTTTTGGTATCACTTTAAGGATACAGATTACCCTCGCTGTGGCACCTAAGCAGGTCACTTCTCCCTTCCCATTACGAGAGGTTGTCAGGTGTTCCATGGACTTCTTAGACCACACAAGGATTACCTCTGTATAGGATGTACACTATTATGGCCCATGCAATCTCTCCCCTATTCCCAAGTGTGCACACCATGAAAGTCCCTAGCAATGCAATCTTTCCCTGAACTGGTGCCTAGCCTAACCATCAGAGACAAACTCTAATTCCTCTGTGATTGTTGCAGGCAGCCCCAGGGCTAAGGGAACTCAAGCTCCCCCTAATGTTTTCTTGATAACACTCCCTTTGGTCTCAGGCTTACAACCTCTGCTGTAGACAGGTTCAGCACCCAGGCGCTGGCTGAGGCTGGGGTTGATTTTAATACTATTGTGAATAAGCCCCCATCCAGTGTGCTCCCCAATAATTACCATACAGACAGAATTAATTAGCTTTTTAGAAAATGTTCTCTTTGAAAACAAAGGACAAACGCAACAATTTACTGAGACAGTAGAGTAAGAACAACTGGTATTAGAATAGCTCTCAAAAAGTCTGGGACATACTCTCTCCCCTCACATATGCAAAGTCCCTTGGGAAAATATGCTAAAGCACATAAAATAAAGGAGTAACTTGCTGCTTCCGCTTTCTGGAAATCTTTTTCTCTTTTCGTAGAGCCTTTGTGAAGTTCCCCTTGGGTGTAGCACTCTGCTGGGTTCTAAGGGCCAGTGCCCTTGTAAGGTCTGTAACTGTCTTTTTTCGTTTGTCTTTGGCTCCCAATAGAACACAACCATCAACTCCTTCTGTTCTGGGCACATTGCTACCAATATTTTTCCTTTCAAGTTAACAAGGTCATTATCTGGTGGAAGAAGGGATGAGGGTTGGTTATTAAGAAATTAAGGCTCTCTCTCCCTTTCTTTTTCTTCTCCTTCTCCTTCTTTCTTTTTCTTCTTCTTATCTCTCTCTCTCTCTCTCTCTCTCTGTGTCTCTCTTTTTCTCTCTCATCGGACTCTACAAAGCCAACATTCTATCTAACTATATTTCTATCTATCTGTCAGCATTTATTATTATTCACCTACTATGAGTCAAGCATGGTGCTGAGGATACAGAAGTCAAATGAAAATTCCATGCCCTCAAGAAGTGTACATTCAAATATTAGAAATGTTCCAATACAGAGACTTTGGGGCCATCACCACTCAGCCATGTTCTCTACATGAGTATTTCAATATTCTAGTAACCAATGTTTGCAAGTCTGTAATAGTTAGATTTGGTTGGATAGTAAATATGTTAAATGTCACTAGTTTGGAACTCGCCTATGCTCTTTTTGGTGGGAATTTGAAAGCAGCTGGTAGACTCCAGTTAGAAAAGTAATTTCCTGTTTTTGTTGTTGCCCAGTTGTTTCAGTTATGTCTGCTTCCTAGCAGTGTTATATAGGATATTACCAATCTCCCATGTCTTTCCTCCTTAACTCTCTGGGATGTTCCTCCTGTGGTCTGACATTATTGGAATTTGCCAAGGCAATCAGAACCTGATTCCTAAAGGGGAGGGGTGGGGAAAAACTATTAAGGATATTTTTTAAAAAGGAAAAAAAGAAAAGGGAATAAAAGGGGGAAAGAGAGAAGGGGTGGAAGAGGGACAGAATGTGAGGCAAACTATAGCTAATTTGTCCAGACTACCTAGCAGGAGCTCTGAACAGAATAGTAGCAGCAGAAGAGGGGAATTTGAGGAGCAAGACTGGAAATAGTCTATGAATCTTTTACAAGTACTAGTGATACTGACATTAATAATACTTCCCACATCAAGGAAAACACCAGAGTGGAATGGTAAGGTTGGGGAGGAGGAATGAGGTCTTTTATCTTTGCCTTGATTGTAAAATGGATGAGTCAGCCCTTGGCTCCCCAAGGTTGAGGAATTCATAGTGTGTGTTTCCATTGTCTGTTTCATTACTTCGTGTCACAGACTTAATACCCATTTGAGGCCTAATGGCTGCAGAATTACAGTAAATGTAGAATATGGTTTTAAACTGGATGGTTTAGGAGCTAGAGTTTCATTCTTCTTATCCTCTATTTAAAGCTCATGGAATAGCCAGACCCTCAAGTCTAAAAATTCTTTTAATCTCCTCACAATCTCAGACTGTTTCTGCTGAATTCTAGATCTGACTTTTATTAATGTTTTAAGCCTACAGTTAGAAGTTTATTCTACCTATCTCCCCAGATAATTTTTGGAATATAAGATATCTTTAAGGAAAAACAAACATCTGGGAGACAAACTTCTTTGACTACCAAGAGACAGTTTGTCTCGAAAGAGGTAGCTAGAAACAGTGAGCAGGGTAAGAGGAGATGGTATGCCATAGAGGTGATTCTCAGTCATCGCCATGATGGTATCAATAATTGAAATCTTTGTTGTTCAGTCATTTTCCAGTTTTGTCCAAGTCTTTGTGACCCCATTTGGGGTTTTCTTGGTAAAGATACTAGAGTGGTTTATCATGTCCTTCTTGAGCTGATTTTAGTGACTTGCCCAGGGTCACACAACTGTAAATATCTGGGGTCAGATTTGAACTCATGAAGATGAGTCTTCTTGACTCCAGACGAGGTGCTCTATCCACTGTGCCACTTAGCTGCTCTTGTTAATGAGCATGGAAGCATTGACTCATTTCATTTATGACCTGGAGCAATTTGATTGTCCTTAGACCATCTGGTGGTCCGACTTCCTGTTCCTTTTTCCTTGATAAACTACAGATTAAAGACTAGAAGAGCTGGACTAGGTATCAAGAACCCTGGACCTCCAGGCTCAGTTCTAACTCTTTAATGCTGGACCAGACACATGCATGTAGAAAGAATATAGGATGGAGAGGGGTCAAATGAGGGGAGCCTTTCCTTGAGAGAAAAGTTGTGACTTATCCATATGTCATCATCGCTAAGGGTGATCCAGAAAGATCTGCAGATCTCCTCCTCAGCAGAACTGATATCACGGTGGATAAAGTGCTGGACCTAGAGGCAGTCAGACGCTGACTGGCCAGGTGACCCTGGACAAGTCACTTAAATCTCTCTCAGTCTCAGTTTCCCCATCTGTAAAATGGGGATAATAATAGCACCCCCCCCCATGATTGTTGTGAGCACCGAATGAGGTAATATTTATTAAGTACTTTGCAGACCTTAAAGTGCTATGTAAGGGGAAGCTATTAGCTCCTTCAAGTGCATCTATGATTTTTAATGGGTTAATATCCATCCAGCATGAAGCATAGTTCTCTATGGTCTCCACGACATGAAGGGTTGAGGTAATTACTTCCTTTTGCCCAAATGATCTAGCTAATTGCCTTTAACTTTCCTTATTATGCATCTGGCCACACAAGCCTGAAGCCCTTTGCAGCAGGCTAAAGCATAGAATTCCTGCCCCTGCACAAGTGGAAGGCACATTTAATACCTGGAAGAAAAGCATAGATAGACAGACAGATAGATGACCTGGGGGTGTGGATGTGGGTGTGTATGTACATGCATGCACTCATACAAACACATCTGTGTGTATGTTTATATTATATATATATTTATAAACATGTATATGTTCATATGCATATGTATGTGTATATGTATTATATGTGTGTGTGCACTGCAAAAGTCCTTAGTGCAGTTTCAAGCTATTAATCTCTGCATATGTGTGTGTGTGTGTGTGTGTGTGTGTAAGTGTGTGTAAATACCACACTGAAGTAGCACAAGTAATCCTGCTGGACTTGGGACAGGTAGAACCGGAATCAAATCCAGCTACAGACCCTTAACTAGAAGAGTGATGCTGGGCTGGTCCCTTGAGGTCTTTGCATCTCCATTTCCCCATCTGTACAGCAGGGATAATGATAGAACCTGCCAAAATACGGTGTACTTCCAAAGCATCTTGGTGAATATTAAATAGGTATAGAAATGTTAGCACCTGTTATTATTTCTCCCCACAGCTGTGATCTCACTGTTTCTGTTGCTTGTGTGTCCTTTTCAAAGAGTACCAATGGCCTCTAGGCAGCTGCCAGTGAGGAAACACGCTCCATCAATGTCTGCTCACAATTATTGTGGATTCTAGAATCTTCCATTTGCCTGGGACTAAGAAATTATGTGACTTGCTTAGGGTCATCTGGCCAATTTGGATCAGACCTGGAGCAAAGTCTTCCTGACTCCTAGACCACACCATCCCATAGATATGATTTCTTAAATTTATTTGATCAATCAAGGTCAGCCTGGTCTTATTTTAAGGGCTCTCCACTGCTTTTCTTTTCATTTTAAGTACATGTGCATAACAGCTAGCTTTCACCCAGCACTTTAAGGTTTGTGGGGCGGTAGGGTGGTTCCATAGTGCACTGAGCCCTGGGCCTGGATTCAGAAAGATTCATCTTTATGAGTTCTAATCTGGCCTCAGACACTTAATAGCTGGGTGACCCTGAGCAATTCACTTAACCCTGTTTGCCTCAGTTTCATCATCTGTAAAATGAACTGGAGAAGAAAATCGCAGATGACTTCAGCATCTCTACCAAGAAACCCCAAATGGAGTCATAGAGAGTCAGACGTGAACAAAATGACCAAACAACAACAATAAATTAAGATTTGCAAAGCAGTTTTAAAATATTACCTTATTTGGATTGGAAAGGTGGGATAGGGCTTGGTTGTGAAGGACTTTAAAAAATAAACAAAAGAGTTTATATCTGAAAAAAAAAATATATTACCTTATTTGGTCATCACAGCAACCCTGGCAGGTAGCTGCTGTTATTCTAAGTTCTTCTAATAATTAAAATAGAGACCCTTGCCCAACAAACAAGTTGTTCGTAGTCAGTTGTATGGCTACCTAAAAAGAAAGCAACCTTCTCACATGTGCTCATGGTATGTCGCAAAACACCACATGTGCTTTGTGTGTCTCCTAAGCACAGGTGTGAGATTGTTTTAGGACTTGTGTTAACTTCCTCAGGCCACCAAAGTCATATTTGGCACAGAAGCAAAGACTTGCTAGGTTTCTGCGACTTGGAACTAGAAAGGATCTCAGAGGTTAAATCCAACCTCTTGAATGAAGACATTGAACCCCAGGTGGGCCCAAGGTTACATAGTGAAGGGTGAGAGCCAGCTTTGACCCCAGGTCTTCTGACTCCTACCTGAGTTGTCTTTCTCATCACATCATATCACAATAAGGTCAGGATAAGTATGTAGTCATATCATTGGGGAATTTTGCCTCAAAATATTGGGAGACCCCACGGTAAAGCTAGCCTTGTTATACTAGCCTTGTTAAGCTCAAATAGAAGGGGGGAAGGAGCCAGTACTAATTCTTGCATAAGGATCCCTGCAGGCAGCATATTGACTTAGTTTAAGAATGTAATGTGATCTATGTTTTACTGTATTTTTACTTATTTTGTTAAATATTTCCCAATTATGTTTTAATTTGGTTCAGGGACACTTGGGAGTATTACTGGCTATGTGCTTGACATCTCTGATCTAGGTGAAAGCTTTATATAGGTAAGCCCCCTTTATATGTAATTAGGCAGAAGACATAATGGCAAGGAGGGTGGGGCAATGTATACATTGAATTGGTACAAGCTGAAATATGTTTCCCATTGACTTATATTAATATTTCAAAGATGTATTTATAAGGTCACAGAAATTAGAGACACAAAAGTTGTTAGAGATTATATATTAAAGTAGCCTCATTCTACAGATGAGGAAACTGAGGTTCCCAGTATTAGAGTGGTTTGCCTAATGGAGCAGGGAGTAAAGCAAAGCCAGAATTCTCACTGAAAATAAAATTTGGTCAGAAGAAGATACCTCATAGAGGTAATTAAAATCTTACCTTAGAAAACATTTTAAGGAAATGTTAAAGGGAAATTATAGTTTATGATAAAATGTTCATAAAATGATCCAAATAGCTATTACCAGCATGTTAGGTAGCACTACAGAGGATAGATTGCTAGGCCTGGAGTCAGGAAGACTCCTCTTCCTGAGTTCAAATCCAATTTCTGACACTAGCTGTGTGACCTTTGGCAAGTCACTGAACCCAATTTGCCTCAGTTTCTTCATCTGTAAAATGAACTGGAGAAGTAAATGACAAACCACTCCAGTATCCCCAAATGGGGTCAACAAAGAGTCAGACATGACTAAAAATAACAGAATACCAAAAATAACACTACTATTAAAAGGTAAGGCAAAGGCAAAGGACTCTAAAAGTATGCCATTGGATTTACTTGTCAATTGGTAAATCATTATTATCATCACTTTTTTTGGGTCCAATAGTTTTCATATCAAACTTACTTGATTAGTGAAGTAAGTTAATGGCAACCAGGGACCTCAGTGGTTGGAGAGATAGACTTGGGGTCAAGAAGACCTGAATTCAAATTCCATCTGAGAAACTTACAGTCTTGGTGACCCTGGGCAAGTCACGTAACTGCTCTCTGCCTCAGTTTCCTAATCCTTAAAATTGGGATAATATCCACATTCAGAGAAAGAATTTTGAAGTCTGAATGCAGATGGAAGCATACAATTTGCTGTCCTTTTCTTCTGTTGTTTTGGGTTTTTTTTCTTCTTTCTCATGGTTCCTCACATTAGTTTATGACCCATGTGAAAATATGTTTAATATGGATGTATGAGAAGAGTATCTATATCAGATTATGCGCTGTCTTGGGGAGGGGGAAATGAAAGGAGGGAGAAACTCAGAATCTTATGGAAGTGAATATTGAAAACTAGAAATAAATACATTATAAAAAGTTAAATAAAATGGAAATAATAGAACCTACCTCTGAGGATTGTTGTGAAGATTAAATGAGATATTGGTAAAGCACTTTGCAAACCTTAAAGTCTTAAATGAACACTAGCTATTATTATTATTGTAGACTGGCATGTAGTGGGTACCTAATAAATGTTGAATTTTGGTTGATTGATCAATATTGGTATAAAAAAAACCATCACCCCAAAGTAATAAGCAGTCTATGTACTACATTTTCTGTTGGATACACAGTTAGTCATTTACAAGCATCTGTTAAGTATTTAATATATGTCAGACACTTTGCTAAGCCCTGGAGATACAAAGAAATGACATTAGCTGCTGGGGCAGCAGGAGAGGCCCCCTGTAAAAGATGGGATTTGAGCTTAATCTCGAAGTAAGTCAGGGAAGCTAAGGGATGGTGGTGAGGGGGCAGACAGAGCCTTTCAGACATGAGGGACAGCCATTTCAAAGGCACCTAGAGAGGAGATGGAGCATCCTATGGGAGAAACAGCAAGAAGGCTGGATTGTAGTATATGTGAGTGGGGAGGATGGCATAAGGAGCCCAGAAAGTCAGGAGAGGGCCAGGTTTTAAGAGGCTTTAAAAGTCAAGGAGAGGATTTTTAAAATTTAATCCTGGAGGTAATAGGGAGCTACTGGAGTTTATAAGTAGTGGGTTGTCATGGATTGATCTGAGCTATAGGAAAAACACTTGGTCACTGAGTGGAGGATCCATTGGCGTGTGGAGAGATGAGGTTGGCCAGCCAATGACAGGAGTCCAAGTGAGAGGTGATGAGGATCTGGCATGGGTAGAGCAAAGGGGACTTATACCAAAGATGCTAAAGTTAGGTAAAAAGGACAAAATTGGACAATGGATTAGAAACATGGAAGGGGTTCAAGTGAGGAGTTAAGGATGACATTGAGGTTGCCTTGAGAAATTCTTTCTTTTCTCTAAACCTCAGTTTATTTTCCTCTTGAGTCAGAATGGAGTGGTGCTAAGCTAACCCATCTCTAAGGTCTCTCATGGTTCTAGAATCCTCTAATTCTATGGGATTAAAAAGCCTGATTATCTGATTGGTAATATTTTGGGGGAATCTTAACTAGTGATCTCTCTGTCCAAGGTAAGCAGGGGGATTTTAGGAGACTCTCAAAGACTGTGGTGATACTGTTGGGGAGGAAGTTTGTTGGAGACAGTCAGGCTGGGGAGAAAAAGCTCAACTGGAGTGTGTCTGCCCGGGGACAGAAAATGCCTCAAGATTCCCATGTTGTCTTTTTTTTTTTTTTTTAACTGGACTTGTGATTTCATTAGGAACCAGCACTGGTCTTCTACTCTATAATGTATAATAATAAAGATTTGCCTAAGTCAACAAGAGATAGTGACTTGCCAAGGGACACACAGCCAGAATGTATCAGAGGCCAGAATTTGAAACTGTCTTTCTGATCATGGTTAGTAATAGCTAGCATTTGTAGAGCTCTTCAAGGTTTGCAAACTACTTTGCTGATATTAACTCATTGGATAGATGTTATTATTTATTATTATCCTAATTTTATAGATGAGGAAACTAAGGCAGACAGAGGTCATGTGACTTGCCTAGAGTTACAATGTCAGCTGTCTTATATCACCTCACATTTTAATTAATTATTGTTGCTTATTAGGTGAGAAGAACAGTTGTTTGCTGCTATGGCAAAGCCTCCTGGCCTTGAATGAGTTACATCTCTCCTTTTGTTTCGTGGTTGTTTAGTCATTTCAGGTGTATCTGATTCTCTGTGACCTCATTTGGGGTTTTCAGAGATACTTGCTTGGTTTGCCATTTCTTTCTCTAGCTCATTTTCCAAATGAGGAAACTGAGGCCAACAGGGTGAAGTGACTTTCCCAAGGTCACACAGCTTGTAAGTGTCTGATGCTGAATTTGAACTCAAGTCTTTCTGACTACAAGCCTAGCAGTGTCTACCCATGGCATCATCGAGGTGCCCTTTTGCTTTGCTATAACAACTCTAAGATTATCAACCTAATGGTGGCCAAAGAATGCCAAGGACTCTTTGTGACCCCTGATTACGGGGTCATTGAATTTAGAACTGGTTAAGACCCTAGAGATTTAGGAAAGACCCTTAGACATCACCCTGCCTGTAATTCGTCCAGATACTTTTATCATTTTTTACGGTTTCTTCTTTTTTTAACCTCTTCAAGATGTCCACATTAGGTGTTATATGAAGAGAGACTTGGAATTATTCCTCTTATGAAGGCAAGAGGCAATGGGGTCAGCTGTCTCAGACATACCATCCCAGATGAGAAGTCTCCATTCATCTATAGTGGGCAACCTGAAATGTTCTGTTACTTCCTTCCTTGGGAAGGAAAGGGGTTGTACGTTTTAAATAAGAGAAGTACATGAGCTCCCTTAGTGCCTGTCTAAGATTGCCCCTGGTTTATCTGTAGGGAGTATCTTTTCCCATCTGTCATATACCCAGGGCTGGGATATTTCTGGGTAGGAGAACTGTGGAATTGAAGGCGTAATAGGAGGACCATGAAACCATTCTCCATCAAATGGTGGAGGCTTACAAACTTGGCAGGATTTTGGAGGGTTTCATCCCCATGGGTTCACTTATTGTCTTCTCTCTAATGGCTGGCAGAGGCGCCTGGGCCAAGACAACCTGTGGGGAGGAAATATCCCAAAATACTAAACTTGTTTTAAGTCTCTTACATTTGCCATCCAATTCATGATCTCTAGTGATCTTTGAACAAAGAACTACTTGTCCTTGCTCCAAGGACTTTTATACACACATGCATGCACACAGACACATATAGATTTGCTTCTTGTTGAAGAGCAGTCAGTCAATAAGCATTTATTAAACTGCTACTGTGTGCCAGGCACTGTGCTTAATGCTGGGGATGCAAAAAAAGACAACAGAGAGAACATGACCTCAATGAGATCAAAATCTACTTGGGGAAAATGACAAGCAGCCAAATGTACAAAAAAGCTATCTGCAGGGTAAATTGTAAATCATCAACAGGAATAAAGCACTAGAATTAAGAGGGATTAGGAAATGCTTTCTGTAGAAGGTGGGATTTTATATCTGAGACATGAAGGAAACCCGGGGACCAATGAAGCAGAGAAGAAGGAGAACATTCCAGGCATGGAGGACAGCCAGAGAAAATACCAGAATCAAGAAATGGAGGGTCTTGTTCATGGAACAGAAAGGACAATGTCCCTGGATCAAAGAGTCTGTGGAGGAGAAGACTGGAAAGGTGGAGATACCTGGTTATGAAGGGCTTTGAATGCCAGAGGATTTTGTATTTGATCTGGAAGATGATGGGGAGCCACTAGAGTTTATTAGAGTAGGAGGGTAACATGGTTGGATTTTCACTTTGGTGACTGAAATCAGAAGATGGACTAGAGTGGGGAGAGACTTAAGGCAGGCAGACCCCCTAGCAGTTAGTGCAACAGTCCAGGTGTGAGGTGATGAAGGCTTAGCCTAGGGTGAGGGCAGTATCAGAGGAGAGAAGGGGACATACAGGAGAGATGTTGCAAAGGTACAATCAACAGGCCTTAGCACAGATGTGCCAGATGTGTCCTGCAACAGCTACCATATGGAAATCTTGTTCTACTATATACGCTGCATATATTATTTATCTGTTTATGTGTGTATATATGTATATGCATGTATGTATGTATATGTATATACATACAGATATACACAATAGATAAATTGGGGGAAAGAGGGGGAGAGAGAAGAAGAAGAAGAAGAAGAAGAAGAAGAAGAAGAAGGACAAGAAAGAGGGAGAGAGAGATTTATAACATGAAGAATCCCTTCCTGACTTACCTGTTTTGCAGAACTAGATGTCTTTATGCTAGCTGACAGAGAACATCTGGTCCATCTGTGCCTCTACAAAATGTAAACATTTTGCCTAATCTGTGGACCATTCAGGGACTGTTATTCAATGGATCGCAGGTCTTTCATGTGTTAGTGCATGTCAGTGTTATCAGGCACAAATTGTAAACTGCTTTGGGACATTGGTTGAGTCATTCTTTACTTTCTTTCTTGTTGTCGAGTCATTTCAGTCCTGTCTGACTCTTCGTGACTGCATTTGGGGTTTTCTTGGCAAAGATACTGGAGTGATTTACCATTTCCTTCTCCAGCTCATTTTACAGATGAGGAAACTGATACAACAAAGGTGAAGTGACTTGCTCAGAGTCACACAAGGAAGTGTCTGAGGGCAGATTTGAACTCAGGAAGAAGAGTATTTCTAACTCCAGATCTGGCTCACTATCCACTGAGTCACTTAGCTGCCCACTTTCTCTGTTCTGCTAATCTAATGAGGGAATTATTTTTGACAATAACAAAACTATAGCAGGTAAAGTCCACTGTGGGAGTGAAGTACTCCTCTAATAAGTAAATTAATTCTTCCCGGGGAACTTAGTTCTCTGAGGAGGTCATTTCCTAAGTGCGTCTCCATACTCTTTGCAGAATACAGTCCATTGAAATCAAAGCTGGAAAAAATATCTACCGTCATCCAGAATCTCTCCCCACTTTTTGGTCCCCATAATCCCTTATACAAACTGTTATTGAAATAAGGGAAGGTTTTGGTTGGGGTTGGGTTTTTTCCTTAGACCACCCTGTGCTGGACTCTATAAGACTTGATCCAATCCAGTCTAAATAAACCTCTACTACATATGTGTTCCTCACACAAAGATTGCTAGACGTAAATGTTGCTTTTCTTAATTCTGATTCAGTGTTGCTTGTTCTGGTCCCCTAGGGGGATAGTGAGATAACATATGGGCCCCAGATGATGCCACAGAATCCTTGCTTCTGAGCTCCAGTTGTATGAGGCCATGCAAAGTCCAGGAGCAGCAATCCTTCCTAGGCATGCCTAGAGCAACATCTGGGCAGTTAACTCAACCAGTACAGCAGGTACTAAGGGAAGCTCAACAGCCGCTGCTGTCACTCTTGACTACAGGCAGCTTAAAGGCTCTGAATTCATTCTAGATGGAGTCAGGCTTTCTAAAGCAAAGCTCCTGCCTCCCCTGCACCCAACTCCCAAAGGACTGAGTATTCCCAAACCAAAGACACCAGTCACTTGCCTTGAATTAAACTGTACATCTCCTCCAGCTATTAGGATTCTGGATCATCTTTATTTCTTGGCCATAGCTAAAAAGAGGATGAACAGAAAGTGGGGAATGTGTCAATGAGGAAACAGTAGCAGTCACATCTGCTGCTGGTTAGGTTCATTTACATTCACTCAACTTTTTCTATAACCCCATTAGATTTAGGTTTCGGGGTCTCATTGGGTGCATGGCAGGGCCCTGGTTGATTGTCTTCATCTGGGACTCTCCCCCTCCCCATCTTGCTGTAGGATTGTTTTCCCATTACATTTATTTTTGATGGCGTCCACAACAATAGACTCATGTTTCCTCAGCATCTGCTGTGATGGAGCTTAATGTAGCCATGCCCACGGGGACTTGGAAAGAACAGCCATCCTCTTAGGTCCTAGGCCAAATTCCTTCACCCAAGCAGAAACATCAGTTACACTTGCTTTTACAATAGAGTTTCATTCTGCTCCCCTGAAGCCCCCTCCTCTTCTCCTCCTCCCCCCTCCATCCTTCCCTTGCTTTCCTGTGGCAGGGTCTCCCATTTCATTCAGAAGACAGGGTGCACTATACTGTTCCTATTTGTTTTCCCCTCTTCCTGTGGGAATCAGAGGTTGGGGGGAGGAATTGATAAAAGCAAGCATTTTGCCATAAAAAGAAATGAAGAGGGCATTGGAAGGCCATCCAAACGATTCCCCAGGCTGTCTGTCTTTGAAAAGGGAATATCTGGCCAGGCCTACAGAACTCGCTGCCTCTGGAATTTGCTTTATATTTTACTGTGTGCAGCACATCCTCGTGTATGAATTAAAGATTAAAGGCAACTTAACCTGCATTTTGCTATATATCTATATACAGAGGAGAGCATGTGTACGTGTCTATAAATGTATGTGATATCTTCATATATGGGTGTAGATGTAAGTGATGTCTATATATGTACCCTGCTAGCATGAACTCCTGTTTGGCACCAAAAAGTCAGCCTGATTCCAGCCAGCCCTCCCAGGCTTACCACTCATTCCTCCCCTTCGCACACTCTTTGGCTCAGCTGAGCTGACCATCTTTGCTACTAGTTTCTTACCTGAGATGTTTGTCACCAATCACAGCCCCTTTATGCTGTCCTGAATGCCTAGAATGCCCTTCCTCCCTTACCTCCACCTATTACAATCTCTACCTTCTCTTAAGACATTAGCTCTTTATCCTTTCCTCTCCTCATTGTTAGTGCCACCCCTTTAATATTTGTTAGCCCTTACCCCCATTTAGGCATCTAGGTGATGCAATAGATACAGTGCCAGAAATTAGTATTGAGTTTAATGGGCCATGTGTCTCTCTGATAATATTGTAATGACTGCAAGTCATGAGATACACTAATGGTCTAGGAGAGAGGCAGTGTAATATGGTGGGAAGAGCACTGGTTGGGAGGTTAAAGGATCTGAATTGAAATCTTACCTTACTTACTATTTATGTAACCTTGAGCAAGTTAAGTAACTTCCCTGGAACTCCCTCTCTTTCATCTGTGGCATAGAGCAAAGGGTGTTTGAGGGTTGGGCTAGGTAGAATCTGAGGTCCCTTCCAACTCTAAATCTTTGATCCTATAAGCTAAAGACTAATAAATATGTAAGGAAGTAGGCCATAGTGGGCATGAGGAGGCTACCAGAGATTATAGCTAAGGAATTCCATGACTCAGGGTGTGAAGAAGGTGTGGTGGATGTTCAGAGAAACATATGACTAGAAACCCATTAAATTGCCTATAAGCACCTTTAATATTCATGATATGTCAAGAAATTGAGAGGACAGTCCCCATCACTTTGGGTGGATATCTATGACAGATTTGCAAGCTGAAATAGACAGCAGAAACATATATATGATGGACAGGCATGGATAAGTAGAAATCTTCATCTTGGAGAGAGTGCCCACGTTGTAGAGATTACAGACATATAGAAAGGTTATAGTACCATCAGCTTATCACTGCCATCCAAAAAGACAAATAATGTGAATTCTTGCCCTTGGACTGTACTAGAAAACAAGATGATCATGGGAATTTGGACCAGTACTCTGTCCAAAGTAACATCACTAGAAATGGACTCACCAGAAGGAAAATGGTTAGAGCATGATCACCCTGGTAGATATAACCAAAAGAATGATGAGTTTGAAGTTAAAGGACCTGAGATTCACATCCTGACTCTTTCATTTAATACCTGTGTGATGTTGAACAAGACACTTCACCTCAGTAGGACTTAGTTTCCTCATCTATAAAATGAGGTAGCACTAGATAATTTCTAAGACCTCTTTTTAGCTCTCTCACCTAATTCTGTCTGGAACCTATCTACTGCCAAAGAAAAATTTAAAAATGCAACTGGGTCACCTTGGCCACCATTTTCAAGCTCCAAGTGACTTTGCTTTCTCACCCTCTGCAAGGGGGATGGGAGTGTTGTTCTAGAAAACCATTGCCCCACTGGGGCTTTGAGTGGGTATGCATTGGGCACTGGCTCTGAGTATTCCCTGGAAACCACGATCCTAAATGGAATTGTTTGTGTGGCACTTTCCAACTTCCCCTGGAGCCAAGAGAGAGAGAGAGATTTACATTTCTCTGTCAATGTGCAACAGGTCCCAGTCATTTCCTCTCCTTTCAAAAAGATTCCAAATGAACATAAATCTCACTCTGGCTCTGACAGCCCCCAGTCATCTGTTTACCAAAATAAACTTTAAGCATACATTGAAAAATAATTCCTAGTGAAATATGCATCCCTGTGGCATTCAAGCCTGGTATTTAATGCCTTTTTTATGGTTAATAATGCATCAAAAGCATTCCCAGTCTGAATCTGTCATTACATCACATACATGATGTGCGAGGCCCATTTCAATGACTAAAAAACTTCGAGTCAGTTTTTATTTTTTAAAAATACTAATATATAATTATAGTGGCCTGTTTCCCCCATCTGTATTTCCTTTTAATAAGGCTGTGGCTTGATGAGATCAATCCATTATAAGTACCTACAGAGGTCCTTGGCTTATATAGATAAAGAGACAGACTATAAAAACAACTGCAAAATCCCCTCATTAGAACAGTGTTTGGGCTTGTAGAGCTCTCTGCTTTTTTAAATTTTATTTTATGCTATTTTATTTTAATAAAAATCAACCAAGATCATAGAAGCACAGCAAAGCCTAGTTCCTAGTAGACTTGAAAAGTAGGAAATTATGTGAAGATCACAGTTTCAATTTCAATAGTTGGGCCTTAAAAAAAAAAAAAACAAAACAGAAAGGGCCACTTCTTTTTTTTTCTTTCTTTCTTTTCTTTCCTTTTTTTTTTTTTTTTTTTGTAAATTGCAAAATTTGCCTATAATCAAAGTGTGTTGGGGGTGGGAGGAGGGGCTCTGCTTATGTCTCTGACAAGTCAGAAACCTAGTACTAGGGGATATCTTACCTAGTGTTAAAATCTATGAAGAATCCTTCTCACCCTATACCTATGATACCGAAAACTCTCATTCGCCAGAGACATTCACATGGATTAAGCAGTACCTTTGCAGCGTAGTTCTCAACCAAACTGGAAATTTATTACTATCCAAAGGAGATTTTCTTGCCATCCTTGACTCATTATTTCCATGGGTTGAAATCTGCCCAGGATCTACCTACACACATGTCTCTGCATGATAAATATTATTTGATGTTCTTTGAAGATTGATATATAGAGCAAAATGCTCCAAGACTGAAAAGGAAAACTGACCCAGGGTCAGTTATGATCTCTCTCTGTCTCTTTTTCTGTATCTCTCTGTGTCTTTATCTTTGTATCTCTCTGTGTCTCTGCCTTTCTCTGTTTCCCTCTCTTTCCTTCCTTCTGTCCCTTCTCTCTTTCCTTCTCTCCCTTCCGTCTTCTCTCTCACCTAAGATTGTAGCCAAATGTATGACTGGAGGATGAAGGCTTTTCTGGAATTATGGGCCGCTGGTTATTGTTCATTTTTTTCTTTTTCTTCTTTTAATCCCAAGAAAACTTTCTGAACCACAGAAACAATGCTAAATTCATATACTTAGTTATGTTTGGAAGAAGGGGGAGTAGATCAGCCATTCCTAGTGTAGGGTCAAAATAAGCGAAATGAGCCGTGAGGGTCATGTCCCCCTGACATGGCATCTTTTTCCCCCTTTGAGACTTGATAATAGTTTTATTTGACTACTCCTGGCAGAGTATTTGTGAGACTAAACTCATAAAGGCTGGAGCTAGGAGCTGGATGCCTCTTTTTTCTTCTCTTAGGTCTCTTAAGTCCTGAATTTGTGGGCTTTCCAATGGGACTCATACACTTCAAGTCCCATACAGTTTTTCTTGCATCCTTTCCTGTAAAGGAACATACAACACCAAAGCAAGGGGGGCGGTGTGCAATGCCCCTGAAGCCAGTACGTTTTTGGCAGCTTTGCTGGGTTGACTTATTCACCATTCATCTTTCGCTGCCCCTACATCTTCAAGCTCGGTTTCCCGGCCCCCACCTCCCAACTGCTGACAGGTCTCACAATCTCAAAGTGAATGCTGCTGATCTCCCCCTTTCAATGGCAGCTTAAGAAGTTGCCATGTGGTTGTGTTCTCCTTTGGACCCGTTTCATTTTTCTCCTTCCTCCCTCCCGCTTAGTGCAGTCCCTTTCTCGGTAGCCCTATTGTTTGGCTCCACGGTATTCTTAAAGTGTCAGACCAAATTTGTGTTTCCAGTACTTGTACCTTTTGCTTTTTGCCTTATTTTTTTTAATTGCCAGTGGCCCTAGCGACTCCAATTCCCATGGAAAACATAAACGCATCCACAGGAAAAGGCATATGCTGGGGAACAGAGATACCCACAGACAGAAGCTAGTGTTTGTGCTTATGTGTACAGACACACTCTCGAACACACAAATGCATACCATAAAGCTGGCTAATGTTAATGCATCCAGGTCAAAAATGACAGGATATTGTAGGGGACCAGTCACTTAATGAACCCCTGCGGGACCAGACTTGGTTACTAACAATTTCTCTCCAACTCATCAGGCTAGAGAATCACAGCCTTCGATGCTTCACTCCATCAAGTCCCCACATTGCCCCTTTCCCCTCCTCCACACAAATAAACCAATTACAGCAAAGCATATAAATGGGAACCCTTTTCTGAAAATATTCCTTCAACCTTTTCTCCCCTCTCCTTTACACAACCCCAATCAGTGGACTCAACAGACCCTCTACACACACACACACACACACACACACACACGTAGACACACACATGGCATACTTACAGAATTCCTGCTAGAATATCTTATCACACCACCACCATCCATCCCACTAAATCGTCATTTCAGAATTCAAGGTCACAATTTTTTTTTTAATTTACATTAATTTTCTTTTTGTAAAACAAACTAGGAGAGGGAAAGAAAATCCACTCCTACCCCATTATTGAACTTAGCCAGCTGACTGAAGCTCATACAATTGCTTTGTGATGGCACACTACTGGTAACTATAATCCTATTTACCCTGCCAGATAGTTCACTGGGTCTAGAGTCAGGAAAACCTGAATTCAAAATAGGCCTCAGATACTTATTAGCTGTATGACCTTGGGCAAGTCACTTGACTCCATATGCTCTGTTTCCTTAGATGTAAAATTGAGATAACAATCGTACCTGCTTCTTAGAGTTATTGTGAAGGGATAATATCAGTAAAGCACTTAACACCAGTGCCTGGCACATAGTAGGTGCTTAAGAAATTCTTCTTGAATGACAAATCCTTATTATATGTGTACACATGAAAAGACTCAACTGATCTAGGATCTTTTTCATTTGGATATTCCCTCTAAAATCATAGACAGCAACTCATCTATGCCTGCCCATCCTAATCAACTATTGCCCAAGATCTCCCATAAGTGGTCCACCTGCTTTCTCTTTCCCACTTTTTCTTCACACCTTTCCCACTTTCTCTTCACATTTCAAGGATACCAGCACTCAGACTATCCATCTCTTATCCTTTGCTGTCCCTCTCTGACCAGCCTGTATTCCTTTTTGATCACATAGTTCTCTGATGATGTTCATTGCTCTACTGTTGCAGTATGTTTGTTAGTCACAGAGAACTGACATCTCCAAAGAATAAGAATTCATATCTCTGAGACAGCAACAGAAAAGTACATGGTGAATACAAACAGACCACAAAACATAACATATGAAGAAGCCTAGTAAAGGATGTCATCAGAGAAATGGATGCATACTCACATGCACAAAAACTTAAATATAGAATTATAATGTTCTAAATGACCATATAGATCACCTATCTAGTCCAAATATATTCTTTTGCAAATGAAGGAAGCTATGAACTAGAGAAGTGGCTCACCTTAGATCATATGAATGGCAAACCACTAATGCATGTCTTCTGATGTCAGGTTCCTTGTTCTTTCCAGTGCCTTATGCTACCTTCTTTACCAGGGTGCCTGTCTTAGGATACAAAGGAAACATATGTGTAGCAAGAGTGTAAGTTGGTGGGGGAGAGCCAAGATGGCAGAGCAGAAGCAGAGACTTGCTAGAGCTCTCCCCCCTAACTCAGCCAAATACCTGTAAAAAATGACTCTAAACAAATTCTGGAGCTGTAGAACCCACAGAATGGCAGAGTGAAGCAAATATCCAGCCCAAGAAATCCTGGAAGGTCAACAAGAAGCATCTATCACTCTTGGTTGGATACAGAGCATAGTACAGAGTGGGCCATGTTGTCACATATGAGACCTGAGTAGACTTCTGCGGGACTGAATCAGTAGCACCTGTGGCAGTTTCCAGACTTCTTGACTCCAAAACATTGAGGATCAATTGGAAGGCCAGTGGAAAAAACCTATTTGAACCAGTGTGAGAGAGCAGAGTGGTCCAACTCCAGCCCTAGGACAGTGGTAGGGGTAGAAGAGCCTGCCACAGCCACAATAGCAGCAGGGTCAATGTCAGTGGCTGTTTCTGGAGCTCTAGACCCACAAAAAACTACCTAGACAAAGATCTCCAAATCAAGTAATTGACTGGGGAAATGAGCAAAAACAGAAAAAAAAAACATACTATAGAATCTTACTTTGGTGACAAGGAAGATCAAAACATACAGCTAGAGGAAGACAACACAGTCAAAGCTCCTCCATCAGAAGCTTCCAAGAAAAATATGAATTGGTCTCAGGCCATGGAAGAGCTCAAAAAGAATTTTGAAAATCAAGTAAGAAAAATAGAGCAAAAGTTGGGAAGAGAAATGAGAGTGATACAAGAAAATCATGAAAAATGAGTCAACTGCTTGCTAAAGGGGACCCAAAAATGCTGAAGAAAATAACACCTTAAATAATAGACTAACCCAAATGGCAAAAGAGATCCTAAAAGCCAAAGAGAAGAAGAATGCCTTAAGAAGTGGAATTGGAAAAATGGAAAAGGAGGTCTTGAAGAAAATAATTCCTTCAAAATTAGAATGGAGTAGATGGAAGCTAATGACTTTATTACAAATCAAGAAATTATAAAACAAAATAAAAAGAATGAAAAAATAGAAGATAATGTAAAATATCTTATTGGAAAAACAACTGACCTAGAAAATAGATCCAGAAGAGATAATTTGAAAATTATTGGACTACCTGAAAGCCATGATCAAAAAAAGAGCCTAGATATCATCTTTCAAGGAATTATCAAGGTTGCCCTGATATCTAGAACCAGAGGGTAAAATAGATAGAATAGAAATAGATACTATATTTATATTATAATATATAAATATAATAAATAAAATAGAAAAATAGAAAGAATCCACAAATCACCTCTTGAATGAGATCCCAAAAAGTAAACTCCCAAGAATACTGTACTCAAATTCCAGAGCTCCCAAGTCAAGAAAAAAAATATCACAAGCAGCCAGAAAGAAGCAATTCAAGTACTGTGGAAACATAATCAGAATATCACAAGACCTAGCAGCTTTTACATCAAGGGATCATAGCACTTCAAATATGATATTCCAGAGGTCAAAGGAGGTAGGATTAAAATCAAGGATTCCTATCCAGCAAAGCTGAGTGTAATACTTCAGTGGGAAAAAATGGTCATTCAAGGAGATAGAAGACTTCCAAACATTCTTGATAAAAGAACCAAAATTGAATAGAAAATTTGATTTTCATATAAAAGAATCAAGAGAAGCATGAACAGGTAAACAGGAAAGAGAAATCATAAGGGACTTACTAAAGTTAAACTGTTTACATTCATCTGATCATTTAATCTTTTCATCCTAAGCACTAGAGTAATGCAGGTACACATATATTTATTGCTTCATTATTAAATAAAATTTCAATGTGCCTTATCAACTAAGCTCAGAGCCCCCATCATTTCATCAAATATTGTTTATTTATTTATTAAAGTGGAAATATCTCCTTTCTAAACAATACTCGTATCTATCTATATATTAAAATCTCTTAATATTCTAGATTAAATGTTAAAGTGACTGAATATATAATATAACCATGAAATTAATAATAAAACAAAGATTGATAATTATCCATCTTGTTTTCACTTGTGAGAATGAGATGTTTTCACTTGAGAGAACATTCTCATGGTGACAGCAGAAGGTTTCTTACCTTCTGAGAACACAGTCTCATACTACATTCAGTATAACAAAGTCTCTTCATAAGAACTTTCTTCATCTATTTCACCAGATAAAAGCTAAAATAGTAATATTAAGAAAAACTCTCCTCCACTTTCTCTTTGTTTTCTCTCCAGGCATGAAAAGAAACATCTTTAGCTTCTCTCAAGCCATCACTGTTATTAGTCTCTCCAAACTAGTTGTTAAAACTGCCTTTTTCACAGCATTCCATTTGGCTCTTAAAGCTATGCTATCAGTAACTATAGCCTTTATAGTAAAAGTTTTTGAAAAAGGTATTATACATGTCATGGTAGAGGAAAATATTTTAAGACATTCCCAGTATTTTCAGGCCTATCGCATATCATCTAAACACAGTGATTGTGCTTATTGAAGACAGTCAATTATTCTGTAGGTTTGATGCTGGCATCCTATCTAATCCAGAGAATCAGTAGGATTTTGTTAATTACCTAGGCAGAACTATAAGTGCCAAAGACAAACCAAACATGATAGAGGAAAAGGTAGACAACTTTTCAGGAATCCATTTACTAAGGGAACTTAGTTTTACTCATATTGCCTTATAAGGTATATCTTACTTGTGGAGATTATAATAAAACATGAAGGAAACTATACCCATGAACATTTTGACTTGGTATACAAATACAAGTGAGAGACGTGGTCAAATGACTGGACAATAGGTCTAAAACCCTGAAAGACATAGTTTTAAATCCTAACATATTTCACAACACCTATTCACAACATCTGGGAAAATCATCTAACCTCTCAGAGTTCTGGGAAACTTCAAGACTCATAGGTTTCAAAGATGCCAACCTGCATTGGTGGATGGAATTGCTCCATATGTGAGTTCCTTGTCCCAACGAAATCACAAACCTGCTCCCTATCTCTGTAAGTACAAGGAAATGTTGAAGATTGAATACTCTTCAGTTTTTGACACTCTGGGTTTTCAGGTCTGATTTTCAAACCAAATACCGATGTGTTCCATTAGCCAGATTGTGACCTGAGGCAATGGGAGAAAGCGAACAGTAGGCATTCAAAATGACAGAGAGCTTTCATTTGTGAATGCTGTCGGGGGAGGATGGAAATGGACCTATTTTCTGAGGCCAGGGCAATTTTGCAAACATTGCCCTGTATACAGACTGGCTTGGAATGGGCCCTGCCATTCCTGGGGAATGAAGAGTGATTGATGTTCTCTCATTACACTATTGTGGGAGATTATATTATGTAAAACTCTGAGGACAATTTCTGATTCTTTCCATACATTCGAAACTGGAAGAGGTGGAGATGAAAAGTAAGAGATGAATCTGACCGAGAATTATGCCGAAGTGATACAGGCTCATTTCTGGAGTAGTTACAAGAGCCAGAAAAGAGGCTTAGTTTCTATAGAGGATAATATTCCCATTGGAGAAGAATGCAAGGTGATAAATGACTTTTGTGGTTAATTAAACAGGAAAGGAAAGGTGAGCCTTCAACACTCTAATGATATTCCATGTATAAGAACACTAACAAAAACCACTGTTAACCTAATCAAAGGACTTTTCCTTCTAATCCAAGACATGTAAAATTGCCTACTATTCTATTTTTGTAGTGAATGATCTATAGCATCAGTTTTCAAAGTGTGGTTGAGGTGCCCTGGAGGCATCAGAAGGAGTCACCAGAACCATTTTGGGGGGTCCACAAGGTCAAAACTATTTTCATAATAAAACTAAGATTTTAATTTTTCATATTGTAAATATTATTAGCTATACCTCACATGGACAAAAGCTTTTTGAGGGATTCTCGATAATTTTTAAGAGTGTAAAAGGGTCCTGAGACCAAAGTGGTGGACAGCTGCTATTCTACAGAAACATCTATGTGAACAGGTTGTTATAATAGATACTTATTTTCACAGGGACTGAGTATGTCACATTTTATGAGAAATAGAGTTTTTGCCCTGGTCTCTCATTTGCTAAAAGAATCCTTTGAGATCATCTGGTTCAACCATTTGTTTTTCTGTTGGACAAAAGAAGGGCTAGTAAAGTCAAAAGATTTGTCCTAGGCCACAAGGATAATATATTTTTTTTTTATTTCTGAGCTTCAGGCTCCCAAAACAAAATTCTTTCCATCACAGTACAGCTCTAGCTAGTCCAGTCCTTTTAAACTTGAGATCTATGAACTCCACAATAGGTCTGAGGAGATTTCAAAGGGTCCATGAACTTGGTTAAAGAAAAAATAAATCTTTATTTTCTCCAACCTCTAATTGATATACATTATTTTAAATACTAAATATTAAAATATATATTTTATTCTAGATCAATTATTTTAAAACCTTATTCTGAAATCAATGGATCAATCAATACACATTTATTAAGTTCCTACTACATGCCAGGCATCATGCTAAGCACTGGAAAAAAAATGTCCATAGGCTTCACTAAGCTGCCAGAAGGGTCTATGACACACAAAAATGTTAGGAATCTCTGCCCCAAAGCATGATGTGGGACACTGGAATCAAAGTCAAGAAATCTAGGTTTTAATCTTGACTCTCTCATTAGCCAGAAGACCTTGAGTAGACTCACTTAACCTCCTTAGATCTCTTTCCTCATCTGTAATATCTAAATTTCAAATCTAGACCAAATGATCTTAGAGTGTCTTAGAATGTGGAGACTGGAAGCAAACTTGATGTTTATTTAGGTCAGCACCTTCCTGTTTTTGTTTTTGAATGAACATCAAAAAACACAAATGTTTCGATATACAAAGACAAAAAAACAAAAACAAGAATTGTAAAAGAAATTGTATGTTTGTTAGTATGGATTTCTTTTCTTAGTGTATATTGAGTGTAACAAAGAAGTAACAAAATTGGCCTGGTTTTTAATCCTTTCTGAATTTTTTGTGTTTTTTTAATATTTTAGTGATATTCTTTTCTTCTTTTTTTATGATTACTCACTAACTCTCACTTCCCTCCCCAGTAGAAAACATTAACCAAACATGATCCACGTTTGAAAATATATAATGCATTCTGCACCTGTTGTCCATCCCCTTTCTCTCAGAGATAGGAGGTCAGCTTCACTGGTCTTCTGAAATTGTCACTATTTTGGCCAGATCTGTGAAACCTACCTGAGCTGTTCTCCTTTACGTTATTGTAGTCATTGTGTAAATTGTGTTCCTAGGTCCCTTTGTTGTCCAGATAAAGAATCTAGGAGCCGGGGGGTAAGGTGATTTATGGCATATTAAACTGTGTTTTTAATTGTTGTCATTCAGTTGTTTCAGTCATGTCTGACTCTCCATGACCCTATTTGGGGTTTACTTGGTAGAGTTATGGGAATGGTTTACCATTTCTTTCTCCAGTTCATTTTACAGATGAGGAAACTGAGGCAAACAAGGTTAAGTGACTTGCCCAGAATCACACAACTAGTGTCTAAGGCCAAATTTGAACTCTGTTTTTCTTGACTCTAGGCCTTGCACTCTACCTACTATACCATCTAGATGTCTTCACAATATTTTCAATGGATTAGGGAAATTTATTATGAATCCTTTTGTAAAGGGAAGAGTATTTTCATAAAGTGAATAGTTCACTTTCTAATTTATACATTTTCTTTTGTAATTCCAGATTGTCCATACATTGGTTTTCCTTCAACATGGGTATTTCCATAATATACTCTCTCTCATTAGATATTTTAAGATTCCTTCTGGGATCAAGAGTTTGGATAACTATAATTCTATGAATTATAATAATGTTATAACAATTATGTCACATATGATTGTTACATAATCTATAATTATATGTAATCTGTGTTATAACTATAATTCTGTAAATTAATTCTTGGATGAGAAGCCATCACTGATAAAAAGGTGATGAATGAGTCTTCTATGTAGCATGTTATATACATGTGTGAGTCTCTAGTTATGTGCATATATGTACTGCCTCACTCGCCACATCTTTAGGCTGACTCTCGCTCCCTTTTCCTGTGCACTATTGATAAACCTATTCTCCTCAGTGATATTCAGATACCTGTATCCTCTAAAAATCATAATTAGGTCAATGCTGGAGTTACACATTGCTTGGGCACTGGAGCCTCCCATACAAACCAGCACTCAATTCCTGTTGGAGTCAGCATAAGGAAACCATTGCCCACTCAAGCATACAGAGAGACAGGGTGAACGCTCTAGTGCATTCCAGCATGTCAATACCCCTGAATAAACTAATCAACCCATTTGCACCTTTATGAAAATGCATTTCAGAGTCAATGAAATCAATGTGGTGGAGGTAATTCGGGGGAAAGTAGGATGTGAGAGGTGGAGGGGAGGAGAGATAAAACGAAATGTTATAAATAATATACCAGCCAAAGAATGCTTGTAGCAAGACCATAAAGATGGCATCTCCTTTTTCTTTTCCATCTTCAACTGAAAAGGAAGTGATTGGGGAAAACATTCCAATCAACTACTAAAATTGGATATTTGATTTCTTGGTTATTCCCTTATTTTAATCTGGTGAAGTCAGCTGGTGGGTGGGTGGACCTTCTGAACTTAGGGCCATGCATTCATGTGCCCAAAGCAATGTTTGAAAATTGAATCCACTTGGAGATATTCCCCAGTGAAGTCTTGGAGCCTTTATGATAACAGATACCACTGCTTTATCACAAAATCAATACTGATGTACCATGGAAAGCAGAATTTTCCGCCATTTTTAATGCACATTTATTACATACATACAAACATACATATATACACATGTAATAAATATTTTATAAATTTATATTTATAGGTTTTATATATTTATAATTATTGATGTATTTATGTGTATTTACATTATACATGTATGCATATATTATATATTATAACATATAATATATATCATACATACATATATATTATACCTGTAAATATATATTACATATGTATGTGTATATGTATATATATTTCTCTTATACCGTCCTCTTGTTCCCTAGGCATACTTCCCTGAAAGACAGAAAACCAGTTAAGAGGTCACTGAAAGAGTTCAGGTAAAAGTTTTTAAAGCATGAATTAAAGAAGTATCAGTGAGAAGGTAAAGCACAGAAGCGCATTTAACAAGACTTAGCAACTACTAGAATACTGGGTCTAAAAAGAAGGCCAAAGGAATAGTCATGGAAGACTGGGAAGCTTCCAATCTAAGTAACTGGAAAGCTTTCAGCCTAAGTGACAGGGAGAATAAAAATGCCTTTACTGGAAATTGGGAAATTCAGAAAATGAGGTCATTTGGAAGGGGTAGGGGAGGTCGAGTCTCAGTGCTGATGGGGATCCAGGCAGAAATACACAGCAAGACATTGGAAATATGGAACTACTACTCAGAAGAGAGCTTAAGACTAAAGATGATTAATTCTTATTTCTTTATTTATTTAACTTTTAACATTCATTTTCACAAAATTTTGGGTTCCAAATTTTCTCCCCATTTCTCCCCTCCCCCACCCCAAAACGCCAAGCATTCTAATTGCCCCTATCACCGATCTGCCCTCTCTTCTAACATCCCTCCCTTCCCTTGTCCCCATCTTCTCTTTTGACCTGTAGGGCCAGATAACTTTCTATACCCCATTACCTGTATTTCTTATTTCCTAGTAGTAAGAACAATACTCGACAGTTGTTCCTAAAACTTTGACTTCCAACTTCTCTTCATCCCTCCCTCCCCACCCATTCCCTTTGGGAAGGCAAGCAATTCAATATAGACTATATCTGTGTAGTTTTGCAAATGACTTCCATAATAGTTGTGTTGTGTAAGACTAACTATATTTCCCTCCAGCCTATCCTGCCCCCCATTGCTTCTATTCTCTCTTTTGATCCTGTCTCTCTCCCCAAGTGTTGACTTCTAATTGCTCCCTCCTCCCATTGCCCTCCCTTCCATCCACCCCCCCACCCTGTTTATCCCCTTCTCCCCTACTTTCCTGTATTGTAAGATAGGTTTTCATACCAAAATGATTGTGCATTTTATTCCTTCCTTTAATCGAATTGATGAGAGTAAATTTCACGATTTTCTCTCACCTCCCCTCCTTTTCCCTCCACTGAAAAGCCTTTTGCTTGCCTCTTTTATGAGAGATAATTTACCCCATTCCATTTCTCCCTTTCTCCTCCCAATTTATTTTTCTCTCAATGCTTAATTTCATTTTTTTAAGATATGATCCCATCCTATTCAATTCACTCTGTGCTCTGTGTGTGTGTGTGTGTGTGTGTGTGTGTGTGTGTGTGTAATCCCACCAACTACCCAGATACTGAAAAGTTTCAAGAGTTACAAATATTGTCTTTCCATGTAGGAATGTAAACAGTTCAACTTTGGTAAGTCCCTTATGACTTCTCTTTGCTGTTTACCTTTTCATGCTTCTCTTCATTCTTGTGTTTGAAAGTCACATTTTCTTTTCAGCTCTGGTCTTTTCATCAAGAATGCTTGAAAGTCCTCTATTTCATTGAAAGACCATTTTTGCCCCTGAAGTATTATACTCAGTTTTGCTGGGTAGGTGATTCTTGGTTTTAGTCCTAGTTCCTTTGACTTCTAGAATATCATATTCCACACCCTTTGATCCCTTAATGTAGAAGCTGCTAGATCTTGTGTTTTCCTGATTGTATTTCCACAATATTTGAATTGTTTCTTTCTAGCTACTTGCAATATTTCCCTTTGACCTGGGAACTCTGGAATTTGGCCACAGTGTTCCTAGGAGCTTCTCTTTTTGGATTTCTTTCAGGAGGGGATCGGTGGATTCTTTCAATATTTATTTTGCCCTCTGGTTCTAGAATCTCAGGGCAGTTTTCCTTGATAATTTCATGAAAGATGATGTCTAGGCTCTTTTTCTCATCATGGCTTTCAGATAATCCCATAATTTTTAAATTGTCTCTCCTGGATCTATTTTCCAGGTTAGTTGTTTTTCCAATGAGATATTTCACATTATCTTCCATTTTTTTGGTTTTGTTTTGTGATTTCTTGGTTTCTCATAAAGTCATTAGCCTCCTCCATTCTAATTTTGAAAGAACCATTTTCTTCAGTGAGCTTTTGAACTTCCCTTTCCATTTGGCTAATTCTGCTTTTTAAAGCATTCTTCTCCTCATTGGCTTTTTGAACCTCTTTTGCCAATTGAGTTAACCTATTTTTCAAGGTGTTATTTTCTTCATAATTTTTTTGGGTCTCCTTTAGCAAGGTGTTGACCTGCTTTTCATGCTTTTCTTGCATCTCTCTCATTTCTCTTCCCAGTTTTTCCTCCACCTCTCTAACTTGATTTTCAAAATCCTTTTTGAGCTCTTCCATGGCCTGAGCCCATTGAATATTTATTTTGGACATTTGGGATAACGAAGCCTTGACTTTTATGTCTTTCCCTGATGGTAAGCATTGTTCTTCCTCATCTGAAAGGGTGGGAGGAGATATCTGTTCACCAAAAAGTAACCTTCTATAGTCTTATTTTTTTTCCCTTTTCTGGCCATTTTCCCAACCAGTTACTTGACTTTTGGGACCTTTGTTAAAAGTAGGGTATGCTCTGGGAATCTGTGAGATCTCAGTTCCTCCAAGGTGGCATAGTCAAGCATGCACTGGTCTGGATGCAGAGAGGGATTTTTATGCCCAGAATCTTAGCAGATACCTCTCCACAACCACTTGGCCTCCAGTTCCCAAGTCAGCACTGCGGGCTGATTTTCAGATAAGCTGGATGGGCAGGTCCTCCACTTAGTGTGAGACAAAGACCAGCTAGGCCAGGGCCTGCACCCAGGGTGGAGGCAAGACTCAGCTCTGCAGTGCCCCCAGGAGTTTTTACAGTCCAACAACGGAGCTTCCTTATGGGCTGCTGTGCAGTCTCTGTGGCCACTGCCTCCTGCTGGAGCTATGGGAAAGCCCTTCTCCCTTCCTGGTCTGCTGATTAAACCCTGTCACTGACCTTTGGCGCCTGTAGGTCGAGGGAACTGAGGCCCCGCTACTGTGACTGGAGATTCTGCCCCCAAGGTGTCCTCCTCCCAGAGTCTTGTTGCGCCACGCTGCTCTGCCAAGGCTGGGCTGGGCTCCATGCTCGGCTCTGTGTCAGGCACAACCGACGTTTCTGTGGGCCTTTCAGGTCACCGTGGGCTGGAAATCTCCACTCTGTTGTTCTCCATTTCTGCTGCTCCAGAATTTGTTGAGAGTCCCTCTCTACAGGTATTTTATGGGCTGTGGGGAGGACCCTGGGTAAGTGCGTCTTTCTAGTCCGCCATCTTGGCTCCACCCCCCAAGATGATTAATTCTTTAGGCAGTGAACTCTTTGAGAGCTGGGATCAAACTTGTTTTACTTTGGTTTTTGCCTTTCTTTCTATCGCCAGTACTTGGAACATTGCCCTGCGTATAGTAGGTGCTTAATAAATGCTTGTTGACTTGATCTGGAAATAATAGGACTATAAGAGACCATGACTCATCGGGAAAAGAGTGAAGAGAGAGGAAAGGAGAAAGAAGGACAAAGTCATAAAGATAACACATTTGGAGGGCAGGAGACAGAAGAGAAAGTAACAAGAATATTTCACCATCAGAGAAGCTATTGGTATGCTGGATAGAATGCTGAACCAGGAACCAGGAAGACCTGGGTTTGAATCTCAACTCGGACAATTGATAGCTATGTGATGTTTGCTAAATCACTTAACTTTTCCAGGCCTTAGTTAGTTGTCCAGAAAATGATGAGTTGACCTTCATGATTCTAAGGTTCCTGTCTAGATCTAAATCCATGATCTTCTGTATAGTGACAACATTTAGTCTCACTTCACATTTAAATAGTGGAAAGAGAGAGTGTGACGAACCTGAATTCTATTCCTGTCTCTGATGCCTTTAACCTATGTGGTGCTAGAGGGATCACTTAACCTCTTAGCTTCAGTTTCCTCATTCGTAAAATGACTATGATAACGCAAAGGGGTAGCTAGGTTGTGCAGTTGTTAGAGCACCAGTGCAGGAGTCAGGAGGACCTGAGTTCAAATTTCACCTCAGACACTTGACACTCACTAGCTGTGTGACCTTGGGCAAGTCACTTAACCCCAACTGCCTCATCCTGGATCATTTCTAGTCATCCTGATGAATATCTGGTCACTGGATTCAGGTGGCTCTGGAGGAGAAGTGAGGCTGGTGACCTGCACAGCCCTCCCTCACTCAAAACAAAGTCAAGTGCAAGTCGTGTCATCATTTCTCTGATGGCATGGTCTTCCTTGGCAATGAAGGACTAACACACACACACACACACAATAGTACGACCTATAGTGAAGATCAAATATATGAAAGACAATTTGAAAACTTCCAAGCCATATGTAAGGGAAAGCTAGGTAACACAGGACTTTCCCTTCTCAGAATTCTGAAAGTACTTTGTACCTTTTCACATACTTGTGTTCTATCATATACTATGACCTGTGTGAACATCTTAGTTTCCTTATTAGATTATAAGCTCCTTGAGGCCAGAGGCCATATTTAACTAATCTTTGCATGTCCTTTAGCACCTAACCCAGTGCTTGCAACCAGCATGCCCTTAATAAATATTTACTGAATGAATAAATGAATGAGTGTTTTAAAGGGGCATAAAAGGAGTTTTCAGAGAGAGAAAAAAATAAAAAGGAAAGCACAGAGTCACATGAACTGAGGGAAGAGAGGTTCAAGAAGGTAAGGGTCGTTGACAGTATCAAATGCTGTTGAGAGGCAGTTAGTGAACAAAAAAGCCCTTGGAGATGATGAGGGAAGGCAGATTGCAGGGGTTTGAGAAGTAAATAACAAGGTAGAGGAATCCAGAATAGAATATTCTTTGAATGTGTTTGTATAAGAAAGAAAAGAAAAGATGTAGGGGAAAGCATTCCCTCTATCCCATCTACTCATTAGCAACAAAATGGAATATCCTATGACATTCATGTAATGTCTAGAGTCATCTTTTAGAGGTAGAGGCTAATATGTTGTAACATACTTCCTTGCCATGTACATATGTACAATATTCTCTCTCTCACACACACACGTGCACACACACACACACATACACACACACACATACACACAAAGTATTCAAGTATTCATGATGATTAAAAATATGACTGAATGTTGGAAGTAAGCATGGAACCAGTAAGGTGGCCAGTGAGCATTTACCATGAGAGCTTCCCATAGGCTGGACATTCCAGGTGCAAGCCAGACTACAGCAAAATTCCTATCCTCATGAAATTTTGCAGATCCTGATTCACTGTCCCTTAACTGCAGCTTGTTATTTCTGGCATTAGAGGCTAAAAAAAAAAATAGCTTCTGGGCATGTGACACTATTCACAGGCCTTTAATGTCAGAAATAATGATCATGTTAAATTGGAGCTCATTACGACGAAATGAGACCTCATTGAGTCTCCTTTTTGGGGGGTTGTTTAATGATTTTTCCTTTTTTAATTTTTTTCTTACCTCCTCAGTAGCTCTGACTTGGTGCTCCAGGGAGAGAAGCTAGTGTTTGGAGTGGTAAATTTTTAAATGATAAGAAATATATACCCTTTAACAATGCAAGGGAAATTCTCAGCACTTCATTGTTCTCATCAACCCTGTCTGTTCCTTTGTTATAGCCTCTCAGAGAAATGTCTTGAGCCCCTTAAGCCACTAATACCAGTTGCATTGAAGGCAGCCACAAAATATATTTAGGGCATTATTTCAAGCAGAGCTTTTCTCGTAATGAACATGATAATTCCATTTCTTGAGTTGGGGGTGGGGGGATTTTAATTCAAAATATCTCCTTTCCCACTGTAGGACAGCTCTAACGAACTTCCTGCTCTATAATCCTTGACCAAAGCACAGAGGATTTGGTGGTGTCTTTATTGTCATCAAATGGAGTCAGGGACTCATTTATTTGTGATGCTGGATTGGCTAAAGAGTGGTGAAGACATGCTTCTGACCCTCCAGAGTCTTACCTTCTAACCCAGACACACTGATACTAACACATAAGGTCAGAGTATCCTCATATGAACATGACGGTATCACATCAAGGCATAACTGGACTGGTATGCTGTCAATAACAAGTTAAAAGAAAGTCCATTTTTGATAATGGAGCTCAAGGATGATTTGGAGAGAGTCACTGTGACACTTCCATAAGAAGGATACCATCAGCACAGAAAAAATAAAATTTCAGCTGTCTCTAAAGGATGGGAAAGAGGTCTTTTAGTAAATTTAGGGTATTGTTTTGGAGGATGCTGTAAGCTCCAAATGGAAAAAAAATAAACAGGCAGACTTGCATCTGTTTGGGGCAGTATCTTACAATAACTGATACATCTGAAAAACCTTAATAAATGCTGATTATTTTATTGATTAATTAATTAGCAAGTACTCCTTTTAGAGAATTCAGGCATGGTCAGGGCTCAGTAACAGGGAGCCCAAGGTAGCCACGGGAACGGATCAACATATAAAGTGTTGGCCAGAGGAGAGGGTATTAAAAATTGACTTTGCTTCCTTGACAGTGTTGTTTAAGACCAAACTTGGATCTTTGCCTCTTAGTTGCCAGCCCATTTGGCCAGTGGTAGCAGTGGTGTTATTTTTGAACATTCCATTAAAGAGATGATGAATTTATGATCACTGGCCACAAAACACAGAGTACCAAAACTGGTGCTCCTTTTATTTTCTTCAAATGGAATCAAGGACCCATTTGCTCAAAGAATATGAAATTGGCAAGGTTAGGATATAGCTAAATGCAAATCAGTTGCATTGTGCTTTGAAATCAGTTCTTTTCCAATTTGTTTTACTTCAAAGTACATTCTGGAGTCCGTACTTCTCCCCAGTACTGTTTTTTGCTCTTAGACTTGCTATGATACTTTTATCCCTTCAATTGCAATGCATCCCTTTTGCACTGCCTAATGTGTTGAAGTAAAAAATATCCCATTACCAGAAAACTTCCTAGAACAGTCTTGTGAGCACATGCACATTTTCTCAGGCAGTCAAAGAGTACACCTGCACCTGCCTCCATTTTCTGCTCCTCAGAGTGTCCTCAACCACCATTTTGTCACATCCTAGGAGAGGGAAAAAAACAGCCTTCTCATAGTCTCTCAGAAGTGTGTAGTGCTGATTTCTTCCAATCTTCTCTAAATAGAAGTTTTTCTCCCCCTCTTATCAACTCAGCACCCAAGTGAGTAATGTGCGTGCCCTGCATTTGAAATCTGATCTCTCTCTCTCTCTCTCTCTCTCTCTCTCTCTCTCTCTCTCTCTCTCTCTCTCTCTCTCTCTCTCTCTCTTTCTGTCTCACCTTTTTCTCCCCTCTCTCTCTCTCCTCTCTTCCCTCTCTTCAGCTTGGCGGAGCATTTAAAAATTAGTATCCCTTTATCTGCTGGGAGATGACCTTTTACACAAGCGATAGGGCTGTCATAAGTGATTTCTGATATAGAAAATAGTTTCCTGTGTGTTCTGACACAATGCATACATTCATGTACCTAATAACAATATGTGTTTGCAGTATATGCACATGAAGATGCCTGTAGAAATATACATGTATGTGCATATGTGTATGAATGTGTGTTAGTTATTATCAATGGATTAAAAGCTGCCAATCATGAATAGACAAATACAATTTAAACCAAAATCTTTTTAAGTCAAATTCAAAGTATCTGGGGGGCCAGGATGGGGAGATAGAAGACAAGAAAGTTGTCTGTAGGCTTTAGAGAAATTAATCACGATGCCCTCTTGAAGTCACGGCCATAGCCTTTAAGTAATTCTGTCCACAGATTTGGGGAGCAGGTGACAGTGAAAGGACTTTAATTCCCCAAGATGACATTTCATCATAGCATTCTGAATTTCAACCCTTTCCCTTATCAGATTTCTCTCTGCCTGATTCTCTCTTACACAGAAAGTTATTTGTCCATCCTTTTTTTTCTTCGAAATATTAATCTGTATTACTCCAGGATTCTGGAGCCAAAATGAAATGCCAACTTTCCAAAGAGCTGAGAGTGGAGCTAACAAACAAAGGGACATGAGGTAGCTGGAGTTTGGATCATTTGGTGGAAGCTTGTTGAAAATATCGCCTAGTATTAATATGTCTTATCATCAGGACCCAACCATGGCCTCTTTCAAACAATACATACCCCCAGTGTTATTAATATGCTAAGAAAAAAACTCAGTTTGGACAATTGCATCTAATATGCTGTCAGATGTAATGGAAATATTTGGTGATATGCTGACCTGCTGGAGTTCCCTCTGTTTTGTCAGTTAAGCAATAATCAAGGAAGGCTAGATCTTTGAGTACAAAGAAGACTCTTTACTAACTGGCCCTTACCCAAGCTGCTGACAGAATTGATTCTGAAAGTATTCCTGCTTTATTTAGGGTAGCTTATTTACATGATCCCTACTAACATTGTTATCATTGACCAAATACCAGCCGACCCTGGCATCACAGAAGGGATATCATGATTGTTTTGTCCAAGTCAGGTCTTTCAGTTGATCTTCAGATATGGGAGATTTCCAAGCCCCAAATACCATCTGATAGCCATTCTTACTTTCAGCATCAGTCCTGACACTCCCACCATTCCTTGGGAGGCAGTTAGGTGGTACATAGGAAGAGAGGCTGACCTTGAAATCAGGAAGACCTGAACACAAATCCTCCTTCGGATACTTACTAGCTGTGTGATCTTGGGAAAGTCACTTAACATGTCTGCTTCAGTTTCCTCATCTGTAAAACAACGATACTAGTAGAACCTACCTCACTCTGCAAGTCTTGAAGGGCTAGATAGATGCTGCCTGGTTTTCTCACTGTTTTCTTGTTTTTATTGTTTAGCCTTTCTGCTTCCCAAAGCTCTAATGGGCTTACTATTAAGAAAAGGAGGTAGCTACCCACATGCTGTCATCTTAGGGAGCTGGTAAGGTTTCTAGCCTCAAAACCTTCCCTCAATATCCTGCTTTCAGTGCCTGAACAATACTAGCATCGTAGCCTCATCCTACTGCATTAAAGAATTATCTCCTATGAAGTACCCCTGGGAGAGGTAACATATTAAGCTCTTCTTAGTCATCTATACCTTACTGTGAGTGAATACATCAGGTCCTTTTTAACTAGAGACCTAGCAGAAAGTAGGCATGAAGATTTTTGTTTGTTTTGGTTTGCTTTATGACAGGTCAAACAGAAGTAAATTAGGAGTTGAGTTGGTATTCCTTCTCTCCATCCGTTCCAACAAATGTGTCTATCCTTTCTTTAGTCCTCTTGTTGTCATCAATATAGCTTTTTTTAAAAAAAAATTCTTTTGTTTATCTTTGACATTCATCACGAACCTCAGCTCCTTGTGAATTTTAGTATTTCTGACACTATTTTCTATAGAGCTATGTCACTGTACATACTACTCCTCAGTTACCCTCCCATGCTTCCATTTTCTGTTCATTTTTCTCTAAAAATTTAAGTTGGTTGATGAGTTTCCTTTGCATCTACATCGGTCTCCCATCTCTCTTAGGTGCTCCCCTTATGAAACTTTAAGCCATTGTATTCCACATATCCTTTCTCTAAACTCTCTGTTCTTTGATGTACATTGTACTATCCCCAATTTTCTCCATTTACTAGAAACACCAAAGTGAAATGACAAGTTCTTCACAGAATTATTGCCATTTCAACTTTACCAACAGTTCTTCTTTATTGATCAGTAGTTCTTCAGCTCTATTCTTTGATCCCTTAAAGAATAAAACTGACTCCAGCTTAGGTTTATCATCTCCTTCACTTTTAACAGAGAAAGAGCTCAAGAAAATGCCTGGAGAGTTGAAATCTACCCCTATCTGTGATTTCTCTCTCCAGTTCATCATCCATTTCCTTCTGCCTGGGTGGTCTGTAGTAGACTTGCAGCACAATTTCATTTTTGTTTTTCTTTCCACAAATCCTGACCTAAGTTTTCTCCACCATTACTTCCTCCCTCCAAACTGTGAATTTTCCCCTAGGTGTATATCTGCTTTATCTTTAGTGCTAACCCTTTTCTCCCTTTTTAGAACTCTGTAAATAATTAAGTTGTTCCTTTCCAACGTTGTGAGTCACAGCCTACCAAATCTCAGTGACAATTATTTACCTTGTTACAATAAGATCTCCGATTCATCTTCTGACTCAATCATTTACCAAGCATTTAATGAATTCTTAAACTGTCCTAGGCACTATGTTTAACTGATTTAGATGATGTAGACTTTGGAAAGTCAGAAGGATGAGAGAGTCCAACTATCTGGCTGTCATCTAATGCCTTGTTCCACACATCCACATGGCTTTTCTGAACATGGACTCAAAGAGATTTATTCATTTTCTGAACAAATTTTTATTAAACAACTACTGCTTTCAAGGAATCATGAATAAATCTACCTTCAAGGAGTTTACAGTCTAGTAGGAAGTTCATTGAATGTACATTGATATTTTCTTTAAAGTCTAATTTTTTTTAATTGTGAAAAAAACAAGTTTTCCACCACACATAAAATAACCTGTGATACTAGATAGAAATCCTAGTCTCAAAAGTAAACAGTCTATTCTCCTTCAAGATAAATTTATTAGGAAAAGTCGGAAGATCATAAATTTTAAAACTAGAGTTGCCTATCCACTCTGACCCTCTCTTTGGAGATCTTTTGAAGATACTGAGACCTACACAGGCTAAGTGATGAACCCAAAACTATGCACATTACCACAAAGCAATAGTAAGATTTGAATGCAGATCATCTCACCCCAAACCCAATATTCTTTTATAAGATCACAGATGTAAAGATAGACGGGACAGGAAAGGTCATGTAGTCTAACCCCCTCATTTGACATATGAGGACACTGAGACCAAAGGGACTTGTCCTGAGTTGCACAGTTATCAATTGTCAGAGGCAAAATTTGTGTCCATGTCTTCCTGATTCCCAGACCGTTACTCTATGTACTGTACCATGTTGAGTCTCCAGAAATAAGTTAATTAAATAGACTCTCTAGAAAGACTTGACTTTCACATAGCATTCTAAGTTTGCAAAGCACTTGCCTTATATTATTTTAGACTACCTCCATGAAACCTGGGATGTACCATGGTGTGACTGCCATGACCACTCCAATGACTTGGAATCTAGTTACCTTTACCTGCCCTTGCTAGATTTTTATACTGAAATGAGGCGGGGGATATCCCCCCAAAGATAAGCTTTTAAGAAATCCACTCTCTGAAGATGCTGAGGTCCCAGCCTGGCCTGGAGATGAGCTGGCACAGCCCATCCATCTATCTCCCAGAGCACTCAAGTTATTCTGCTCATTTTGCATTAAATGTCAGCCTGGCTGCTTTCCCCCAGCAGCTAAGGCCTCCTTTGTGTGTATTCTTTTATTTTTCTCCAGAGATCTCGACTACTGTATAGTAAGTTTTTCATTTTACATTTTAAAAAGCTGAGTCTCAGCACATGGCAGAGGAGCCATGAGTTACTGTGCCATTTTCTACTTTGCCTTAGGCTCCCCCAAACAGAGTTGGGGGCTCAGGTCTTTACTGTAAGACAGCTCAGCTGCCAGGCTTGCTGCTTGGTGGGGCAGGCTTTGAAATCTCCCAGTAGCAGAGAAGCGAACTTTTCTTTCATTCTGGATACTTTTGTGTTTTAAAATCTTAAGCTTCATACATGCACATAGGAGAAGTAGCCCTGTCAGGTATCCCAGAGCCCCAAGGGGCTGGAAGCCATCATCTAGCCAATATGACAAACAGTTTTCAAAAATCTTTAGGCCTACAGGATTTACTTTGGTTCCACCAATGTCTTTTGACATTTATCCCTCCTCTTGTCTCTCTGTCTGTACCCTTATGGCCCTTCATGGTCCTATGACCTGGAGTTAAATAAAAACAATAATGATAATTCACATACATTTAAGATTTATAGAGCACTTCACATACATTACTTCCTTTGATCCTCGCAGAAATCCTTTCAGGGAGATGTGATCATTGTCCCTTTTTCACAGATGAGGAAACTGAGACTCTTATTCATGATTTGGAAATGACAAGAGAAAGTTAGAAGGAAGTAACAGGAGGCAGCTCAGTGGCCTCATTGATAGAAAGCTGGATGGACCCGGAGTCCCAAAATCTGACCTTAAATCCCCTATCTCAGTCAACTTGCTAGCTGGGTGACCCCAGGCAAATTATATGTCTTGTCTGAGCCTCAGTTTCCTTCTCCCAAGGTCTTTGTGAGAAGAAAATAAGATAATATGTTTAATGTGTTTTACAAACCTTCAAAAGAAATAAAGCGTTTGCTATATTGCTAGCTTACAGTTACGCGGCACTTTAAGGTTTGCAAAACTTTTGATAGACATAGTCTCATTTGTTCATCGTACTAACCCTGTGATATAGGCATCATTATTATACCCATTTTACAGATGAGGAAGCTTAGCAGGTATCTGATAAGCCAAGTCTTCCAAGTCTAGAACTCTGTCTACTCTGTCTCAGAATATATTATAGACTACAGAAAATTAGAAAATAAGAAGCAAAGGCAAGAGGAGGGCAACTATCAGGTTAGAAAGTGAGCTGGATCTGTAGTCAGACATTTTTGGATTCTGTCCCAGCTCTGACACTAGCTAGGTGAGCTGCAGCAAGTCTCTTGACATTCCCAGGCTTCAGTTTCCCCATCACTAAAATATGTATTTGTGGGTAGACTGTACTGCCATGGTCAGTGCTATATTGTACCAAGAGGTACCCATGAGAATGGCTCAGCTAGCATGTGGTTGGTCCTAGTACAAGAGAGTGAATGGGGAAGCTGTCAGGTGGAAGAGATTTGCCTGAGATGAGCACTCAAGGGACTCTCATGTTTAAAGATCAGGTTTCTACTTCCCTTCCAAAGGCAGGGATGGGAGAGCTCACCTGGAGAGCCCTGATGCTGCTCCCAAAATAAAAGTCTAGAGAAAATAATATGATCATCACCAAAAGTAAGACTGTGAGAAGGGTAAGGTACTAAAGGGGAGGCAAGCCCACCCTGGCAGTAGGGATCCCTTCAAACCCTCTAGTCCTTCTCCTACCCCTAAGGGTTAAGCTTCTTGGCTTAAGAGTGGAGTCAGTTTAGTCAAGTGGTCCCAGCACATTCCATGGACAAGATGTCTTTGGAGTGCTAAAACAAAAATGGTGGACATTGGTTCTGGATGAACTCTGGTCTCAGACAGTTGTCCACAGTCCCTATCATTACTGCCCTTGCTCTTTGACCTCTTTCTGTGGAACCAAAATGGCTTTCAATCTAGGGCTCTGCTCCATAGAGGGTGGGAAGATAGCAGACGCCTTCTAGTCTTATTTCTGTCTGTGTTCAGCCCTAAAGGAAACCAACTGGGGGATTATTGCATCATTGATAATAACAAACACTAACAGTAGCGAGAGTGATAATAAGTTGTTTAGTATTAATAATAATAACAGCATTTAAGTGTAAGGAGGCAGAGAAGTCTCTTTTGTAACATGTCTCCAGTTGAATTGCTTCATTTTGCCATTAGAAGGTGTATAAATATTTTCATTCATTCTTCCCTAAGGTGATTTTTCTTCCATTCATTGTATCACTCAACTGATACTATAGATGTGAGTCATAGTGACAGAGTTCTTTCCCCATCAATGAGCAGTTAGCAAGATGGAGGAAAGGAATTGTGGTGCTCTCATGTGGGTCACACCATGGCTGTCCCTAAGGAAACTCTCTTGGAAGACTCATCCAGTAAAAATAATGGGTAACCATTGCTTGTTCCACAATATGGGACTTACTGTACTGCTACTGAATCTCACACATAGCCCTTGCTTTCCATTTCTCTAGATGAGGTTCTTACTAATGGTATAGTGAGATAGTGTAGCCAAAACCACCTCAACCCCTACCCAATGAGCCACTTCTTACCACAAATTTCAGGTATCTAAGTGGTGCAGTGGATAGAGCACTGAGAGAATCAGGAAGATCTGAATTCAAATTCAACACCAGACACTTCCTAGCTATGTGACCCTGGGTTAGTCACTCAACCTCTGTCTGCTTCAGTTTTCCTCATAAAACAGGGATGACAACAACACGTACCTTGTAGGATTGTTGCAAGAATAAAATGAGACAATATTTGCAAAGGTCTTAGCATAGTGTCTGGCACATTATCCTCTCCCCTTCCAGCTCTAAAAACCTTTGGCTTGTAGACAGCCAAACTCATTGGGTTTATCACATATAGGTGCCAGGGTAGTGAGAATAAGAAACTGAAAGGTAGTTGGAGATTCATTTCTTTGTAATGAAAGAAAATGAATCCTGAGTTTGTGGAAATCTCTAAGTCTCATAAGTCAGAGTCCCCAAGCAGAGGTCGTTCTTAGCCTGCACAGAAGTTAAAAGTCTTAGGTCTAGCAGCATCTGAAGAAAAGGAAAATCCATATCCCTAGATGTTTCACTCATTAAACTCTGTGAAAGCAATTTGACAACATTTTGGATGTGTTTTGTCATTACAGGTGGTATTGGTGCACTGTTATTTATTTTAGCTAGGAAGAGGTGTGTGTATCCACATGTGTATAAGTTGGTGTGTGTGTGTGTGTAGGTGTGTATGTGTAAGTGTGTGTGTGTAGGTGTGCATGTGTAAGTTTTGTGTGTGTGCATGTGTGTGTACGTGTGCATGTGTTTGGGATGTAGATGACACTGAATCTATGACTTTATGGTTGGGTGTGAGTTCTATTGCAGGCTTCATCATGATTTTATCCTTAGAGCTAGTTCTACTGAGGAAATGTCTAGGGGCGGGGAGGGGAAAGGGGACCATGACTCTGACTAATACAGGAATCCTATGAATTTCTCTTATGCCCCTGGAACCTTTTATGGTGCTGTTTATCCCTCTCATCCACTCCCACCCCACCAAGTTCCTCCCCTACCTCACTCTCACAACTCATTCTGCTTGTAATACTTCCCAACAGTCAGGCATTCTAATAACCAAAGAGAAACATTTCTGAATTTTACATTTTCTTCTCCTTGGACTTATAGGAACAAGTTATAATTCTAATTAAACAACAACTTCGTTATTTAGTGCAGGAAATAAAATATTTGAATTACTTTCAGCAAATTCCAGTTTAAATAAAAGCAGGAAGATAATTACTGGAATATAAATTATTTACCAAATTAATTCTTTATTAGAATTTTGGAGGAATTCAAATATGTTTCTCTGGCAAATGCTACATAACAAATTAATTGTGTAATTAGTAGTAAATGTGTCATTTTTATAATTTCTTACTTATAATAAGCATAACCCAACTATTCCGGCTTCGTGTGTTCTTTGTAAACCCTTTATCTCCCTTGGAAAAAAAAATCTCGTTTAAGAGATCACAGGGCTGATCTTTTAAACTGTTGTCAGTAGTTATGCAAAATCTTCACAAAAGTACTGGTGGGCAGACTACAGGGACCCCTCGACTTTAATCAGCCATGAGAGTAGGCAGGATTTAGAAGTCATTTCTCAACTAGGGATCACCTGCAGAAAATGAAAAGTCCCAGAGAAGACTGCTGAGTACAAAATGCCATTGTATACATAGACTCTTATGGACTCTGAAAAGCCCTTTGACTTCATGGAAATAGAAGCTATGTTGGAAGTGGAAAGAGCAGAAAAGCCCGTGTGACATGTGCATATGAACATAGTACTAGTGTTTAGCCTTGAAAAGAAAAGGGAAGAGAGCCAGAAGTGGGGATCATTTCCCTTGAAATTCTTCACCCATTCACCCTGGATAAAAGGGAAAAGTTGCCTAGGTCAAGAGCAAAGATGGCCAACCATCTAAAGTTTGCCGGTGACATTTACTTAAAAGGACCAAACCATCCAATAAGTATCCAAGAACTGGAAAAAGTCAGGAAAGTAGAAATTGTGTGGTGAAAGCATATTTAATGCAAATGTGAGTTAAAGAATGCAGGCGATAATTCTATGGTAGGAATTGCTTTTAACTCATTAAACTATTCTACACCAAGTGTCATAGCATGATATGAGATGGAGGCCGTAGAACACTGAGTTAGGAGTCCTGCTATGTAGTGGTAACTCAGCCATTAAGATTTGGAGCAAATAACTTTATATTTCTATACTATAGTTTTCTCATTTATAAAACAAGAGGGATAGAATAAATTATTTCTAAATTTCTTTCATCTCTGGAGATCTCTGATACTGAAGAAGGGAATGCTTACCAAAGGAGCTTTGCATTGGACCAAGAGTCAGTCTCTAGAGGTTAAAGGTTATGAATCTATAATTCTCAAAAGGATTTCAAACCATGAACAACCATATTGTTCTAGATTAGTAATGATAAGAGAAACTCAAAGCACTACAACTCCGAACTGTCACTTCACGTCTAGAAAATTGTCAGAAATGACAAAAGATGGCAATAGACAATGCTGGAGGGCCTGTGGAAAGACAGACACACTATTAACATACTGGTGGTAGAGATGTGAATTGGTCCAACTATTATGGAAAGCAATTTGGAATTTTGCGAACAAAGTGACTAAAATGTTCATATTTTTGAACCTAGAGAAGGAAGGAAGGAAGGAAGGAAGGAAGGAAGGAAGGAAGGAAGGAAGGAAGGAAGGAAGGAAGGAAGGAAGGAAGGAAGGAAGGAAGGAACTGAGCAAAGAATGTGTTTTATCCATAGGACATTCCGGTGAAAATGACAGTGTCACTCTTGGTCTGTGTGGTCTGGGACAACTGAAAAATGACAAAAGCATTTTGAAAACTATCTTTTTGAGTGGTGGGATATGTCTGGATTGGTATCTAAGGTTACAGAGAAGAAAATATTTGATATTTCTCTAGAAATCCAAGGTTGTTCTTTGTTTAGCCTGGTAAAATATAGGGTCCATGGCTACCCTATCACTTCAGCTTGGCTCTCTCCTTTTTTCACATGCTTGCTAAACTAGCAGATAAGACAATCTTATAGATGGAGCTTAGCAGGATTTTGGCATTTGATAAAGTATCTGATGTAATTGCTGAGGTAGAACACTACAACAGTGATGCCATTTGGAGCATGCATTTGGAGCCAACTGAATGAATGGCTGAACTCAGAGTGGTCCTTAATGATTCCTTGCTATCTTTAGGAGGTCTCCAGTGGAGTTATCCTTGACTCCTCATTCTCCCTCCCTCTACTTCCCCCAATCTAATCAGTTGCAAATCTTGTCAACACCATCTCATCCATATCTCTGTCATCGATCCCCTTCCCTTCATTCATACCAAGCACCCTATTCGAGGCTGTCATCTAGTCTTGGCCTGGACTATTGCAACAGCCTAATAATTGTTCTCCCCATATCTGATATCTCCCTTTCTGATAGATCCTCCAACAGTTCCCAAATTGTTTTGCCAAAAGTGTTACTCCTCCACCCAAGAAGTACCTTCAATGGTTCTTTCAGAAAAAAAAGTGTGGGAGAGAAGAAGTATTAGGCCGCCTAACAAACTGAAGGTCTACAGAGCCGTTGTGCTGACTTCATTGGTGAGTGAGTGTGAAACCTAACTTCACCATGCCAGGAAACTGGATTGTTTCCATTTGAAATGTCTTGGGAAAACTCTGAAGATCACCTCACAGGATAAGCTACCATACACTGAGGTTCTTTCTCAAACTAAACTGCCAAGCATTCAAACTCTATTTCTGAGAGTGCAACTCCGATTGGCTGGCCATGTAGCCTGAATGCCAAATGTACATTTACCTAAAAGACTATATTACTGAGAACTTGCAAAAAGCTAATACTCAGAGGTTCGAAAAAGTGGCACAAGGACACTCTCAAGGTCTCCCTGAAGAACTCTACTATTGATTGTGAGATAAGGGAGATATTGGCACAGAATCACTCAGCATGACATGTCCACATCAAAGAAGGCACTATGTCCTGTGGGCAAAGCAGAATCGATGAAGCACAAGGGGAATGTGAGATGTGCACATCTAGAGACACCTCCACTCCAAATGTTTGGAGGGACTACTTGTGACTGGCCTGTGGTAGAATCTGCCAAGCTTGTATTTGTCTGATGAACCACAGTTGAACACACTGAGACATTGTATAAATGATGAATAACAACAACCTTCAATAATACCCTCTTCTACTGACATCAGGTTGACAAACAAACTCTTCTGCATACTATTTAGTGTGCTTGACAATTTGGCTCTAGCCCATCCACCCAAATTAATTGCACATCATTTACCCCCCCATACTCATTATCATCTACCTCTGCCACTTTAAACCCCCTACTCCTTTAAAGGTTCAACACAAGTGCCACCTTCAAGAAATTTCTGATTTCCCCCAATAGCTAATAAGTTCCATACCATATATATTCTTGTATAAATCTACTAAGTAGGGGTCAGCATGTTCACAGATTAATATATGTAAGATCTGGATGGATGGATTTGCAAAATATACTAAATCTACCCAAACAAATGCTTGTTGTTTGCTTAATTTGTTGAGTCCTCTCAGGGATTTGTACTTGTTCCTATGCTGGTTAATATTTTTATCAGTATTGTGAACAAATTTTAAGTGCCATACTTGTAAAATTTGCAGATGGCACAAAGGTGCATGGGATAGCTAACACACTATTGAACAGAGGTAAGATCAAGAAAGATCTTGGCAGCCTAGAAAATTGTACATTTGAATCTAATCTTAATGGCTACAAACAAAGTCTTTCACTTAGATTCAAAAGATCAGCTTCATAAGTGTAAGATGGGGTAGGCATGGTTTGACAGAAGTTTGCATGATAAAGATCTGGGAGTTTTAGTAGAGTGCAAGCTCAGGATGACTGTTATCACATGCTATTGCAGTCAAGAAGGGTACTTGAATGACATTAAGAGAGGCAGAGTGTCCAGGGGTAAGAAGATATGGGACTATACCCTTCACTGACTCAGTTGAAATCAAATTGGCCAGAGAACAGCCCAAACCAGATTAAATGTAATTGGGATAGGTTTCACAAAATAAATACAACATAGATAATAATTTGTGGTTTTCTAGTGTGCTGTGTCTAGTTTTCACTACCACATTTCAGGGAGGACTTTAGTAAACTGTGTAGTATACAGAGGAGGGCAACAAAACTGCTGATGGACTTTGACTCCATGCCATAGAAGGCTTAGCTGAAGGAAATAGAGATTCTTAGGAGAGAAGACTGAGGAGGGAGAGTGAGAGGAGGGAACATGTGATAATTGTGTCCCAAGAATGACTCTCAAGTGGAAGAGGTATTACAGTTGCCCTCTTGGTCCCAGAGGACAGGACCAAGGGGAATGGAAAAAAATTCCGAAGAGGGAAATTTAGGCTTATGAGAGGGGGAAACAAACAACTTCCTAACAACCAGAGTTTTCCAAAGGTTGAATCAGTTGCCTGAGGAGGTAGTGGGTTCCTTCACTCTGAAAGTCTTCATGCAAAGACCCAGTGAATATATAACAGAGATGCTGGAGTGATTCTTGGGGGAAGGGAGGAGTAAGGTTTGGACTATATAGCCTTTGATAGACAACTCAGAGTTGCTGTGATTGTGTGACAAATTATTGTCATTGCTATGATCATAAGAATGATCTCAGCAGAAATCTTTGGGGGAGAAAGGAATTGCAATCAGTTCCATTTATACCAGTTTCCATATTTAGCACATAGGCTGTTCAGTGTGCCAGCTACCACAACAAACACCTCCTATGTTTCCTATTTATGTTCACCCATCACCCAATTAACACCCCATAATGGCTACACACATGCCTAGGCTCCACCTTCCAAGCACAGCCCTATAACTTTTAACTCCCTCCTTTACCTATGTTTCTACATAATAGGCCCTTAATTAATACTCTTATTCTGACAGAACCCAATCTGTTAAAAATCAAATGGCTTTGATGAGACAATACACAAAACCAATCAAATGTGGTCATTCCTTTGTTCACCAAAGCAGACACCCAGGTGAAAATGCCGATGAATTGTGATTGTACTAGATGGATTAAAGCAATCATTGTATAATTTGTTTTTTCTATCCAGGTGAGGTATTTCCAAAGAATTACTGATGTTGTTTCTCCATCAAAACTAACGCTGGTCATTATTATTTACATGGTGACCAAGAGTGACAATGGTCATGGAGCTCAGTTGGAAACTTTAACCCTGAAGTAATCATTTAAGATACAGTAGAATTATTCTAAGATCATACACTTAGAGATGGAGACTTTGTAGATCATCCAGGCATTGAGATGAGAGAGATAAAGAGACTTTCCAATGGTCACATAGCTAATAAATGCCAGAGGAAGAATTTGTGCTCAAGTTTTCCTGACCCCAGGTCCAATGCTCTATCCAATATGATATTTTTTACATCCACCTATAAAAAAGAACCTTCCCTAAATGTTACAGACTTGGAGCCATGGAAAGTACTCATGGATGGAATGTATGGAGGGATTTCATGAAGGGAAATTTAAGACGTTTAGAATCATAGCACCTCTGGGTTGGAAGGGAACTTGGAGACCATCTAGTTCAATCCACACCCTAGCAGGACTCTTCTCTACAACACCCCCAAAAAGCCAGATGTATCAAATTGGCCAGCCTAAGCCTGATTACAATGAAATTGGGATATGTTTCACAAAATAAATCCAACATAGATAATGTTAATTTGTGGTTTTCTAAGTAAATACGTGGCCTTCAGGTATCTGTTTCTATTTGAGTTTGATAGCGCTGCTTTAACATATTAATCTGCACAGAGTATTTGCCCCCAAAGTAGATTTCACGTATGACTTTATAGGCTATAAGAACATCAAAGTAGACCTTCTAGGTCAGCAGAATGATCCAATTGACCAAGATCTGCCTTACTTACAAGGGAAGCAGAATATTGCTTCCATCTTATGGTATGAGGGGTGGTAGTATTAAAATTGTCTTGGAGAAGAGTAACAACACATTATCATTGCTTTGGACAAATAAATTAGATTAACTAACCAGTCCCTTATCAAGACTCTTGGTGACAATGTAGAAATGAATTAGGATAGAGGAAAGGGCCAGTAAAGGTTCAGTTCCATGATTACAATGTCATACTGAGAATCCAGGGGATAATATAGTCTCCGAGTGAAAGGAAAGTACTGCCTTGATGATGGCTACACACTTTTCTGCCCCTATGATTCTATTTCAGATAGGGCTATGAGAAAACCTTTTACAGGTTTCCAGGAGGTAGGAGAATTCAGTTATAATAGAAGTGACCAATAGGAGTTGTTTTCCATGTGTGGTTTTGGAGGGTATATCCACCCTGTTAAAAAAGGGAAATTAGCTTAATAGCACCTCTCTTCCTAAGAGCTCCATGCACTCTCATATTTAATTTATAAGATTATACTTATTAGTGGTAGAATGTGTAGCAGATTCAAAAGACTGATGTCTCTTCCTGGCTCTGATACTGATTGTGTATCCTTGAACAATTCTCACTGACTTCTGGGCCTCAGAATTATCACATGTAAAGTGATCCCCATCACCAAACAATTCATCATTTAGTGGCCAAACTTCAGGTGACATTTAGGTAGACTGTCCTTAAAATAACAAATACAATACTCAAAGCATATCCTTTCTGGTAGAAACTGAAAGAATATATGTATTCCATTGGCGTAGATTTCAAGAACCTTAGGAAAAGACATTTATACTTGCTTCCTCCAATTCCTCTCCTTTCACTTATTTCTCAATGCTTTCTCTCTCCAAAATCTATACATTGTCATATCTGTAGTATTTGTTACCATAAACTACCTTCTTCTCTTGAGTGTTGTCTGTTCTCTGAGTTTTTGTGACACTAGTTTCTCCAGGTTCTCCTTCTATCTCTCTGACCACTCATGGGGCAGCTAGGCGGTGCAGTGGATAGAGCACCAGTTCAGGAGCCAAGAGGACCTGGGTTCAAATCTCACCTCAGACACTTGACATTCACTAACTGTGTGTGTGACCTAGGGCAAGTCACTTAACCCCACTTGCCTCAACGTGGGTCATCTCCAGTCATCCTGATGAATATCTGGTCACTGGATTCAGATGACTCTGGAGGAGAGGTGAGGCTGATGACCTGCACAGCCCTCCATCACTAAAAAAAAAAAAAAAACAAAGTCAAGTGCAAGTCATGTCATTATTTCTGAGGTAGCATGGTCTTCTTCAGCAACAAAGGATGAACACACACAAAAAAAGACCACTTATTCTCATTATCTTTTACTGGCTCATCATCTGTATCACACTCTCTGACTCTGGGTGCACCCCTAGGTTCTGTTCTTGTCCCTCTTATCTATACGCTTTCCCTCGGTGACCTCAACAGCTCCCGTGGATTTAATTATCATCTCTATTATTGGGAAACAATTCCCAAATCTATTATATCCAGCCTCAGTCACTCACCATTCCCACATCAGCAACTGCTTATTAGAAATTCCAAACTGAGCATCCTATAGTTCTCTCATACTCAAGATATTCAAAACAAAACTCTTTACTCCTAAATCTGACCCTTTCCCAAACATCCCCATTTCTGTCAAGGGCATCACCATCCTTCTAGTCTTCCATGTTTATTTTTTTCCTGAATCCTCACTCTCCTTCACTCCACCTATCCAATTAGTTGCCAAGTCTTGCCATTTCTACCTCTATGATATAGAAAGGAGTAAAAATACAAGATTCCTTGGTCTACTGATTGCTGAATACAAAAAGCATTTGACTCTGTAGCTCTACAATCTCTTTCTCACATTCATTAAGATCACTAAAGCTTTCTTAATAGATGCAGCCCCTTTCCATCCCCTTTCCATCCATCCTTGCTTATTTCTCTTTAGAAAGATATGCAATGGTTTCCTATTGACTCCAGGACAAAATACAGACTCCTCAGATTGGTATTTCAAGAACTCCTTCCATACCATAGACCCTCACTGTCATTGACCTTGACATTTCATCTCCCATCTCCATACCTTTGTATAGGTTGTGCCATGTAACTGGAATATACTCACTCAGCATCCTAATCTAAGAGGAGGAAGACTTGACAAAAGCCCTAGCCATAGCACCACTTGTAGGCAACATCCATAAAATGCTTTGGAAACTTCCAGTATGAAATCTCCCATGAGTTCTCCAAGCAACCACCCCATTCTATTTCTGAGCAGCTTCCCTGTCCCCTCAAATAGAAGTAGAAGAGACCTCCAAGGCCATCTAGTCCAAGACATGCACAAATCAGCACACCTACTAATAGTCATCCAACTTTTGCTTAAAGAACCCCGGTGAAGAATTTACTGACTCCTGGGACAATCCATTCCATCTTTGGCAAACATATCTCTATATCAAGCCTAATTTTGCCCTTCTACAACTTTTACCCATTGCTCCTAGCTCTATCCACTAGAACCAAGCAGAATAAGTCAAATATCTTTTCCTTGTGGCATACATTAGTTCATTAATAATAATAATTAATAACAGTAAAATTATCATTATTTATGAACAAATATTTAGACAGCACTTTAAGACTGGCAAAGTGCTTTACAAATATTATTTCATTTGATCCTTACAATAGCCCAGAAGTGTTATTATTATCCCCATTTTGTAGATGAAAAAACTGAGACAGGTTAAGTGGCTTGCTCAGAATTACACAACTAATAAATGTCTGAGAAACTTGAGTCCTCCTGGCTCCAAATTCAATGTTCTAATCACTGTGCCAAATATTGGAAGACAGCTATTACACACCACCCCTACCCTACTCCCACCAGGTCTTCTCTATAGATTGTGGTATGTTCTTAAAGCTCTTGGACACTCTGGTCATTCTTCTCTAGACCCCTTTCAACTTGTTAATATTATGCCTCAAATTTGCCCTGAGCTAAACATAATACTCCACACATGCCCTGACCACAGCAGGATTATCACATCCCCAATCCTCAGCACTGCCTGGGTGTGGGGCACGTGGCCGACTCTGCCTTGCTCTGACCTCTGCCTCTTTAAATGCAGTCTGGCATTACTTCATCTTCTTAGGCCATTATTATCTCACACTGTTAATTCCTATTGAGCTTGACATCTACCCAAACTCATAGACCTTTGCTTTTCTTTCCTGGTGAACTGCTATCTAATCATCTCATATTTATGAGATTGATTTCTTGAGCCCATATAAACCTTTATATTTGTTCTTATGAAATTTCATCCTGAGTTCAGTCCAACATTCTAGTTTTTTGAGGGTTTTTTAAGATTCTGTGATCCGTTTCCTTTATTTACCTCCTACTGCTTTGCCATCTGAAAATTTATTAAATATATCATCTATTTCTTTCTCCACATCACTGACAAAGAAGTTAAGTAAGACATGGTGTTCTATCCTGGGAGCAAAAGGGAATTTCTGGAATGTAGGAATGATGTGATCATACCTGTGTTTTAGGAATCCTTTGAAATCTGCACCCTCAAAATACAGTGGGCATGTCAGACTACTCCCTGCTTTCTTCTCCTCTGTTACAGATTCTGCAGTGGAATGATTATTGACTGTCTCCCATGCCTAGAATTCTCCTTCTTCATATCTGCTTCCTTCAAGTCCCAACTAAAACCCCCACCTTCTACAACACACCTTCCCCAATCCCCCTTACTCCTAGTGCCTTCCTTTCTGTCAATTGTCTCTGATTTGTCCTGTATATGGCTTATTTATCCAAGCTATTTGCATGCTGTGTTTCCCTCCACCCTCTATTAAATTATGAGCCCCTTGAGAGCAGGAACTATCTCTTGCCTCTTTTCATATCCCCAGCCTGTAGCACAGCCCCTGGGACACAACAGATGATTAATAATTAATTAATGTTTATTGACTGACTTCCTCCCTCTTCCCCCCCACCCCAAGTTTCCCAGGATTTCCACCCCAGCAACCAGTTGTTGGTAAGAATCAGGTTCAGAATAGAGCTTTCTCTACCTTTTGAATGAAGGAATTATCATTAAGATAGGTAAAAATTGAGTCGACATTCTGATTTGGGCAGAAAAAGTGCTCCAGCATGTCTGAAAATTGAGTTTCTTTATTATGAAGGTATTATGATACCTACTTGTGAACCATTTTCCAAATTCCTTCTCTATTTCCTCTTCATGTTTTGGTGATCTGTTGTGTACAGACCCTGTAGGATGCCTGTGATAGATAGATAGATAGATAGATAGATAGATAGATAGATAGATAGATAGATAGATAGATAGATAGATAGATGATAGACAGACAGACAGACGGATGGATGGAAGGACAGATGGACATAGATAGATGGATGGATGGATGATAGATGGATATACAGATAGCTACATAGAGATAGATAGATGATATATGGAGATAGATAGACTGTTATACAGTATTTTATTTACTTCTGTTGATTTTCACTCAAAAGCTTTTTTACCATGCCTTCTACTTCTGAATCCAGGATTTCCTCCCAGGGGTGTGTATTGTTCATATGCAGTGCTCCTTCTCTCTGTCTTTTACATGTCCTATTCTTTTCAATAAAGGATGTCCTTCCAGAGCCATACTGCAGTCATAGGTCCTATCCCACCAAGTCTGTGTCTTATTTTGATTTTCAGTTCACCCTGTTTATTACCTGTACTTTTGCATTTGTGTATAGACATGGGAAACCAAGAATTTTATTTCTTGGTTTCTTTCTCAGATGTAGTCTTCTGTGAATTTCTGAGAATCCACTGCTGTTCCCTGTGGCATCCAACTTTGTAGATATGCTTGGGCAGTTTTATCCTTCCTCTTTCCTTTTCCTCTTAAAGCATTTTTATTAGATTTATAAGACCCTAGCAGATATAGTCTTACCATCCCTTGCTAGGTACCATCCTTGAACAAGAAAAAATTCACCATTATATATATATATATATATATATATATATATATATATATATATATATATATATATATATATATATATATATATATATATAATTTTTTGTCCATCTGTCATCTGTCTTTTTCTTTTCTTTTTTTTTATTTACTTTTAACATTCATTTTCACAAAATTCTGGGTTACAAATTTTCTCCCCTTTTATCCCCTCCCCCCCCAAACACCAAGCATTCTAATTGCCCCTATGACCAATCTGCTCTCTCTTCTATCATCCCTCTCTGCCCTTGTCTCCGTCTTCTCTTTTGTCCTGTAGGGCCGCATAGCTTTCTATACCCCTTTACCTGTATTTCTTATTTCCTAGTGGCAAGAACATTACTCAACAGCTGATCCTAACACTTTGAGTTCCAACTTATTTACCTCCCTCTCTCTCCACCCCTTCCCTTTGGAAGGCAAGCAATTCAATATAGGCCAAATATGTGTAGTTTTGCAAATGACTTCCATAATAGTTGTGTTGTATAGGACTAACTATATTTCCCTCCATCCTATCCTGTCCCCCATTACTTCTATTCTCTTTTGATCCTATCCCTCCCCATGAGTGTCAACCTCAAATTGCACTCTCCTCCCCATGCCCTCCCTTCTATCATCCCCCCCCCCCCGCTTATCTCCTTATCCCCCACTTTCCTGTATTGTAAGATAGGTTTTCATACCAAAATGAGTGCGCATTTTATTCTTTCCTTTAGTGGAATGTGATGAGAGTAAACTTCATGTTTTTCTCTCACCTCCCCTCTTTATCCCTCCACTAATGAGTCTTTTGCTTGCCTCTTTTATGAGAGATAATTTGCCCCATTCCATTTCTCCCTTTCTCCTCCCAATATATTTCTCTCTCACTGCTTGATTTCATTTTTTTAAGATATGATCCCATCCTCTTCAATTCATTCTGTGCACTCTGTCTCTATGTGTGTGTGCATGTGTGTGTGTGGAATCCCACCCAGTATCCAGATACTGAAAAGTTTCAAGAGTTACAGATATTGTCTTTCCATGTAGGAATGCAAACAGTTCAACTCTAGTAAGTCCCTTATGACTTCTCCTTGCTGTTCACCTTTTCATGGTTCTCTTCATTCTTGTGTTTGGAAGTCAAATTTTCTTAACAGCTCTGGTCTTTTCATCAAGAAAATTTGAAAATCCTCTATTTCATTGAAAGACCAATTTTTCCCCTGAAGTATTATACTCAGTTTTGCTGGGTAGGTGATTCTTGGTTTTAGTCCTAGTTCCTTTGATTTCTGGAATATCCTATTCCATGCCCTTCGATCCCTTAATGTAGAAGCTGCTAGATCTTGTGTTATCCTGATTGTATTTCCACAATACTTGAATTGTTTCTTTCTAGCTGCTTGCAATATTTTCTCCTTGACCTGGGAACTCTGGAATTTGGCCACAATGTTCCTAGGAGTTTCTCTTTTTGGATCTCTTTCAGGCGGTGTTCTGTGGATTCCTTGAATATTTATTTTGCCCTCTGGTTCTAGAATCTCAGGGCAGTTTTCCTTGATAATTTCATGAAAGATGATGTCTAGGCTCTTCTTTTGATCATGGCTTTCAGGTAGTCCCATAATTTTTAAATTGTCTCCCCTGGATCTATTTTCCAGGTCAGTTGTTTTTCCAATGAGATATTTCACATTATCTTCCATTTTTCCATTCTTCTGGCTTTGTTCTGTGATTTCTTGCTTTCTCATAAAGTCCTTAGCCTCCATCTGTGCCATACTAATTTTGAAAGAACTATTTTCTTTAGTGAGCTTTTGAATCTCCTTTTCCATTTGGCTAATTCTGCTTTTGAAAGCATTCTTCTCCTCATTGGCTTTTTGAACCTCTTTTGCCAATTGAGTTAGGCTAGTTTTCAAGGTGTTATTTTCTTCCACATTTTTTTGGGTCTCCTTTAGCAGGGAGCTGATTTGCTGTTCATGCTTTGACTTCATGTCTCTCATTTCTCTTCCCAGCTTTTCCTTCACCTCTCTAACTTGATTTTCAAAATTCTTTTTGAGCTCTTCCATGGCCTGAGCCCATTGGGTGGGCTGGGATACAGAAGTCTTGATTTCTGTGTCTTTGCCTGATGGTAAGCATTGTTCTTCCTCATCAGAAAGGAAGGGAGGAAATGCTTGTTCACCAAGAAAGTAACCTTCTATAGTCTTATTTCTTTTCCCTTTTCTGGGCATTTTCCCAGACAGTGACTTGACCTCTGAATATTTTCCTCACACCCACCTCACCTCCTGATCCTCCCAGCCAGTGTTTGGGGTCTGAGATTCAAATGCTGCTTCCAGCCTCAGGGCTTTTGGTGGGGGCAGGGCTGCTATTCAGTGTGAGATTAAGTTCAGATGCTCAGGTCAGGGCAGGGCAGCCTCACGGGCTCAGTTCCCTCAGGGAGTTTATGTACAGACCTTCAACAATGGATTCAGGCTCCTGCTTGCTTGGGGAGCCCTGGTCTGCCACTGCCCCTCAGCTCCTGTCTCCCGAGGGGGCCCGAGCCATGGGGGCACCCCACTCCCCCCTCGACCCGCCAAAGAGACTCTCTCACCGACCCCCGTCACCTGTGGTTGGAGGGACCTGTGCGGCCGCTGGAGATCCCGTCCCTGAAGCCCGCTCGGATCTCCTCCTCTCGGTGCCGTGGCCGCAGCAGGGCTGCACTCAGCTCCCAGTCCCGGCGCCCAGTCCGCAGCGCAAAGGACCTTTTGCGAGAGGTCTGCAGGTCTCTCCGGAACAGAAATCTCCCTCGCTCCAATGTTCTGTGGCCTCTGGGTGCAGAATTCGCCATGAGTTACCTCCTTGTAGTTGTTCCATGGGTTGTGGGTTTGGAGCTATGTGTATGTGCGTCTTTCTACTCCGCCATCTTACCATTTTATATTTTGAGCCAAAGTCCAGAAATACAAATTCCCTTCTCAGACACCATATATTTCACCAGCTCTTCACTTCCAAAACCTACCTTTCTCTTTTGATGTCTTTGTCTTGCTTTGGGCAGTGATGCATTCAGCTCACTTCTAACTTCTTTTACTCCCTGCCTCTTTATCCCCATTTATTAGATAGCCATGTACCAAGCCCCAATACATAAAAGGGAATCCCCAAAGAGATGCTCAGAAGAGATAATCATAGCAATCCTCACAGGAAAAATCAAGTGGATGATAAGTACTGATTGCCCAAATTATGAAATGAAATTTGATGGACAGTCTCGAGTTAGTCCAGCCATACAATCAACTTAGATGGGCATTATATATGAACACCAAATATTCAAAGGGACTATCTGTGCCCAACCTGTGGTAGAACATTCTGAGCTCATATTGGTTTATCAGCCATAGTCAGACACACTGAAATTTCACTTTACAATGGGGATGTCATTTTGGTCTTCTTCAAAGATGAAGGACAACAACCAACCAACCATATGAACAGTGAGGTCAGGTCAGAAATCTTTCAGATTAGGAAAATTAGAACAGCATGAATTCAACTTGGGAAATTATGTGACTCTTTTACTAATTACCCTATGGGGCAACGTAGTGACTCAGTGGCGAGAACACTGCTCCCAGAGTCAAGAAGACCTGAATTCACATCTAGCCTTGGACGCTGTGTGACCCAGGGCAAGTCACTTAATCTCACCCTGTAAAATGAAAATACCAATAGCACCTATTTCCCAGGGTTGCACGAGGATCAAATGAACTAATACAAAGAACTTAGCACAGTGCCTGGCACACAGTAGGCATGTAATAAATGCTTGTTTCCTTCATTCCACCCACCCACCCAAGCCACTTCATTACACAAGAGTCTGTCTTTTCAACACAAATGTTTCCCTTGTGATTTGATATTATTATTAATCTTAGAGCTCCACATTTTGAAGAATCAAAATGTAGGTGATCCAAAAGTTAATCAAGGATACAACTAGGCCATGGAAAAGAAATTCTCAGGAGAATTATAATCTATTGGATTTTCACTTAATCTCCACTAAGCACTGGGTATACAAAGAAAGGAAAAAGCAGTCCTTGTTCTCAAGAGGATTATAATCAATCTATTGGATTGTCATTTAATCTCCATCAATTTCCTACAGCAGATATGTGATGTGGTGGATAAAGTGCTACAACTGGAGTCAGGAAACTTGTTCAAATTTCATCTTAATTGCTTACTATCCACGTGACCCTGGGAAAGTCACATCATCTCTCTCAGCCTCGGTTTCCATAACCATAAAATGAAGGGAGAGGGCTGGACTGCATGACTCTAAGGTCCCTTCCAGCTCTCCATCTAAAATCTGATATAATGGAAGTCATAATCCATGCACTTCCCTAGCTCATGAGCTTGCTGATGGGAAGGTGTTTTGCAAGCCTTAAGGTTCTACACATGGAAGTTGTTTGTTGGTGTTGTGGTTGTTATATTTAATGCTATTACACAACCTTCTTCTCCCAACTCCCAAAACACTGTTCTTGCCATTAGATTAACTTGAAAACACTCAAGAGCAAATTCTTACAGAAGCTGGGTCTATGCCAAATATCCAGAAATGGTGTCCCTGGATAATGCCATTATGTCATTGTTTGACCAACTCCCAGAGGACAGTAAATAAAGCTACTAATAAGTGAAATGGGACATTTAAGCCTCTCAAAGCCCTTACTCTATTTCTACCCTCTTCTTTGTCTGATCTCAAATTTTCCCTTAAAGTCTGACTTTCTGTTGCTGATTCAGTTACCAAATTGCCCTTTTGAGATTCTTTACCATCAGATCTGGAATGCTTTTCTTTCCTTTTGTTATTCCTTCATTTGCTTGTGTACTGTATCAGAACAAGAACCATTTCCTTATCCTCAGCAATGGTGACTTTCCTTCTTTCTACTCTGTATGTATTGCATATGCTGAATTATCCACATACTTCCCCCTCCATTAAACTGTGGGCTCTTTTAGTTCAGGAGCTATGTATTTGCCTTTCTTTGTCTTCCCAGTATTTAGAACAATACCTAGCACACAGTAGGTACTTAATAAATGCTTGCTGACTGAACGACTGAAGAGAAATGCTTTAAAGCAAATTTTGTATTAAGTATTATTTGGCATAGCAGATCTGGCCTCCCCAGAAAGTTCAGCTGAGTTCAGCTCCCTCTTTTGATACATCCTGGCTGTATAACCCTAGGCAATTCCAGGAAATTCTCTTTTAAGTTGCAGAGAAGGTTCAGGCCTGAGCAGATCATCAGTCTAATCCAGTTCTCTGTAAGAATGAAATCATAGGTCTAGGCTCCATTTCATCCCTGTCTTCTAGCTCTTGTTGAATTGAATTGGAGTAGATCACAGTGTCATAGATTTAAAGCTGGGAGAGACCTTAGTCCAACCTCTCTACTTTACAAATGTGGAAATTGGGGTCTAAAGTTAGGAAATCACTTGTCTAAGGTCACACAAGGAATACTTGCCAGAGCTGGGGATTGAACCTAGTTCGTCTGACAACAAAATCAGTGGTCCATACGACCTTCCTGAGAGACAAGGTTGGCTAATACTTCTCCTACCTTCATCTATGCCAAACCAAAACACTTTAGAAAACACAAATCATGCCAACTTTTGTGTAATGTGATTTATCACTACAACTTGAACTGTCTCCTATAAGCTTTCCCTCCAGCTCACATAAGAGTGCCCAAGAAAATTTTGTCTCTCTGCAGTCATCTCTTTCTCTTGTCTATTCTACTCAGTGAGGAGAGGCAGTTGAAATATTTATAGAGTAAAGAAAGCCAAAGATGGTGCCACTTACCATATGATTGAAGAGAAGCAGGAAATTGAAGACGTCATTTGGTTTCTGTTGACTGCATCAATGTATTTCCAGTAATTCTATTGAAAAGAGACATATTGGAAGGCTGTATCCTAAATACTTGCCAACATCCTTGTGTAGTTCAGCTTTCTGAAGGCCACAGATGGTGCCCATTCCTTGATTGGTTTATAATTGGAGCTTTGAATGAGCACTAAGGTGATTGCCATTCTGTGTTTCTCCTAAGTTGGAGAAATAGATGAGTGCTTATTACCCAAAAATAAGCTCCCTAGAAGCTGAAGAGTTTATTCTGGATGTTTGGTTATATGATGCCAGATCCTACATGTTGGAAAGATATTCCATGGTTGGGCACTAAATGGAGAACAAATTAGCCGTCATTCTTTTACTCATCCTTCAGTCATTCATTCATTCATTCATACTTACTGAGTACCTGCTATATGTTAGACTGTACATGTAAACCAAAAAAATACAGTGTACTACAAAGAGCAATGAACTATGAATTAGTAACCTTGGGTTCCAATGCCAGCTCTGCTATTAACTTACCATAATTCTTTGGGCAAGCCATTTCCCCTTCAGTATCCTCCATTTTCCTCCTCCATAAAATGAAAAATGAGATTTCCTCTAATTTTAAAACTCTATAATTCTAAAAAAAGGACAGAACTTCATTCTGGACAACCCCCAAAGAAAGAGATCATGTGCCAGCCTCCCTGTTTCATTTCTCCTCTTTGGTTTGGTTTACACATAAATCTATGTTTGTGGGAGAATGATAAACATATATACTACAAGGCAATTCTAGTGGTCCTGTATAGCAATGCTGTTGGGAAAAGGAGGAGAAATGAAGGATAAAAAAAGAAGAGAAGGTGACTGGGAAATATTGGTAAGGCCAACTTAAATGTCACTGGTCTGATTATTTTAGGAAACTCTTTATAAGGAGATCTGGTGGATTTCAGTAAAGGTTTTCCTTCAGGACCAAGGGCTGATGCAATTCAATTCATTTCAGTTCACTTCAGTTCAACAAACATTGATTAAGTAAAAGGTCCTGCTCTAGGTGGAAGACAAAAATAAATCATCCTTCCCTTCCAGGCGTTTACACAGGAAGGACAGGACACATGCACAGATAAATATAATAAGAGATAGGGAGTAAGCAGTACAGCAAATGAGAGATCCAGATAAAGTGTTCTAGAATATTTGGTGAGAAAGGAGAACACATTCTTTTAAAGACAAAGTCAAGGATAGCTACAGGAGGAAAGAAGGAGGTAGTCCCTGAGCTGAGCCTTTAAAGAATAAAAAAATCCCTGGGTTAGAAGCACCTTTAGTGGCCATCTAATGCAAGTCACACCTATACAATACTCCCCTCTGCAGCATGCTTAACAAATGGTGACCCAGCTCTTAAAGATTTTTAATCAGGGAGAACCCACGCCATCCTAGGGCAGTCTATTCTACTTTTCTCTAGCTCCAATTATTAAGAAGCTTCCCCCCTGAAATCAATCCTCTTTGCAATTCCCATTCATTGTCTCCTGGTACCTCCCTCTGGGAACAAGCAGAAAAAAACTTTATTCCTTCTTTTACATGGCATTCCCAATACTTGAAGACAGCTTTCATGTGCATTCTAAGTCTTCTCTTCCCTCATCTCAATATTTCCAGTTTTCTCAACTGATCTTTACATGATATAAATTTCAGGTTCTGGGAATAACCCCCCAAAGAAATATATCACATACCAGCCTCCTTCCGTCCTTTTTCCTCTTTGGTTTGATTTTCATAGGAGTCTATGTTTGTAGGGGAATGATGAACATTCATCAAACTAGTTACCCTCTTGTGGATACTTTCTAACCCATCATGGACCGGCCAGGAACTTGACACAATAATAGTGAACGGGAAGGAATATGGTGAAAGGGAGTATTAGCTCTTTTTTCCTGGACTCTATGCCTGTTAATTAACATAAGAGCACATAATCTTTCTAGGCTGCCATATCATGCTGTCAACTTCTGCTGAATTTGTGGTCTGCTGAGACCCCTAGTTCTTTTTTTCTGAAGACTTCCTGGCCAGCCACAACTTCCCCATCAAGTACTTGTAAAGATTATTTTCTGAATCTAAGTTTATCCCTATTGTATCTGAACTTATTTCATTCAGTCTGATCTCATAGTCTATTCAGACCTTTCTAAGTCCAAACTCTGTCATCAGCATTTTAGCAATCCCTCCTTTGCAATGAGCATATTGGATAAACATGCCACCCATATTTTTAGTCTAACCATCAATATAAATGTTCACAAGGCAAAGAGAAGCATAGAGACCTAGGGCACATCCCTGGAGACATCAATCAATCAATCAATGAACAAGCATTTATTAAGCCCATTGGGGATACAATGAAAAAGCAAAACAGCACCTACCTTCAAAGAAACTAATGTTTTAGTGGATAGAGAATGGTATATGCAAGGTACATTTTAAAAGTAAATACATATCAAATTTAGAGTTCATGGCACTAGCAGTTGGTGTCTGCAGAAAATGATACTTGAGCTGGGTTTGGAAGGAAGGCAAGGAGTCCAAGAGGCAGAGGTGAAGAGGGAGAGAATTCTAGACATGGGTGACATCTATCACAAAAGCACAGAGACCAGAGATGGAGCATGGCATTTGAGGAATAACGAATAGGCCAGTATGACTGGGCCTTAAGATACATGGCAGGGAATAATGTATAAGAAAGCTGGAAAGACAAGAAAGACCAGGTTGTGAAAAGCCTTAATTACCAAACAGAGCATTTTTGATTTGCCTGTGGAGGTGATGGGAAATGACTGAAATTTATTGAATAGAAGGGTGACATGGTCAGACCTGAACTTCAGGAAAAGCACTCAGACAGTTGAGTAGAAGGTGGACTAGTGGGAAGAGACTGGAGACAAGGAGACCAATTAGGAACCTACAGCAAGAGTTCAGGGAAGAAGTGACGAGGGCCTAGGGTAGGGTGGTTGGTGGCTATGAGAGAGGAGAGAGACTTTGTGGAGACAGAAGTTATATCCTACCAAGATGACATTTCAAAAATATTTTGATAACTGTATTTAAATATAATTGGTTTCCTTTGTAATCCTGTATTTTATTTTATACTTTTAAGCATATTACACTAAAGAGGGGGGTTCCATAGGCTTTATCAAAGTGCCAAAGGAGTCCAAGACACAAAAAAATGGTGGAGAATTTTGCGAGAGATCAAAGTCAAATTCACTGGCCTATAGTTTGCAGACTTGTCTCACTTGCCTCTTTGAAAATCGAGTTTGAGATCTTCTCTAATCCTGAGATAGCTGTCTTATTCTCCAGAGGCTTTCAGAAAATTGCTTTTATCAACTCAGAAGACATGACTGCCACCATGGAAGAAGTTTCTCTGAAACTTAGTGACTTGAACTCAAGGGTAGTTCTATACTATCTTACTATGTCCTTCTGTATTTTGGGTAGGAGCTTCCTGTTCCTTGCTTTAAGGTTTGCAAAGAGATTTTCATATGCTCCTCACAACAACCCTGGGAGGTAGGAGCTACTATTATCCCTGTTTTCCAGGTGAGAAAAGCGGAGTAGACAGAGATCACATAGTATGTGTCTGAGAATGGATTTGAACTCAGGTATTCCTAACACAAGGTGCAGAATTCTATCCACTGAACCACCTGGCTACATCTACAATAGTGAGATTCTCATGAGATAATGTATGCAAAGTACTTTCCAAACCTTAAAGTGCTATACAAATGTCCATTATGAGCACACTGGAGAGTTTCCTAGAACCCTGAGAATAGGCTTCCTAAAAGACTTGGGTTCGAGATTTGCCTCTGATACAAATCAGCTGTGTGATCCTGGGCAAGGGTCTTTACCTCTCAGGGCTCTAGGCAGCCTTCTGAGACTGTTAAGTTGCAGAAAAGGTCTATGGTTGCATTAGTGGGAGGAGTATCTTAAGTCAGGAATTCCTTATGCCAGTGAAATCACAGGTTCAGTCTCTGTTTCTTTTATTGTATCAGAGATCTAAGTGATGCCATGGCTATGGCTGTGAATTCTGTGTTACAGGGCACTGCTCTGTTCCCCAGTGTTTGGGGAGAATCACAGAGACAAAATGACCAGTTCTGTGTTGTTTGTACCTGAAGCCAGCATGGGTGCCCCATTTAGGGCTCTCCGGGTTGAGGTGGAAGACAATTCACATTTACCCATATGCCATCAAAACACTGATGAATGTCTGTCTGCAATTTCACATGAGTGTTAAGGTCAAGGAAGCATTGATTTCCACCCTTGAGCTGTGGTGGAAGCTGCTAATTTGATAAGAGAGAACATTAAAGATTCCGTGTGGATGTGTATTGATCATGGGGCAGTTCTTGTTAGATGGGATTGTTTTAATGATCAAACAAGTATTGGTAAAAAAAAAAAATTAAATGAATAAAGATCATCTACTGGGCCATCTGAATAAACTCAAACTCTACTCAGGCTTAGAGGCTATGGGTCTGAGATGAGACCTCTCATTCCACCTACATTTGGAGGGAGATGTTGATGAGTGCCCAAAGCTCTCCTGCTGTCCCTTTCAATTAGATTGGTTAATGGAACTGATAAAGGGAGGAGTTCCTCCAGAAAGCTTCTAGAGTCGCAGCCATGATCCCTAAATGTCTCATCTTTGTTTTGTCTCACTTGGATAAAGGATAACATGAGACAACAGAGCTAAAAAGCACATCTCTCTTTCTGCGTGAATGGATGGGGAGGGAGAATGGATATGGCAGTCCAAAGAAGAAAGGAAGGAAGGAAAATGAGAGGAAATCATTATGGAATGCTTGATCTGAAAGCTAGAGAAACCACCTGCATTAAAACCTTGGATGCTTCAGGAAGTGTCTACCTACATACCTGAAGCCACTGTACCTAGGAGAAAACTTTAGTCTCTGACTGACAGAGAACTGGGAATGTTAGACTCACTTTCCAATGCAACCTTGGGCAATATTGAAGATAGTTTCGTGTGACCATCTTCAATTAGTTGAAGAAGAACAGTGACAGTTCTTCCCATGGTGTCTGGTATCTGTTTAGCTTATAGGGTTTTTCAGCAATATATCCCATCATGCCCATTTTTCTCCCCAAAACAGTTTTGCTCTTTGAATAAAATCAATTGTTTATGAACTTGCCTCTAGCTTCAGGAACTCCCAGATGCCTAAATGCAACAAAAATCACTTTCTCCCCCTAAGGTCTGACCCCAACTGGTCCATCCCTCAGTCTCAGTAGTCAAACATATATGTGAATCTTTTTAGGAATGCTCAAAACCAGGGAATTTACTAGCTGGCTGTAGTCACCAATTCCAGTCTCTCATCTCTCTTATGAAGAGGAAGCTCTTCCCAAAAAAGAACTTGGTAAAATTTCTTCTGTGACCAGAAAATAAAGGGACAGGGAAACCTATATGATATGATGCAAAGTGAAATAAGGAGAGAAAGGAAAACAAAAAGCACAAATACCACAGCAATGTAGATGGAAGGAACGATAAGATGAAACTGAAGACTGAGTAATTGTAAGGACCGTTTGGCCCAGGTGAAGAGCTGAGAAGATGCATTCCCTTCCCTTCACTGAATATTGTACTTATGATTAAGACATGGCAAAAAAGGAAAATCTATCTGGGAGAACCCAGGCTAAAGCTTTCCTATCTACACCATATTCTTATGGCTTCTCTTTCCTTCCTTCCTGCCCTCTTCCCTGAAAAGTTATCAAGTTAAAGAAGGAAAATGAAGATACTCAACTTTGTGAGAGCAACCATGTTTCATCAGGGCATGCTAACAGAATAAGGGAGCTGGTGTTATTTCCCACTGTTACCCACCTTGGAGTCCACCTGGATTCACTTGAGTCTGAGGTCATGTTTGCTGCCCCGAGGCTTGGTGAATGTTGGCATGGCCCAGGTAATCAAATGAAGAGGTCAGAATAGCAGCAAAAAAGACTTTCTATCTAATTCACACCTTGGCACCATCTCCCTGGGACTGGCATGTCCAATTTACAGCAGCCCTGTCTAACAGATGTTGGGCATCAACAGACACACAGTGTGTATACACACATGGAGGGCAGAAACCGAAAACTTGTTGAGCATCCTGCAAATGAGATATCAAGGAACCAAATTCATGGATGTTGCAGTCTGTGAGTTCAATAAGCAAGCTAATATTTCCCTTATTTAACATAACACAAGGTCTGGTGCTAGGTGCATGGGTTCATAGACTCAGAGCTGGAAAGGACTTTAAAAGTTGTACAGGCCATTCCCTTCACTTTTAGAGACAAGGAAAATGAGATCCCCCAAAACCTGGGGACTCACAAATGAGAAGGCAAATCAAGATTTGAACCCGGGTCATTTTGATCCCAAATCCAATGCTCTTTGTACTTGCATGTACCATGTTCAGTTACCAAATAGATAAAGGATATTGTCACTGTTCTCCTGAAGCTTACATTTGTAAAGAATTTCTTTTTACTATAAAGAACAATGATCAATGAAACCTCAATAATATGGAAGACTGGAAAGGGTGAACAATTCAAACAGAGGATCGTATAACGACTAATAAAAGTGTAGATCCCAGGATCTCCGTCTTGGAAGGAAGGGGTTAACTTGCAAGCTGAAATATTCTGTATTATTATTATTTTTTTAAGCAAAAAGGCTCTGTCACTTGGGAGAAGGGCTCTTCCTAAGGCTGCAAATCAATGGGACAAGGTCTGGTCCTGCCGAGAGTTATGGAAACCAAAATGGAATTTTTTTAAGCCAGCTTTTTTTTATTATTATTCATGTCAGGAGTCCATTGGGAAAATCTTTATCTGCATTAAAACATACATAAGAAGAGGAAAGAAGAAAAGAGAGACAAGAGTGTGTGCTACAAAGCGTTCCTTTGAGCTAAGCCCTGTTCTCTAAAGTTCTTTGCTGGTCTCTCCACAAAGACAGAGTTTGGGTTCAAGGTTGAATTGAAGCTGGTTCATGATGGAACGTGAATCCCCTGAACACACCTCTCGGAGATTATCCCGTCATTAAATATTTGTAGGATAACAGGAGAAGCCTAATTTAGTTTTTGTTTCTTTCTCTCTGTGGTTTAATCACAGATGAAAGAGACTAATAACACTACAGAGCTTTCTGGTGATCAAAGGCCAATCAATCCTCTTTGTGGAGTAATTAACTATTTGCTAAACTTGCAGAATTGATTTCCATTTAGGGCTAAGAGAGAGGGTTTTAAATGAAGACCGATTTACCAGGCAAGAGGAAGGAATCTCTCGGTGCTGATGCCAGGAGATACTCAGGGTGATGAATTGGAATCTGCTAATTGGAGGCTGAAAAATACAGGCAGAGTCTGGCCCCATTCAGTTCGACTTTGGTGAGAAGACAGGCGAAGGCAAAGGTGGCTGAGAATGCTGTCTCTATCCAGCAGGCAGCTGTGAGTCTTTAGAGGGAAGCCTTGGCTACAGCCAAACATCTGTTTTAGGCAATGGGGGTGTGTGGGGGGGAGCCTAATTGCAGTCAGACATTTGATGGAGGAGGTATCTGAATTCAGGCATCTGGGGTTCCTGGAGTGAATATCCAGGCTTGACTATCATGGAGGGGAGTGGAGAAGCACCCAGAGAACCAAGATATTTGGCAGCGATACATAGAGCTGGACCTTTGTCATTTTGCAATTCATCCATTAGATTATAGGGCACTTTGTTGTTGTCGGTGAGTTATTTCTGACTCTTCACAGCCCCATTTGAGTTTTTCTTGGCAGAGACTAGAATAGTTCACCATTTCCTTCTCCAGGGTCCTTAAAACACACTAAATTAGGGGTTTGTGATCTGGAGTCAATGATTTTGTTTTAAAAAATATTTTGATAACTATATTCCAATTTAACTGGTTTCTTCTATAATCTCATGTATTTTATTTTAAGTGTTACTGAAGCAACTAGGTGGTGTAGTTGATAAAGTGCTGGGTCTGGAGTCATCTGCCTGAGTTCAAATCTGGTCTCAGATATTTAATAGCTGTGTGACCCTGGGAAAATCACTTGATCCCATTTGCCTTAGTTTCCACATCTGTAAATTGAGCTGGAGGAGAAAAAGGCAAACCACCCCAAATGGGGTCATGAAGAGTTGAACACAACTGAAAATGACTGATCAATGACAAAGCATTACTGTTAGAAGGGGTCCATAGATTTCATCAGACATAAAAAGAACTAAGAACCCCTAGCCTAAATGCTGACCAAGATCTTAGATCCAGTGGAACAAGACCAGATACTAAAAAGAACACTTTTTTTTTTCAAACCACATATACCCTTTTCCAAACAGTCATTTGTATTTGTCAGCATTATACATATGCCTGTGCTTTGAATGTGGAATCTTTTGTTTGTTCTGTTCTGGTTTTGGTTTGAAGTGAGGACCAAGCATGAAAAAGTGGGAATGAAAAGTAGAATCTGAAGATTTAATTTTGGAAGCAATCTTAAAGATCATCCAGTCTAACCTCCTTATTTTACAAAGAGAAAAATAGAGGTTTGAGGAGCTGATGCAATTTGTACAACATGAGGAAGGTAGGGAGCCCCAAGGACATGAATGGAACTCAGCCTTTTTGACTCCAAACCCAGTGCCTATATCTCAACAAATTCACAGTCATTCTTTTTTTCTTTGTTTTGAACCAAGTTGGTTGGTGAGTCAACAAGCGTGTATTAAGCACTTACTATATGCCAGGCATTGATCATATTACAAAATGACATCCCTTCCTCCCCTATTCATTCCCTTCCTCAGTGAGCAGACATAAAGAGTAGTCTGTCTCCTCTCAGTAATATAATGGTGTGCTTTACTCATGTGAAACTTACCTCTATTTGAGTTTTGTCCAGTATTATGGAGATAACCATTGGTTGCCTATTGGAGTTATAGGTTTAAAAATATTTTTCATTCTTTTTTTTTTGGATTCTTTTAATTGGTTCCTAATTGAAATTACTTAAATTATCTTAAAACTACCTTATGAGTTTGAGAAAGGTTCTTGTCCCCCAGTTTTTTCTTTTTCCCCTTTCAATAAAATACTAACAAACGTTTTAATGGAATGGAGACAGAACTACTTCAAAGCAAATACTGATGTCAGTAACCAATACAAATTATTTGAGATAGGAAATGCAAATGTTCCTAAGGTCCTTTTCTTTTCTCTGTGCATTCTATCCTTTGTTTCTCTTAGCTTTCACATTTCCCCATTTTCTTCTCTCTTCCATCTTCGTTATTTTTTGCCATGTCTTTAATTGATATTTTGAAATGAGTTTTGATTCATATTGGCAACACTGCCACTCTTTAGAAAACAGCAATAGCTGCATCCTTCTCTCCCCCTGTCCCCATCATTTCTATTCCATTCAGACAACTTGGCATAAGTTGCTTGTTAGTCCTAACCAGAGGAGAACGTAGCACTGACATTTCTTAATTCTGTGGCCACAGACAAATCATTTATCTCTCTCAGCCTCAGTTTTTGTAGGGGGAAAATGGGAATAATGATGTCTGTGCCACCTACCTCACAGGGTTGAGAGGCTCAAATAATATAACAACAGATATGACATTTAAGTCAATAAGAATTTAATAGGTTATTACTATGTGCCAGGCAGCATTCAATGCACTGAGGTAGAAAGAAAGGCAAAAATACTTCCCCTCCCCTCAAGGAGCTTACATGCTAATGGGAGATATGGCTTGCAAACAATTATTTACATAAAATCAGAGAGGGAAGTCACTAGCTTGGAGGGGAGGGGTACAGAAGAGTCTTATTTCAGAAGGTGGAATTTGAGCTGAGGCTTCAAGGAAGCCAAAGGCAGAGATAAGAAAGGGGAGCAATCCAAGGTTATGGGAAGGAGACAGTCAGTGAAAAAGCATGGAATTGGCAGACTGGATGATGTGGTCCAGGAATAACAGGGAGGTCAATGTCACTGTATTATAGAGTACTTGGGCCAGATTAAAAGCTTAACGAAGGCTTTTATATTTGATCCTGGAGGTAATAGGGAGCCATTGGAGTTTACTGAGTGAGGGGAGAGGGAATGGCATAGTTAGTTATACTTTAAGATTACTTGGAAGCTTAGTAGATGGTGGACTACATTAGGGATTCACTTTGGTTGTATAACATTTTTTTTCAAAGCAAGTGAATAATAAAATATTTTGTTTAGGGGCTGGTGACAGACTGTACAGTATTCCTGTTGTCTTAGGACAAGCCTCACTACTATAACTGAAGAAAGCCTTATCTCAACATTCACCACAAGGTTATGAATTTTTTCAACCACAGCAATCCTCAAAGACCAGTTTCTGAAATATAGAAGGATTTGAGATCTATCTCAGTCAAGGGAATACTCACATCAACACAATTACATATAATTAAAGTATTGAAGACAATTATGATTTCTACTACAAGAACATTCATGTACATTACTGTGGTTCAGTGAAAGATGGTTGGTGTTTGCACTCAAAGGACCCAAGTTCAAATCATGCCTGTATGATTATGAACAAGTCATTTTATATCTCTGGGCTTTCATTTCCTCATCATGAAGGGGTTAGATTGTATGGTCCCTTCCAGCTCCAAATAAATCTATGTTCCATGACCTCTTCTTGTTAACTAGATCAAGCCTTCCCAATAGGTCAATTGTAACTGAAAAGTAGTAGATTTTGGACAATTCCATGTTCTGTCTTCCAGATAAAAACCACTGCAATGCCCTGAGTTCATGGGTTGTCTTATCTCAAACCAGCTCATGAGAACCAATCGTTAAATTTTCAGCGAGAGCATTTATACCTCTGATATTGACGCACACTACAAATTAAGCCTTGATTTACTGTTTTGTTGATCATTCAGAGTTAAGAAAGTCATAGACAGACAACGCAGATTAAATTTAAAAGGGTGTCATGTGTACATTTTCCAGCAGAAACCAGATTTTTAGATATTTACAAGCCTACCCCAACATGTGGAAAGTTTGACCATGCACAGTATTTACTGTCAAAATGCCCTCCCTGTCACCATCATGATCATCGGGCATCAGGGAAATTTAAATTAGCTCTTTGTCACAGAAAGGTCAGGAATTTCCATACCAATCTACAATCAATTTAGGGGAACATTGTTGGGTAGTGACTATGCGGATTCCACAGACCTTTTAGGGTAATCATTCCATCCAGGAAAATATTTTGGACACTCAGTTTCACTTTTCTCATTTTGAATTACCCTACATATGAGACAGATTTTTAACTTTTGAAATGATAGATTTTGTAAAGAACATGATAATTTATTAAGGAAAGCAGAACTGATGAGTTGAAGGAAAAAATGGGGTGCTCATTCATATAACCAGAAAGAAAAATGTAGATCAATTTATTCTATTGAAATGAATTTTTATTTTGTGTTTTATTAAAATGAACAAGCAGATCTGAGTAATCCAGGTTAGGAGAGAGAAGAGTCTACAGGTAGTACTGGACAAAGGCCTTCATACAACTGTCAACCCCAGTCATGGAGAGGCCAGTGCTCTGGGCCTGCGACCTAATGTACTCTTGAATTGGTTTTAGGTTCTTGTCATGCTGCTTAACAGACCTCTCTGCTATGGAGTAGCTTGGATTTTCAATGTCCTTGTTTTATTTATCTGGGATTTCAGGTAAACTATGACTTGGGTTGAATTGTTGTCCTGGTTTATGAGAAGGTATGTACGTTAGGACACTGTCCAGGATCTCTGCTCTTCAGCACAACACAATGAAATGGGCTCAATTGTCTCCTTCCCAAAAGTCTTGGGAGAGGGGAGGAGGTTAGTCATTACGTTAAAATGATGCATTGTAAAGCTGATGTTTGATTTTTTATTGTAAATTGAATTCATCTACCACATAGCTAGGCCTGAATACTCAATGGCCCATGGGAACGTGGGTGAAAGATCTTGCTGATGTCTCTAGGATTCCTTGTAAGAAAAAAAGGGATGAAGATGCTCACTTTGTTCTTTAAGTGATTCAGAGAGAAGGGGGAAAGAAGCAGAGAGAAAAGAAAGAGGAATTTTTTTAAAATTCCCAAGAAATGTTTGGAGAAAGTGTCTACTTCCACACTGACTGCAACCTTTCCTCAGCTGACCAGCAGCTTTTAAATGCAGGGGCTGCCGTGAACTGACTCACTCCAGGATAATTACGTTAGGGACCAATACGGCCTGTTGAAAATCAATTCTGTTGGACCAGTGTGTTTGTTCGGAAATCTACTCAGCCAATTCAGGAGTACATTAGGCAGCAGGCCCAGTGCGCTGACCTCTCCAGGATTGGGGTTGACATTTGAACGAAGGCGTTTGTCCAGTTAAAGGACAGTACTACCCGCAGACTCTTATCTCCCCTAAATTGGATTACTCAGATCTGCTTGTTCTCTTTAAAGATAGCTACTCCTGGGTTTTCCCCCTCTTTTTCTATCTGTCCAAGATGGTTACCTGATGATTACTGTTTAACTTACCATTCTTGGGTATTCTTGGACAGTTCACACTTAATGCCACCCTAGGGCTTTTCCTCTGCTCTTGGCGGTTTTGCCATCTAGGTTTGCAGACCACCAGTTGTACAAGGGAATGGGTTTGGATCCAAGGCATCCACGCAGAGTGTTCTGATGAAGACCTTATAGGAGGCAGAATGCCTTGATATACTTTCTAGGGAACTCAGTATGATCTTAGGGAGACCTTGAACTTACCTTCAAAGTGACCCAGTACCTTTAGAAGGAATCCTTCTCAAGAGGCTCCATTTTGCTTGAAATAGTTCAACTCTATCTCTCAGTCAACTTGTTCAATCATTCATTCATTTATTCAACAAATATTTATTAAGTGCTAACTATGGGCCAGGCTCTGTGATAGGCACCAAGCTCCAAAGATAAAATCAAAACCCTCATATCTGGTCTAACCCCTATCTTGTCCTTGAGCGCATTATACCTTCTCTTAGTTACATTATATTGAATATGTAGGATGCCCATTGAAGACAGTACCTATGAAAATTCTTGGTAAACGACAGAAGTGACCTAATTCTTTTTGTCTATACATCTTGAATGAGCCAAGCGAGAGTGGTCATTTCCTAGGGCCTTCCAAAGGTTCTGTGAGACCTAGAGAAGGCTCAGAGAAACCTTATGAATCCTGTGTACACCTCTTGAAACAATCCTGTGAAAGACTTATTGCCATAATTATGATTCTTTTAACGACACATAAAATTAACAGCTCTACGTATTCATTCACTTTGACAGCTGCAGATTGCATTGTGATCAAAGTGGGCCTGCATGCTCTCATGGGTGATTTACATTGCTGTGGCCCAAACCCTGTCAACCAATTAGACTGCAAGAATGAGCAGCGTCATTTTCTAATGAAGCAATGATCACTCTGGTCCTTCACCCAGAAAGAACAGGTATTTCTGTCCTGAATGAAGAGGGCAATCATGAGGAGAAAAGGGGTTTAATAAATCAAATATGATATCATCATAGCTTGATGAAGGCTGAAAAGAGAGAGAGAGGAATGGGAGAGGAAAAGGGAAAAGGAAGAAGGGAAGGAAGAGAGAAAGGAAAGAAATGAAAAAAGAAAAGAAGAGGGTTGTGATCAGGAGTAGGAACTTGGTAGGTCATTGGGAGCCATTGAAAGGTTTTGAGCAAAGGAGTAGATGCAGAAGGAAGATTATAAGCTCATGAAAGGTAGATTAGAAGGGAAAGAGAATGGAGGCAGTGGATCCTGAGAATCATTCCTCTAATTGCATTCAGATTCAATTTTTCAAAGTACATGATAGCCAATAATTAGATAGCTAAGTGGTATAGTGGGTAGAGCACTATGGACTTAGATGTTTCTTGAAGACCCAAGTTCAAATTCACACATACATACATACATATATACATACATACATATGTATATGTATGTATAGATCCACATACATATATATTACATATATACATATATACATATTTGAAGATCTTTGCAAACCTCCAAGTGCTACATAAAAATCAATGGTATTTAAGTAAGTATTAGTAATATTTATAATAATGCATAATAATGGCTAATATATATGTTAAATGTTTTGTTGTTGTTGTTCAGTTATTTCGGTCATGTTCAACTCTCTGTGATACCAGCTGGGGTTTTCTTGGCAAAGATACTGGAGTGATTTGCCATTTACTTCTCCAGCTCATTTTCCAGATAAGGAAACTGAGACAAACAAGGTTAAGTGACTTGCCCAAGGTCATGTGGCTAGTAAGTATCTGAGGCCAGATCTGAACTAAGATCTTCCTGACTTCAGGCCTGGCACTCTATCCACTGCATCACTTAACATGCAATTTTATTTGGTCCTCACAACAACTCTAGGAGGTAAGGTGCTGCTATTATCCCAGCTGCCCAGGGACACAGAGCTATTAAGTGACTCAAGAATGAATGAAATGACATATATATATATATATATATATATATATATATATATATATATATATATATATATATATATATATATATATATATATATATATATATATATATATATATAAAATTGTATTGTCATACATGGAGAACCAGAATTGACCTCAGAGAGCATCTTTTCCAAATCCTTCATTCTACAGTGAGGGAAACTGAGGCCCAGGGATATTAAGTCACTTGCTTGAAGTCACACAATCACCAAATGGCAGAACTAGAATTCCCATTCAAATAGCTATTTGTCTGAGTTCAGTGATCTAAATTTGGAATTCTTTCTACTTTACCACCACCCTAGCCAAAGTTATTAATTACTATTATTAATGTAGTTTACTATAGATGCTACAAGGGATCGGTCATCTGATTCTCCAGAATCCCACTTCAGCCGCCTCAGGAAGATTCCCATCTCATCCACTATGGGTCTTTCCTTGCCTCTAGGAGCCCTGACCCCCCAGCTAACCAAGTGTAGTGACAGCACCCTAACTTAGCAGAAAAGGAGACCTTAAAGCCCCAAGGGACACAGAATGACCAAACGCACCTCTGAGTCGGTTGCTTGGACCAATTTAGCTTGGGTGGCTAATTGCACTATGTGGGGGGAAAAAGAAAGAAAGAAAGAAAGACCAGCCTGCAAGGATCAGTCCATCCTTTGAAAGCAAGACTCTCAAAGTCAACCACAAAGCTCTCTAGGTGAAACCCATCACCAAGCGGCCTCTAGAAACGCCTATGGAAACATCAAAGGCTGGGCTTCAAGTGGAACGTGAATGAGAGTGAAACTTTTAAGATCAATGAGGGGACTAAATTGAACATGATTTCTTTCAGAGCTGGAAGAAGGGGGAGTGAGGAGAGTGACACACCCTGAGGGTGAGGGACCCTTGCCAGAGAGACTGATTAACTTTTCCTTTCAGGGAAGATTTTCTCTGGAGTCTCTTTTAATCCCACCACAGAATGGGACAATTTAGAGGCTCCTTATTAAGATCTATTTTCCACCTTTGAATCCAAGTAAACAAGGTTCATGAAGGAAGCCAGGTCTTGGAAGTAATTAAATGAAGGCTGAGATCACTGCCAAGAGAAAGAAAAAACCCAACAATCTATAAATATGACTTTGTTCAGAATTGGGGTCCAATTCCTTTAAGCAACCTTTTCTTAATGCCAGCAGATTAGCCAGAAAAAAACAGATAATTACAGATGGAGAAAGCTGGCTCATTGGCATAATAAATAGAGTGTTAGATTTAGAGTCAAAAAGACTTGAGTTCAAATCTTGCTCACACACTAAGCAGTCGTGTGGCTTGGAACAATAATTGAATTTCTCTCAGACTCTGTTTTCTTCATCCGGGAGGTGGCGGTAGTCATTGCACCTACCTCAGACTTAATGTGAGAATCAAATGAGTTAATACAGTACTTTGTTACAAGGTGCTATGTAAATGTTAGCAATTATTTAATTAACATTTCTAGTGATGAATAATTAACAATGTTGAAATTATTAGAGTGAGAATAAAGACACACGTTGACCTGTTAACAGGCATTCATCAAATAACCTTGTTCTGTAGTTTTGTTGGTGTTTTCTTGGAACAAAGAAGGAAACAAGTATTTATTTTGTATTTCAATTGTGCCAAGCATGGTGCTGAGCAAGGGGTATAGAAATAGAAGCAAAGCTCATGTTTGAGTGGAGGAAGATCGTACACAAAATGGGGGCTGCAGAGAGGGAGGAGGAGGAGGAAAGAGCCTGGGGCATGCTTCTGAATTCTAGAAGCCAGGAACTAAGTGTAGGAGGAGAATGAAGGTTGTCAGCCTGGGCCATTTGACAAAGTGAAAACTCCAGGAAGGAACTGGCCACTGGGAGAAGGCCTTATAGAGGGATGTTCCAGATTGAGAATACCACCGGGATGGTTGTATGTTCCAGGACAAAACAACATGGCTTGGAGATCCAAGAGCTGAGAACAAAGCTGGGCAGGGGGCAGTGAAAGCTGGTCTTGGTCCCTCCACAAAATGGAGGGTCCAGGAGGAATAAACCAAGGAGCCAAGAGGGAAGAAGCATCCCTAACCAAGGGATGGTCCGGGTTGAGAAGACCCAGTGGGTGGTTGGATAGTGTTTTTAACCAGTCAACAGTATAAGGAACAAACTTGATTCTCTTTTACTTTTGAGGAAAATACTTAAATATCAAAAGTTTTCCCTCTTTTCAGTGTGTGCAAAATATCAGCTTAAAGTCCTATGAGAGTCGGAGTTCTTGCTTAGCATACAAAGGCTTATGAGTTTAGAGCATTTGGGCCCTTAATCTACAGAGCAGAATTTAATCCTCTCTTAGCTATCTGCACCATGGAGCCCTCCTTTGTAAATAAACCATGTGGTTCCAGTGGATGGGACCATGGCTTCCTGCTTCCATCACTCACCCTTAGTAAATATTTCTGCAAAACAGATGAAATTAACTACTGTAACAGATAAATAGAGAGCCAGCTTCTCAGAGCAAATGTTTTAACACGGCAGTTGGCCTTAAACACAACTGATAGCTCTGAGTTCCTGCTCAGCTGCCTGCCAATATCAATGATTTTCTGTTTTCCATGAGTCTCAGGACCTGGTTAGCCAGTCGCTGCATCTAGAAGGAGTTGGGAAAGAGAAAAAAAAATCCCCCGAGGAGAGTTTCAGAGTTATTACTGAGGTGGAGAGGGAGCGGGCAAGCCAGTTAAAGCTCCATTTCTTCAAAATAGAGTCGTTTCAGAGTCCCCATTGGCCAAAGGTTTGCAAAGACATTCATACACATTCTCTCGTGTTACTAGCAATAACTGATAGGTGCTTTCATCATTCCCATTTTGCAGGTAGGAAATTGAGGCTCAGAGACTGCCCAAGACCACACAGCCAGGAAATATGAAAGGGAGGATTTAAACCCAGTTCTCCTGACTCTGAGCTCAGTGTTCTATCTACAACGCCAGACTGCTTCTCAATATATGTTGCAAATTGAAACGACCCAGGCAGGGGTGCTGGGATATGATTTGGGTATCCATTATGAGCATTTCCACAGTAGATGCTAAGTTATTCAAACCAGGACAAACAAGATGGCTACCCCTTTGGGGAAGAGGATGGTAACAAGTTCAGGCTAAAGCTTGGGGTGTGTGTGTGTGTGTGTGTGTGTGTGTGTGTGTGTGTGTATGTGCATGAGTGTGTGCATGAGTATGTGTGTGAGTGTATGTGAGTATGTGTATGTGTATGTGTGTGAGTGTATTTGTGAGTGTGTGAGGGTGTGTGTGTGAGTGTGAATGTGCATGTGGGGGTGTGTGAGTATGTGTGTGAGTGTGTGAGTATGTGTGTGAGTATGTGTGTGAGTATGTGTGTGTGTGAATGCATGTCTGTGAGTGAGTATGTGAGTGTGTATATGTGAGTGGGTATGTGAGTGTGTGAGTATGTGTGTGTGAGTATGTGTGTGTGAGTGTGCATGTGAGTGTGTGTGAGTGTGTGTATGTGTGAGTGTGCGTGTGAGTGTGTGTGAGTGTGTGTGAGTGTGTGTATGTGTGAGTGTGCGTGTGTGTGTGAGTGTGCATGTGAGTGTGTGAGTGTGTGTGTGAATGCGTGTCTGTGAGTGAGTGTGTGTGCATGTGAGTATTTGTGTGTGTGTGAGTGTGCATGTGTGAATGCGTGTCTGTGAGTGTGTGTGAGTATGTGTGTATGTGTGTGAGTGTGTGAGTGTGCATGTGAGTGTTTGTGTGTGTGTGAGTATGTGAATGCGTGTCTGTGAGTGTGTGTTTTGGCATGGAGGGACAGAAAAGGCAGGCTATAAGAAGTTCCAGAGAGATGCTCCATGTTGGGTACTATTCTTTCACAACATAAGGGGGAAAAAAGAGAATGAATCTTGCCTTGGACAGAAGCAGCCTTATTACCTAGAGAAGAGAGTAAGAGATTTCTGCAAGCCTAGGAGGCACCGAGGGTGAAAGTGCTGATTTGAGACTGGGACATGGGAAATGGGAAGTAGCCAGAAATACGCTTGAGGCCAGCTCAGCAAAACACTGAGGATCTGAGTAAGTAAGTGGGGCTCCTCTCTCCTTAGAGCATAAACACTTTGAGGGGCAGGGGTTAGGTGAGTTTTCATCTCTAACGCCTAACACAACGATTCCTAATTGAAATGATCGTCACTAAAGTTTTGATGTCAACTTAGAAGGAGGTCTTCAGTGGAGTGCCTTGGGCATCTCTGCTGTTTAACAATTTATGTCAGTGACTTAGAGAAGGGCATCACCTTCATTATCATCACCACCACCATCACCATCATTGATACAGAACTTTAAGGTTTGGAAAGCACTTTGCATGTGCCATCTCATAGGATCCTCACAATCATCCCGAGAGACAGGGGCTATTATTAACCCCATTTTACAGATGAGGAAACTGAGGCATGGAGAATTAAGTGATTTGCTCAAGGTCACCTAGCTGGCATCTGATATTATGCTCATCAAATTTGCATGGGATGCAAATTCAGCCAGTCAGTCAATACACATCTATTAAGACCCTACTATGTTCCACACTATAAGGGTAGCTAATACACTCAGTGACAAAGATAGAATGAAAAATGTCTAAACAGACTAAACCACTGTGCTTTATCTATTAAGATGGAGTTGAATGGGATAGGTCATTCTGGAAGAAGGTTGCCAGTGGATGTGGGGATTGATTCAAAAACCTGAATTGACAAATATGATCTGAGCAAGGCATGATTAAACAGCTATTTGTCGAAATAATAGAGGATTAAACAGATTATAAATTCAGGATGAGTAAATTGTATGGTGTGGAAACCAAGAAAACAATATGCTCTTGATCTGAATAAGGAGAATTATGTTCATACCTGGATGCCACAATTGAGTGGCATTTGTCAGTCAATAAACATTTATTAAGGGACTACCATGTGCCAAGCATTGTGCTAAGCACTGGTGATACAAAGAAGTGATAAAAAAAAGTCCCTGCCCTCACAGAACTGGTGAAAAGTCAGGAAGACCTGAGTTCAAATCCAGCCTCCAACCCTTACTAGTTGTGTGACCCTGAGAAAGTCATTTAATCTCTCCATGCCTCAGTTTCCTCATCTGTAAAATGGGATTGTAATAATAGTATCTTTCTCTTGGAGTTATTGTGAGGACCAAATGAGATAACTGCAAAGCACTTAGCAGTGCCTGGTGCTTAGTAGGTGATACATAAATGTTGGTTAGTATTATTACTGTCATTATCTAATTGTGGAACATAAATCTGTAATGGGCCCAGTCAGAAGAGGTGCAGGATTTTCTCCACCTTCATTCAGTAGTACATGTGTAGAAGCAAAGGAGATAAATGGTGGGAGGTGATCCAAGGCTGAGTTTTAGCTAGTCATAATAGGTGATATGATAAGGAGGCTAGGGCTTCAAGAGAGGAAGATGGTGGAGAGTTGAATTGGTTTACCAAGGGGTCAAGCTAAGGAGAAGAGGAGAGAGTGACCAATACAGAGGAGATGCCCTGGAAGAGAACTGAAGGGTCAATGGATTGGAGACCAAAGTATGGATTAAGAGTAGGGTTTTTTAAGGGGAGGCAGAGGGAGAAATGAAAAGCCAATAGATTATGGTTGGATAAAGGGATTTGGGAATCTTTGAATATAGAAGTGGTACATTTGTGGCTGATGGAAATATTAAAGGTATGAATATCTTTGTGTGTGGCTGAGGTGGGGTGGAAGAATAGTCCATGGGAGTGAGTAGGAGGAACTGAGTAAAAGCTTTAAAAAAAGAAAAACCAAAGCTAAATGGTATCAAATAATAATAAAACTAAAAAGTTTCAGCAGTGGGATTTGAACACCAGTCTTCTTGGCTCCTGGTTCATGATTCTGGATATCATGCTATTTTTGACCCTCTGATATCTTTGAATCCATTTGCATAGCTATTGGAAAAAGGATCTTGGGAGACCTGACTGGTCATCAAAGATACCAAGTTCAAATCATGGATCCTCCACATTGGTTAGTGTCATGTAGAAACATTACTGAATCCCCAATTTTAGAACCATTCCTGAGAGGAAAGTCCCCTTAGTGGCTATTCCTAGTGCCATAGCTTAGGGACATTCAGAATTTTTAACTGTGCCTTTTATTTCATGTTCCAAATGTAAGCCAGAGGATTCAAAGAATGTTGGAGACAGAGTAAGTTAGGGAGGATGGTTTTAATTCCTCTAGCTCACTATCACTAATCCATCCATGGAATAATGACTCCATGTTGTTATATTTTGAAAGGTATTTGAGACTCTTGAGCAAAACAAATTTCGACAATTATGGCCAAGGAAAGGATATGAGCTCTCTCTTTTGGTTTCCCTGGTCCATATGGGTCTTCAGAATACACATTGACTTTCATTTTTAGGCCCTACCATGCTTCATGATGACCAAAAAGTCTTATTTTACTATCTGACAGACTTTGGGCAAGCCACTTAACGTCACCAGGTGTTCTCACCTGTAAAATGAAGTGCTGTTGCCTAGCATGTTGTCTCTTCTGTTAGCTTGGAAACCCTGTGAGGGCAAGGACCATTTGTTGCCTTTTTTTGTGTCTCCAGTGCTTAGAATAGTGTCTGGCACATAGTAGAAGCCTAAGAAATGTTTGTTAATTGATTGATTGATTTCCTACCTGGGCGGGAACTGATCCCAGCATATGAGTGGGCTTGAGCTCACACATAGGGATAGGTTAGTGGCTAAGGAAAGTCGCAAAATATTGGTCGTGTCTTGGTACAGGGGACAAGCTTCCTTGCCTAGAAGATCTCTAAAGAGGAATAAAAGAAAATAGTAGTGATTGGCCAGAGATGATTTGCCTCATTAAGACTCAGCCCCCTCCCCCCCATACAGTGGCAGGATGTGCTAAGATCCAGATAACCAGAGAATTTAGTCATCTACTCTGCATGCTCCTACACAAAAGGTGATAGAATGATGAGCTATGTCTATGAAGTTTTATGTTCATTAAAGCAGTGACTGGGGTACCAGTAAAATTAGAATGAAATAATCCAAGTCCTGTTGGAAAATGTAGAGAGAAAATGAATTTGAACTGAGTGATGCAGGGAAGTGCATTGCTAACTAGGAAAAGGTTCCCACCCTTAACCCCACTCCTACCACCCAGAGATGTGATGGTAAATATTTAACAATTGGCTCTCCAAAATAAAGGTATAAAATACTTTTACGACAAATCTATAATATCAACATCTTCTCCGTCACTTTTTCAAGCCTACATAATCAACAAATATAGTAAATCAAGCCTGATGTGCGTAGTGTTTGCTGATTTCCAAGGTATAAATGCTCACGTTGCCAGTAAAGTGAAAGATGGGTAACAAGAGATAGTGGATAGAGAACTAACCTTGGAGTCAGAAGACCTGGGTTCAAATCTCACCTCTGATATGTTTTGACTCTGTGACCTTGGGGAAGTTATAACCTCAGAGTGAGGACCACAGGTGATCATCAAGTTACACAGAAGTTGCTGCTATGCTTCTGAGAAGGCGGTTGCTTAAACCAGAGAAAATTCCACTACCACCACCAATGCAAACGCATACACATACACACACAGTGTTGAAATAAAGGAAATTCTGAAACAAAGAATTCAGATGATCTGGATTTTAAAAAAAGTATTTAACAATCCAAGTTCACCATGTCTACTTTCTCCATTTTTAAAGGGCTAGCAAGAGAACTTCAAAGGTCATCTTGTCCATTCCTCTGCCTTCAGAGAAGTTTATACTAAATCACTGTGTGGGCAGCTAAGGCATCTATTTTGTTAAGATCTCTGGGAAGATTTGATAACTTTCCTATGAGAATCTATTCTAGAGCTTTGACATATATTATCAGAGGCATCTTCATTATATTTAATTCATTATATTTAAACTTCAATCTCTCCAGCTATAATTTTTTTCCTGTGGAGATGGAGAACAGTTTGCTAGTTGATAACTTCAACAAAAGAATCCTTCAAATACCTGAAGATAAGCTTTCCCCTCAGCTTTCTCTGTTCATTCTAAATAATTCCAGTTGCTTTCATCAGTCCTGCTCCTTAATTGTCCCCATTTTTCACCCTAAATCCTCACCAGGATATATGAAGACTATCCATTTGAATGCAGGATCTTCTTACTCTTTCTTCCATATAGGGCTGTATTTCTTCCCCTCCTGTTGAGTTTTCTTGTGCTACTGCTTTCCATGTGTGAAAAAGTACCCACTGCCTCCCAGCCCAGAGGTGACTCTTCTCACTAACAATTCTACCTGAAGAGTTTTCACTGGGTCTATCAAACATTTCTGAAACATGTGAAAAACATTTTCATTTTTGTCATTGTCATCAGTGGCCTCCCATCTTTTACCTATTTTTTATCAGATGAAAGAGCTGCTGAGATAAAGATCTCAGCTTTTCAGCTGCATAACCTAAGCCAGAAGACTGTATAGGCAACCTCTGACTTGGAGGTGACAGAGATACTAAAGAAACATACAATCTATACTGCAACTATGGGACATTTTTTAAAAGATATGGTGGAGAGAATGCTGGATTGAGGGTCAGGAAGACCTAAATGTGAATCCTTTCTCAGATATGTTTTTATTGTCTTGGGGATCCTGGACAAGACACTTATCCTTCTTCAGTCTCTATTTGAATATAACAGTAGCACCTGCCTCACAAGGTTGTTATAATCAGTGATTAATGTTATGATCGATCAATCAATATATGTTTATTAAGTACCTACTATGTGTCTGGCATTGTGCTAAACACTTAATCAAATCAGATTAAACATTTTCTAATAGTTCTAACAGGAAAAGACTATCATAGGATCACCGATTTAGAGCCGTACTTCAATTTCTGGGAGCAGAGCCAAGATGGTGGAGTAGACAAAGCACTGAACTGAGCTCTCCCAACATTCTCCTCCAAACGACTTTAAAATAACACCTCAAATTGAATTCTGGCGTATCAGAGTCAACAAGAGGTCAGATTGCAACGTTCTTCTAGACCAAGGCAATTTAGGAAGTCAGAAGGAGATATCTGTGAGAGGGGGGTGGAGGCTGACTCAAAGCCCATGTGGATGAAACACTGGTGGTGGGACTAGATGATTATAACAGAAGCAGAAGCAGCTTTATAAAATGCTAGATTATTATGGTCATTTGCTACTATGTCTTGTGTAGCTACTCAGTTGGTACTAGAAATCTATTTTACCCTACAGGGAAGCAGATATAGGAAAGGGGATAAGGAAAAGAGGGGGGGTGATAAAGGGGAGGATAGATGAAAGAAGGTAATGGTCAGAAACAAACTTGAGAAGATGGACAGAATAAAGAGACAGAGAAGACCAACTGAAGAAAACAGAATGGAGGGGAAAACATAGTAATCATCACCGTGAATGTGAATGGAATGAACTCACTCATAAAACAAAAGCAGATAGCAGAATGGATTAGAAATCAAGATCTAGTAAAATATTGTTTAAATGAAACACATTTAAAGCAGAGAGGCATATACAGAGTTAAATAAGAAACTGGGACAAAATGCTTCAGTGCTTCAGTGGATGCAAAAAAAAGGCAAGGATAGCAATCATGATTTCAGATAAGGCAAAAGCAGAATTCTGAATTTTGTTGCTCACTTGATTTGGTCATGCCTGACTCTTCTTGACTTCTTTTAGGGTTTGCTTGCCAAAAATACCGGATTAGTTTGCCATTTTCTTCCTTTAAGAATATGGATTGTATACCTTTTGTTGAATATATGTTTAGGATTGATATTACTTAACAGCTATTGTACCTTTTTTTAAGATGTAGCTCCCCTGCCTATCACCTTTTACTTAGATCTATTTTTGCTTTTTTAGCAGGTAGGTGGTGAAGTACATGGAATCCTGGGTCTAGAATCAGGAAGACATGAATTCAAAGCCAGCCTCAGACAGTTATTAGCCGTGTGACCCTGGGCAAGTCACTTAAGCCTGATTGCCTCAGTTTCCTCATCCATAAAATAAGCTAGAGAAGGAAATAGCAAACCACTCCAGTACTTTCACCCAAATGGATTATGAAGATTCAGATACAACTAAATTGACTTAACAGCAACAATGACCAAGCAATTGTGTGGTCTAGTGGACATGACACATCAGGAACAGAAACATCAGGAAACGATGGACCTTGGTTCAAAATCCTGCCTTTCTAGATATGTGCCCTTGGGCAAGTGTCCCTTACACTCTCTGAGTCATGATTCCATTATAATTAAAAAGAAGGGATTCCCTTCCAACTGTAAATCTACTAGACTATGATCTATTTAGGATATATTCAGATAAAATTTAATAAATCAATTGATCACTTAAACACCTTAATTTCTGGATATGTGTAGAAAAAGTTCAGAGAAGTAAATGGTGGACTTAAAAAAATCTTTAGCTATTTGAAGCTAAACAATGTACAGAAATACCATGAGTAATTTTATGGGTAATGTGGACAAGAGTCCTGCCAGATGGGCACAGGTGTTTGAGACTAGAATCACTGGCTATAGGGAATATCCACATCTAGGAGATAAAAGATTCACTAGAATACAGAAATATAACAAGAACAGTTAAATGTTTTTTCAACTATTCTATAATTGCAGATACTTAATTTTATGTAATGTAAATATTATCTACTTACATTAAAAATTGTCCCCTTTGCTCTTTTTTAAATAACATATAAAGAAATTCCTAATATTAATGTTTTTGAATTTTGAGTTCAAAATTCTCTCCCTTTCTCCTGCCCTTGTTCCCTTCTTCAGAAGGTAAGCAAACTCATATCAATTACGCATGTGAAGTGAGGTAAAATACATTTCAAAATTAGCCATATTGCAAAAGAAATTGGACCAAAAAGAAAAAGAAAGAAATTTTTAAAGGGGTGTGTCAATCTGCATTCAGACTCCAGCTCTCTGTCTGGAGGTAGATAGAATTTTTCATCATAGGTCCTTTGAAATTGTCTTGGATCATTGTCTTTATAATAATAGCAAAGTCATTCACAGTTGATCATCCTGTCTTACTATTGTTGTTATTGTGTACAATGTTCTTGTTCTGCTTATTTCACTTTGCATCAGCTAACATAAGTCTTGTTGGATTTTTCTGAAACCATACTGCTCACCGTTTTTTGTTCAATTTATTTATTTATTTTCAGTTTTCAACATTCATTTCCACAAGATTTTGAGTTTCAAATTTTCTTCCCATCTTTCCCCTCCTCTCACTCCAAAACACCATGCATTTTGATTACACCTTCCCCCAATCTACCCTACTTTCTGTCACACCCATCCTCTCCCTTATGCCCACCTTCTCTCTTTTCTTATATCAAGATAGAGTTCTATAACCCATTGCCTGTATATCTTATTTCCCAGTTGCATTTTAAAACGATTTTTAACATTTGTTCCTAAATCTTTGAGTTCCAACTTCTCTCCCATCCTCCCTCCCCACCCTTCTCTACTGAGAATGCAGCAATTCAATATAGGCTATATATGTGTAGTTTTGCTAAAGACTTCCATAATAGTCATGTTGCAAAAGACTAACTACATTTTCCTCCATCCTATCCTGCCCCCCCATTTATTCTATTCTCTCTTTTGATCTTATCCTTCCCCAGAAGTGTTTATTTCTAATTGCTCCACTCCTCTCATTTGTCTTCCCTTCTATCATCCCCCACCCCACTTATCCCCTTTTCCCCTACTTTCCTGTAGTATAAGATAGATTTTCATACCAAATTGACTGTGCATGTTATTCCCTCCTTAAGCCAAATGTGATGAGAGTAAGCTTCATTTTTTTCCATCTCACTTCCCTCTTTTCCCCTCCATTGAAAAAGCTTTTTCTTGCCTTTTTTATGGGAGATAATTTCTCCATTCCATTTCTCCCTTTCTCCTCCCAATATATTCCTCTCTCTCCTTAATTTTATTTTTTTACATTTCATTCCTTCCTATTCAACTCACTCTGTGCCCTCTGTCTATATGTGTATCATCCTTCCAACTACCCAAATACTGAGAAAAGTTTCAAGAGTTACAAATATTATCTTTCCATGTAGGAATGTAAACAGTTCAACTTTAGTAAGTCTCTTATGATTTCTCTTTCCTGTTTACCTTTTCACACTTCTCTTGATTCTTGTGTTTGAAAGTCAAATTTTCTATTCAGCTCTGGTCTTTTCATCAGGAATGCTTGAAAGTCCTCTATTTCATTGAATGACCATTTTTACCCTGAAGAATTATACTGAGTTTTTCTGGGTAGATGATTCTTGGTTTTAATCCTAGCTCCTTTGACTTCTGAAATATCATATTCCAAGCCCTTTGATCCTTTAATGTAAAAACTGCTAGATCTTGTGTTATCCTGATTGTATTTTCACAGTACTCAAATTGTTTTTTTCTGGCTGCTTGCAATATGTTCTCCTTGAACTGGGGACTCTGGTCTTTGACTGCTATATTCCTAGGAGATTTTCTTTTGGGATCCTTTTCAGGAGGTGATCGGTGGATTCTTTCAATATTTATTTTATCCTCTGGTTATAGAATATCAGAGCAGCTTTCCTTGCATGAAAGATGATGTCTAGACTTTTTTTTTTGATTGTGCCTTTCAGGAAGTCCCATAACTTTAAAATTGTCTCTCCTGGATCTATTTTCCAGGTCAGTTGTTTTTCCAGTGAGATATTTCACACTGTCTGCTATTTTTTTGCTCCTTTGGTTTTACTTTATAATTTCTTGATTTTTCCTAAAGTCATTAGCTTCTATCTGCTCCATTCTAATCTTTAAAGAATTCTTTTCTTCAGCAAGCTTTTGGATCTCCTTTTCCATCTGGACAATTATACTTTTTAGGGCATTCTTCTTGTCATTGGCTTTTTGGATCTCATGCCATTTGGGTTAGTCTATTTTTTAAAATGTTATTTTCTTCAGCATTTTTTTCATTCTCCTTTAGCAAGTAGTTGACTCATTTTTCATAATTTTCTTGCATCACTCTCATTTCTCTTCCCAATTTTTACTCTACTTCTTTTACTTGATTTTTAAAATCCTTTTTGAGCTCTTCCATGGCCTGAGACCAATTCATATGTTTCTTGGGGGCTTTTGATGAAGGAGCTTTGACTTTGTTTTCTTCTGTTGGCATGCTTTGGTATTCCTTGTCACCAAAGTAAGATTCTATAGTCTGATTCTTTTTCCAGTTTTTGTTCATTTCCCCAGTCATTTACTTGACTTTTGAGCTCTTTATTAAGGCAGTTCTCTGCTTCCAGTGAGGGTGAGGGATGTACTGTCAACCACTCTATCCCCTCACAATCTGTGGGCCTAGAGCTCCAGAAACTGTTGCTGTCTCTGCCTCTGCTGCTGTTGTGGCTGCTTCAGGTTTCTCCACCTCCTCCCCCCTCAGATTCCCTGGGATTGGGGCCAGATCCCTCCACTCTCCCAAACTGGTCCCACAGGCTTTTTCCAGTGACCTTCTAATTTGTCCTGGGCGTTTTGGGGTCCTGAATTCTAGTAACTGCCCAGATGTAAGAGATTCAGTCTCCCCAAGGCCTGCTCAGGTCCTGTCTGTGCCTGCACCATGTTGGACTGCACTCTGCTCTCAGCATGTTGTGATAGACCCTTCCCAGCAACTTTCCATGTTGTCTTGGGCTGGAGATTTGCTTCACTCTGTCATTCTGTGAGTTCTGCAGCTCCAGAATTTGTTTAGAGCTATTTTTTACAGGTATTTGTTTGGGCTTGGCAGGAGCACTCTAACAAGTCTGTACTGTTACTCTGCCATCTTGGCTCTGCCCTGACAGTAGCTTTGATAGGTAAATTCTTTCAATATTTTTTTATCCTCTTATTCCAGAATATCAGGGCAGTTTTCCTTGATAATTTCATGAAAGGTGGTGTCTAAGCTCTTTTTTCATAATGGTTTTCAGGTAGTCCCATTATTTTAAAATTGTCTCTCCTGGATCTATTTTCCAGGTCAGTTGTTTTTCCAATGAGATATTTCACGTTTTCTTATATTTTTTTATTCTTTTAGTTTTGTTTTATAATGTCTTGGTTTCTCCTAAAGTCATTAGCTTCCATCTACTCCATTCTAATTTTTAAAGAACTATTTTCTTCAGTGAGCTTTTGAACCTCCTTTTCCATTTGGCTAATTCTGCTCTTTAAAGCATTCTTCTCCTCATTGACTTTTTGGGCCTCTTTTGCCATTTGGTTAGTCTATTTTTAAAGGTGTTAATTTCTTCAGCATTTTTTTTGGATCTCCTTTAGCAAGCTGTTGACTCACTTTTCATGATTTTCTTGCATTGCTTTCATTTCTCTTCCCAATTTTTCCTCCACCTCTCTTACCTGATTTTCAAAATCCTTTTAGAACTCTTCCATGGCTTGAGACCATTGCATATTTATTTTAGAAGTTTTGGATGCAGAAGTCTTGACTTTTAGGTCTTCCTCTGATGGTATGCATTGTTCCTTCTCATATAAAAAGACAGAAGAAAATACCTGCTCACCAAGAAAGTAAGCTTCTATTGTCTTATTCTTTTTCCCTTTTTTGGGTCATTTTTCCCAGCCAGTTACTTGACTTTTGAGCTCTTTGTCAAGAGTAAATATACTCTGGGAACCTGCAAGTTTTCAGTTCCTCCAAGGTGGCACAATCAAGGGAAAGGAGTTTATTCCTCTCCTGGCCTGCACTATGGTCTGTGAGCAGGATTCCCTCCACCAGCTCCACCATGTCAGCACTCTTTCTCACCCCAAGGCCACTGCTCAGGGCTGAGGTCCAGATCAGCTGCTCAATTCCCCAAGGGTCTTGAGGCCAGGGCTCCAACAATCGAAGCTGCCACAGCCTGAGGCCAGGGCTAGACTGCTGCATTCCCTTCTCATACAAGTGAAAGAGCTTTCTCACTGATCTTTGAAGCTGCCTTTGGTGTCTGTGGGTTGAGGAAATCTGGGAATCATGGCTGTTGCTGGTGGTGCCTTAAAGTCCACTCCAGTCCTGTCCCTCCATGGCCAAGGCTGCACTGTGCTCCACTCTGCACCTGGTGCAATATACTTTTCCTGTCAGTCTTCCAAGTTGCCTTGGACTGGAAATTTCTTTCACTCTGTCGTTTTGTGGCTTCTGCTGCTCTAGAATTTGTTTAGAGTAATTTTTTACAGGTATTTTATGGGCTTTAGGGGAAGAGCTTCTAGAGGTGTGTCCTTCTACTCAGCTATCTTGGCTCTGCCTCTTTGCTCATCCTTTTTGTTATAGCACAATAGTATGCAATCACCACCACAACTTGTTCATCCACTCCTCAGTAGATGGTCATTCCCTCAATTTTGAACTCTTTGCCACCACAAAAAGAACTGCTATGAATATTTTTGTATAAATAAGCCTTTCCCCTTTTCTTTGATCTCTTTGAGAAATGGAACTAATAGTGGTATTGCTGGGTCAAAAGCTATGCATAGTTTTATATCTCTCTGGCATAGTAGCAAATTGCTTTCCATAATGGTTGGATCAGTTCACAACTTCATGAACAATGCATTAGTCTCCCAATTTTTCCACATCCCTTCCAACATTTGTCATTTTCTTGTTCTGTCATGTTAGCCAATCTGATAGGAGTGAGGTGGTATCTCAGAGCTGTATTAGTTTGCATTGCTTTCATGAGTAATGATTTAGAGCATTTTTTTATGTGACTATAAATAACTTTCATTTCTTCTTCTGAAAACTGCTTGTTCATATGCTTTGACCATTTATCAACTGGGAATGATCCTTATTTTTATAAATTTGGTTCAGTCCCCTTTATATTTGAAAAATGAGGTCTTTAATCAGAGAAACATGGTGTAAAACTTTTCTCCTAGTTTCCTGTTTTCCTCCTAATCTTGGATGCGTTAGTTTTGTTTGTACAAAAGTCTTTTAATTTAATGTAATCAAAATCATCCATAATGCATTCTGTCTCTTGTTTGGTCATAAACTCTTCACTTATCCATAGATCTGACAGGTAAAATTTTTCACATTCCCCTTGTTTGCTTGTATTATCATTCTTTATGCCTAAATCATGTATTTATTTTCTCCTTATCTTGGTATGTGGTATGAGTGTTGATTTACACTTAGATTGTGTCAAACAACTTTTCAGTTTTCCCAGCAATTTTTGTCAAATAATGAGTTCTTGTCCTACAAGTTTGGATCTTTGGGTTTATCAAATGCTAGATTACTGTGGTCATTTGCTACTATATCTTGTGTACTTAATCTTTTCCACTGATTTACTACTTTATTTCTTACCCAGATATGGATTATTTTCTTTCCACTTTGTAATACCACTTTGGAATCTGGTACTGCTAACACCCTTTCCTTAAACTTTTTTTTTTATTGATTTCCTTAATATTCTAGAGAGGGGTTTTTTAGATTAATTTTGTTATTTTTTCTAGCTCTGTAAAATAATTCATTGGTAATTTGAATGGTGTGACATTGAATATATGAATTAATTTAGATAGAACCATCATTTTTATAATATTGGCTCAGCCTGCCCATGAGCAATGAATATTTCTCTAGTTGTTTATATTTGACTTTATTTGTAGGAAAGTATTTTGTAGTTCATATGGTCTATGGGTTTTTCTTGGCAGGTAGACTTCCAGGTACTCTATATTGTCTGCCTTCATTTTAAATAGAATATCTCTTTCTATCTCTTCCTGCTGGGTTTTGTAGGTAGCATACAAGAATGCTAATGATTTGTGTGCAACATTGCTGAAGTTGTTAACTACTTCAAGTAGTTTTTTAGTTGATTCTCTAGGATTGTGTAAGTATATCATCATATCACTTTCAAAGAGTGATAGTTTTATTTCCTCATTGCCTATTATAATTCCTTCTATATCTTTTTCTTCTCTTCTGGCTATCTAGTACAGTATTGAATAATAATGTTGCTAAATGGGCCTCCTTGTCTCATCTCTGATGTTACTGGGAAGGAGCTTATCACTGTTACAGATATTGCTTTTTTCTTGGTTTTAGATAGATATTACTTATCATTTTAAGGAAATCTTCATTTATTCCTATGCTTTTTCATGTTTTTCATAGGAATGAATGTTTTATTTTGTTTAAAGTTTTTTCTGCATCTACATGAAATAGTGTAATGTCAATGTGCTATACATAGCAGCCACTATGAATATACATGTGTATTTCCAGGGTAAATTTACAAAATATAAATAACTCTTCCTCAAAGACAAAACCAAAATATTTATTCAGATACCAGAAAGTTGAATCCACCATGGTAACAAAGAAGTTCATACACACCACCAATCCAGGGAGCACCAACATCCCCAAGCCTTCCCTCCATCAGGTCTCCCCACAAACAAGCTCCCCTAGGCAAAGTTCCTCCCTCTCTCAGTAATGCTAGCTTCTCTGCCTCAGCTCTGCCTCACTCTCTCCTAGTTCTGCCTCATTCTCACTTCCTACTTCACCTGTTTGGCAAGCTCCTCCCACCATGGGCTCCATATGACTCAAGCTGTGGGCTAAACCAAAACCTATTAAGGGGCAGGGAAGATCTTCAAATTCCCTTAACATTACAAATAGTCACATGTTTTTTGTTGTTTTTTGTTATTTGCACGATCAATTATGCTGATAATTTCCCTAATATTGAAGAAGTCCTGTACTCCTGATTTAAAACCCACCTGGTAATAATGTATGATTTTTGTGTTATATTGTTGTAATCTCCTTGCTAGTATTTTATTTACAGTTTTTTGCATGAATATTCATTAGGTTAATTGGTCTATAGTTTTTGTTCCCATTGGTTTAGGTATCAGCACCATATTTATTTCATAAAAGGAATTTAAAAGGACTCCTTTGTCTATTTTTCCAAATAGCTTGTATTAGAATCAGTTGTTCATTGACTGTTTAGTAGAATTCATTTGTAAATCCATCTGATTCTGAGTTTTTTCTTAAGGAATTCATTTATGGCTTGTTCAATTTTGTTGTCTATAGGGCCATTTCTATGTATTGTTTCACCTTCTGTTAATCTGTGCAATTTATATTTTTGTAAATATTAATCCATTTCACTTTGATTACTAGATTTAATGGTATATAATTGGGTAAAGTAGCTCCTAATAATTCAATTAATTTCATTTTTATTGGTATGGATTTCACTCTTTTCAATTTTGATACTGATAATTTCATTTTCTCCTTTCTTTCAGTTTTTTAAATCAAATGAATCAATGATTTTTCTATTTTATTCTTGGGTTTTTTTTTTCATAAAACTAGCTCCTAGTTTTATTTATTAGCTCAATGATTTTCTTAATTTCAATTTTATTAACCTCTTTTTTGATTTTCAGAATTTTGATTTGGTGTTTAATTGGGCATTTTAATTCATTCTTTTTCTACTTTTTAAAAATTGCATGCCTTGTTCATTGATCTACTCTTTCTCTGTTTTATTAATGCCAACATTTAGAGATGTAAATATTCCTCTAAATATTGCTTTGGCTGTTTCCCATTAATTTTGGAATGTTGTCTTATTGTTGTCATTCTCCTTACTGAAATTATTCATTTTTTTCTATGATTTGTTTCTTGATCTACTCATTCTTTAGAATTAGATTACTCATTTTCCAATTAATTTTTAATATATGTTTCCACAGTCCCTTATTGAATATTATGTTTATTGCATTATGCTCTGAAAAGGACACATTTAGCATTTCTGCTTTTCTGCATCTGGTTGTAAGGTTTTATTCCCTAATACATGGTCAGTTTTTTTTGTTAGGGTCATGAACAGCTGAGATAAAGGTATACTCTTTTCTGTTCCATTCATTCTTCTCCAAAGGTCTTTCATTTCTTACTTTTCTAAAATTCAATCTATTGCCTTAAGCTTTTTCTTGTTAATTTTATGATTAGTTTTATCTAGTTCTGAGAGGGGAAAGTTGTAGTGTCCCACTAGTAAGGTTGTACTGTCTGTTTCCTCCTGTAATTCATTTAGCTTTCCCTTTAAGAATTTGGATACTATGCAATTTGATGCATATATATTTAGTATGAATGCTACTTCATTGGCTGTGGTAACTTTAAGAAAAAAAGTAGTTTCCTTTCTTATCTCTTTTAATAAGGTCTATTTTTGCTTTTATTTTGTTTGAGATCATGATTGCTGACCCCTCTCTTGTTTTTAACCTTAGCTAAAACATAATAGATTCTGCTCCAGTTTCTTACTTTTACTTTAGTCTCTCTGTTTCAAGTGTGTTTCTTGTAAACAACACATTTTTGAATTCTAGTTTTTAATCTATTCTTCTGTTGTCTTCTATTTTAAGGATGAGTGCATCTTAATCATATTCATAGTTATAATTATTGTATATTTCCCTCCATCCCATTTCCCGTTTAGCCTTTACTCTCTGTCTCTTTTATCCTGTCCCTCCTCAAATGTCTGTTTTTCTTTTGACCTCTACCTCCCTTTTATCCCTTTCTCTTATCCCATTCCCCTCCTATTTCTGTTTGGCAAGACAGATTTCTATACCCAACTAAGAGCATATGTTATTCCCTCTTTGAGCCAATTCTAATGAGAATAAAGTACAAGTGTTGCCCCCCCCTTCCATTTTCCCTTTCACTGTAAAAGCTACTCCTTTCATGTCTCTTTTATGTGAGATAATTTTCCCCATTCTTCCTCTCCCTTCCCTCTTCTCCTAGAGTATCTCTCTTTTTCAACCCTAAATTTTATGTTTTTGAATTAATTCCATTATAGTCAGCTCACATCCATGTCCTTCTAACTGCCCTAATAGTCACAAAATTTTTAGGAGTTAACATATATCATCTTCTCATATAGGAATGTATATAGTTTAACCTTATTTAATCTTTTGTGGGCTTTTTCATGTTTGTGTTTTTATGTTTCTCTTACTTGTATATTTGAAAGTCAAATTTTTTTTTCTACTCTGAACCTTTTATCAGGAATGCTTCAAAGTCCTCTATTTCATTAAATATCCATTTCCCCCTGAAGGATTATACTCAGTTTCGTTGGGTAGATTATCCTTGGTTGTAATCTCTCCTCCTTCACCTTCCAAAACATCATATTCAGAGCCTTGTACTCCTTTAACCTGGTAGCTGCTAAATCTTCTGTGATCCTGACTGTGTCTCTACAGTATTAGAATCATTTTTTTCTAGTTGCTTAAAATATTTTCTCCCTGACCTGGGAGCTCTGCAATTTGGGAGTTTTTATTTTGGGATCTCTTCCAGGAGGTGATCAATGAATTCTTTCAAATGCTATTTTACCCTCTAGTTCTGGATACTGAAGCAGTTTTTCTTGATAATTTCTTAAAATTTGATGTCTTCACTCCTTTTTTATCATGGCTTTCAAATAACCTCTCCTTGATTTGTTTTTTATTTTAGTTGTTTTTCCTTACATTTTTTATTCTTTTTATTTCATTTTATTGTTTCTTGGTGTCTCATGGAGTCATTAGCTTTCAGTTGCCCAATTCAAATTTTTAACAAATTATTTTCTCCAACGAGGTTTTGTACTTCTCTTTCCATTTGGCCAATTTAGCTTTTTAAGGACTTCTCTTAATGGTTTTTTGTGCCCCTTTTACCATTTGGCCAATTCTGGTTTTTAAGGCCTTATTTTCTTCAGTATTTTGTGCATCTTTTAAAAGATTGTTGACTCTATTTTCATAATTTTCTTGCATCATTTTCATTTTTTCCCCAATTTTCCTGCTACTTCTCTGAATTTTAAAATTCTTTTTGAGATTTTTCAGGAATTTTTCTTGAGCTTGTGTTAAATTCACATTTTTTGAGGCTTTACTTGTAACGATTTTGACATCAGTGTCATCTTCTGAGTTTGTATCTTGATCTTCTCCATCATCATAGTAACTTTATGGTCAGGTTCTTTCTTTTTGTTGTTGTTTGCTCATTTTCCACTTTTGACTCAACTTTGTTAAAGCTGAGCTTTACTCCCAGAGTAGAAGTGGCACTATCCCAAGAATCAGATTTTTGTGCTTCTGTTTTCAGTGCTAGTTTTTGAATCTGTAAGTTTTCAGAGTTTCCAAGGTGGTTTGATTTGGGGAGAGGTATGGTCACTGTTCCTCTGGCCTGAGCTCTGGTTTTTACTCAGAAAGGTACTTTGTTTCCCTGTGGCCACAAGTGCTAGCATTAGTCTTGAAATTTGGCCAGGTCCTCTCCTCTCCTACAGCCACAACCACTAGTGCTCCTTTTTGCCTTGAAACTGAGTCCAGGACCCCTACTCCCTTGTTAGTGACCACAACCACTCTTCTCTACTCTGGAACTGTGACCAGAACCCCTACCTTTTTGCAACCACATGCACTAGTGCTCATTTTTGCTCTAGAGCTATAACCCAGAACTGCACGTGGGCCATGAAACAGGGTCCTGAACCAAGCACCAACAAAGAATTCCCTCCCATCTTTTTCTGACCAGTTGTCCAACTCCCTTACTTCTGTGGGCTGAGAACTCCCAAAGATGTTCCTGCTGCTGATTCAGCTGCCTACAGGACCTCCTGCTGGTGTTGCCATGACAAAATCTACATTGCACCCTCAGTCAGACCACCACCAAGGTATAATAGACCTTTCCTGATCATCTTCTAAGTTGTGTTGGGCTGGAAAAATGTTTTACCCAATCTTTTGTTGACTCTGCCACTCTAGAATTGATTTGAGGTATTATTTTAAAGTTGTTTGAGGGGGAATTTTGGAGGATTCAAGTAAATTCTTGCTTCTACTCTACTGCCTTGGCTCCACCCTGCCAAGGCTGTCCTTTTATTTATCTATTTATTTATTCATTCATTCATTCATCCATTCATTCATTCATTCATTCATTTATTTATGCATTCATTCATTCATTCATTTATTCATTCATTCATTCATTCATTCATTTATTCATTCATTCATTTATTCATTCATTCATTTATCTATCTATCTATTTATTTATCTCTATTTATTTGATTTATTTAACTTTTAAAATTCATTTTCATAAAATTTGGGGTTCCCAATTTTCTCCCCATTTGTCCCTTCCCCCCACCCCAACACACCAAGCACTCTAATTGTCCCTGTCACCAATCTGCCCTCTTTTCTATCATCCCTCCCTTCCCTTGTTCCCATCTTCTCTTTTGTCCTGTAGGGCCAGATAACTTTCTATACCCCTTTACCTGTATTTCTTATTTCCTAGTAGCAAGAGCAGTACTTGACAGTTGTTCCTAATACTCTGAGTTCCACCTTCTCTTCATCCCTCCCTCCCCACCCATTCCCTTTGGAAGGCAAGCAATTCAATATAGGCCATATCTGTATAGTTTTGCAAATGACTTCCATAATAGTTGTGTTGTGTAAGACTAACTATATTTCCCTCCAGCCTCTCCTGCTCCCCATTGCTTCTGTTCTCTCTTTTGATCCTGTCCCTCCCCAAGAGTGTTGACTTCAAGTTGCTCCCTCCTCCCATTGCCCTCCCTTCCATCATCCCCCCCACCCTGCTTATCCCCTTCTCTCCCACTTTTCTGTATTGTAAGATAGGTTTTCATACCAAAATGAGTGTGCATTTTATTCCTTCCTTTAATCGAATTGATGAGAGTAAGCTTCATGTTTTTCTCTTACCTCCCTTCTTTTTCCCTCCACTAAAAATTCTTTTGCTTGCTTCTTTTATGAGAGATAATTTGCCCCATTCCATTTCTCCCTTTCTCCTCCCAATATATTTCTCTCTCACCACTTAATTTCATTTTTTTAAGATATGATCCCATCCTATTCAATTCATTCTGTGCTCTGTGTGTATGTGTGTGTGTGTATGTGTGTGTGTGTAATCCCACGCACTACCCAGATACTGAAGTTTCAAGAGTTACAAATATTGTCTTTCCATGTGGGAAATGTAAACAGCTCAACTTTAGTAGGTCCCTTATGACTTCTCTTTGCTGTTTACCTTTTCATGCTTCTCTTCATTCTTGTGTTTGAAAGTCAAATTTTCTTTTCATCTTTGGTCTTTTCATCAAGAATGCTTCAAGGTCCCCAATTTCATTGAAAGACCATTTTTTCCCCTGAAGTATTATACTCAGTTTTGCTGGGTAGGTGATTCTTGGTTTTAGTCTTAGTTCCTTTGACTTCTGGAATATCCTATTCCATGCCCTTTGATCCCTTAATGTAGAAGTTGCTAGATCTTGTGTTATCCTGATTGTATTTCCACAATACTTGAATTGTTTCTTTCTAGCTGCTTGCAATATTTTCTCCTTGACCAGGGAACTCTGGAATTTGGCCACAATGTTCCTAGGAGTTTGTCTTTTTGGATCTCTTTTAGGTGGTGTTCTGTGGATTCCTTGAATACTTATTTTGCCCTCTGGTTCTAGAATCTCAGGGCAGTTTTCCTTGATAATTTCATGAAAGATGATGTCTAGGCTCTTTTTTTGATCATGGCTTTCAGGTAGTCCCATAATTTTTAAATTGTCTCTCCTGGATCTATTTTCCAGGTCAGTTGTTTTTCCAATGAGATATCTCACATTATCTTCCACTTTTTCATTCTTTTGGTTTTGTTTTGTGATTTCTTGGTTTCTCATAAAGTCAATAGCCTCCATCTGTTCCATTCTAATTTTGAAAGAACTATTTTCTTCAGTGAGCTTTTGAACCTCCTTTTCCATTTGGCTAATTCTGCTTTTGAAAGCAATCTTCTCCTCATTGGCTTTTTGAACCTCTTTTGCCAATTGAGTTAGCCTATTTTTCAAGGTGTTATTTTCTTCAGCATTTTTGGGGGTCTCCTTTAGCAAGGTGTTGACCTGCTTTTCATGCTTTTCTTGCATCTCTCTCATTTCTCTTCCCAGTTTTTCCTCCACCTCTCTAACTTGATTTTCAAAATCCTTTCTGAGCTCTTCCATGGCCTGAGCCCATGGTATATTTATTTTGGATGTCTGGGATACAGAAGCCTTGACTTCTGTGTCTCTCCCTGATGGTAAGCATTGTTCTTCCTCGTCAGAAAGGAAGGGAGGAAATATCTGTTCACCAAAAAGTAGCCTTCTATGGTCTTATTTTTTCTTCCCTTTTCTGGGCATTTTCCCAGCCAGTGACTTGACTTCTGAGTTTTCTTTCCACCCCCACCTCGCTTCCAGATCTGCCCAGCCAGTGCTTGGAGTCTGAGATTCAAATGCTGCTTCCCAGCGTCAGGGCTTTGGGCGGGGGCAGGGCTGCTATTCAGTGTGAGATTAAGTTCAGGTGCTCAGATAGGGGCAGGACCACCACATGGGACTCAGTTCCCTCAGGGGGTTTATGTGGAGACCTTCAACAATGGATCTGAGCTCCTGCCTGGTTTGGGAGCCCCTGTCTGCTGCCACCACCACCCCCCCCCGCTGCTGCCTCTCAAGAGGACCTGAGCCACAGGGACACCCCACTCCCCTGTTGGCCACCCAAAAAGACTCTCTCACCAACCCTTGTCACCTGTGGGTGAAGGGACCTGCGTGGCCACCAGAGATTCTGTCCCTGAAGCCTGCTGGGATCTGCTCGTCTTGGTGCCCCACAGCCAAGACAGGGCTGGGCTCCGCTCCAGGTCCAGTGCACTACCGACCTTTTGCGTCATGTTTTCAGGTCTCTCTGTAACAGAAATCTCCTCCACTCCATTGTTCTGTGGCTTCTGCTGCTCCAGAAGTTGTTGGGAGTCCTTCTTTACAGGTGTTTTATGGGCTGTGGGTTCGGAGGTAGCGTATGTGTGTCCTTCTACTCCACCACCTTGGCTCCGCCCCTCTTTAATTTATTTTTGAAACCTTCATGTGTTTGAGTTGTTTGACCTGCCCAGACCACTCTGGGGACTTATTGAATATCAAAGAATTCTGAGAAATATAATTTCTGAAAATTACAAAACATTTGTGGAAAGAAATAAACCACAATACTTTCTTGAGGATAAAAACATGGACATTTTCAGAAAAATTGAAATGCATATAATACTTTCATTTTAGCCCCCTTTACCAATCTGAAGTAACATTATTAGCTTAGGAGCATAAAAAATGTATTATCCATAACTTAGTTTGCCTGTAAAATTATGCTATTATGCATAGGCAAAAGCTGAAGAAGAGAAGAAGCTATCAATCTTAGAGTAAAACAAAGTTTTTATGTTTCCTGAATTTAGTGTCTTCTGTGTTGAGAAGATACATTGCCTATTACAGTGCTTTGTAAATAGGTTTTCAATACCTGTTTGTGAATGAATGAGTAAATGAATGTTCTCTTTTTCAGAAAAAACAACTTTTTAAAATCCACATACACACTCTAAAATGTATTTACTAGATGGCCAGAAGTAGCCAGGTCCTTTATGCCAGCATGGGGGATGGGACACAAAAATTGGAGCCAGGAGGCTTGGATTCTCAGGGTCATAGGATCATAAATTTAGACCTTGAAGGGACTTTGGAGGCCATCTAATCCAACCCTATCATTGTACAGATGAGGATATTGGGACTCAGGGAGGACAGGTGACTTTGCCAAAGTCACACAGGTAGTAAGTACTTATTAGTGGTAGGAATTGAACCTGGATCCCCTGACTCCAGGCCCATTATGATTTCCATCAAATTCACTCAAATTCTTATTCACATCCTGGCTAAGACATATACTAGTCATATGATGAGGAACAAAATACAACCTCTCAGATGTTCCATTTCCTTATCTGTAAAATGGGTATAATCTATGTGTCATCCTTCATGCCTCTCTCTCCTCTCTTTGTCTCTCTGTCTGTCTGTCTCTTTCTCTCTCTCTCTCTCACAGACACACACACACACACACATACACACACACACACACACACACACACCTCCTGATATCCAATCACTAATGAAGTCCAATGTTTCAAGTCTTGTAACATCTCTCTAATATACTCCCCTCTCTCCTCTGACACTGCCACCATTCTGGTTCAGACCCTAATCACCTCATACCTGAACTATTGCAACAGACTGTTGATGCTTCAAGTCTCTCCCCATTCTAATCCATCCTCCACTCTGCTGTCAATTTATCTCCTTAAAATTCGAGTCTGACCATGTCAACCCTTTATTCAATAAGCTCTAGTGGCTCCCATCACCTCAAGGATCAAATATAAAATCGTCTGTATGTCTTTTAAGATTCTCTACAACATAGTCGCCTTCTACCCTTTCAATCTTTTTTTTTTACTTTATACCTCCCCCATCCTGTCTGCCACTGCGTACTTTGTGATCAAGTACAACTGATCTCCTTTCTGATTCTCACACAAAACATTCCATTCCCCTATCCCAGCATTTCCCCTGGCTGTCCCCCATGCCTGGTACTTGTGCCTCCCTCATCTCCACCTTCTGGTTTCCCCGACTTTCTTCAAGTTTCAGCTAAAGTCCTGAGATCTGCAAGAAGCCTTTCCTGATCCCCCTCAATGCACTCAAAATGCCTTCCCTCTGCTGATTTTTTCCCTATTAGTCCTGTATATTGCTTGTTTGTATCTAAATGTTTGCATGTTATCTCTCTGATTAGACAGTAATCTCCTTGAAAGCAGGGACTATTTTTTCTTAGCACGGTTCCTGGCACATAGCTGATGTTTTTTAAATGCTAATTGATTAACTGACTTATAATCTATTTTATTACAGTATGCTCTCCATAGAATTATTATGAGATTGCCAAACCAATAATTAAAGGGCATGGCATACATAAAGTTCACTTAGATTTTGGAAAATTCATCTAAAAATATCTCTCATGAAATTCTTATAGGAAAGATAGAGAGATATGGGTTCATTCAATGCTAGTATAATTGGGTGTATTCTGATTTGGTGGACTGAGTAGAATTGAAGAGGAGTCATTAATGCTTCAATGTCAGATTAGAAGGTGGCATCCAGTAGAGTGCTTCAAAGAGCTGGGCTTTCCCCTTTTTCATGCTATTTTTTTAATCCATGACTTTGAAAAAGGTATAGATTGTATACTCTTAAATTTGTAGATGGCACAAGGCTGAGAGAGAGAGAGAGGACTAACACATTGGATAACAGAGTCAAGAACACTGGGTTAAGTATAAGATGAAATTTAACAAGGATAATTGGTAAAGTCTTACCCTCGGGATCAAAATGTCAACTTCACAATTATAAGAGGAGGCATGGCTAAGGGAACATTTCATCTGAAAAGAAGAGTTGAACAATAATGTGATATGATGTGCAGACAAGTGCCATTTCAAGATGAATGTATTGAAAGAGTCATAGAGTCTAATACTAGGGATATGACAGTCTTCCTATATTCTGCCTCGGTAAAATTGCTTCTAAAGTAGTGTTCCATTTGGGGTACCACATTTTAGGAAGGACACTAATCATCTGGAGAATGTTCTGCAGAGAGCAACAATCATGGTAAAGAATATTAAAGTCATCTCAGATAAGAATCAGTTGGAGGAACTGATGATGTTTAATTTGGAGAAGGAAATACTTGGGGAAGATATGACAGATGCCTTCAAGTACTTAAAGGGTTCTCATATGGAAGAGGAAATAGACTTGTGTTGTTTGGCCATTTGCAGAGAGGCAAATTTAAACTTGACATTAGGACATATTTCCTAACAATTAGGCAAAAATGGAATTCAGACATCAAGCATGTACCCTAATGAAGCCTTCAAGCAGTGGCCACTTATTGGGCTATCAGAGAGAAGATCCTTTTTCAAGTATGGGTTGAAGGGGATTTCTCTGTTCTTTCAAATTCTGATGTCCTGTGGTGCTATGAAAGTGATTTCCAAGCCTCAGAGTTCCTATATAAGTGTGAATCATTATTATTATTAGCATTATCAACATTATTCATTTACATTCTAGCACTTTAAAGCTGCTTTTCTTCTGGTTTGCCCTTGGTTTTTTGAAGGAGCAGTGTAACAGACTTCTTGTTTCTTATCTCTTTGAGAACAAATGGGTACACCACCATTGCCCCTTCAACTTACTGCTCTTTAGAGTCTGGTCAGAAGGATAGAAACACATCTGCCATTGGCTAGATCAAGAAGCCCTCAAGCAAAAAGAAACTGAATCCTTCTTCCTTCTGATATGAAGATTCTCAAGCACACACTTTGGGTGATGGCACAGTCTCAGAAATGTTGCCAAAGCTGTTTCTGAAAGTCCTTCTCATCTCAGAAACAGCCCTTTTTGGAAGATAGACCCTTTCACACACATGTCCTGCTACAATCTGCCAGGCAGGTGTCACAGCTAGGAAAGCGATGCCTACTAAATAAGACCACTTGTCCTACATTCTCATCCCAGCTATATATGGTTTTTATGAAGGAGAGGGAGGTTTCAGAATCAGTTTTCCTCCACATGTAAGAACCCAAGCCACACTAAGCTACTTCCTCACCAGTCAGCATACTGGTACATTGTCAGCATACAAAAACATTGCATTAGCCCTCAGCCCAGCTGTAGGGTCATTAGTAAGTTCAAAGATTCTTTGAACACTGAGGCACAAAGACTATAAGAACTTTATCCCAGGACATGCAGGGTCACTGAGATTTGGGGCAGGTGTCTCAGAGATTGAAGAATAATCCCCGGTCATCAGGTCATTTAGTATAGATACTCATAGACTGCTTCCTGTCCCTGGGGGTATACTGAGCCCCTGGAGAGGCAGGCTAAAGTGGATACCACTAACATGATACAGGTCTTCTACTCAGAGTGGTATATCCTTCTCTAGCTCTGAGAATTTTTTATATCCCTCATGAGACTTACATAAAAAAGTAGTAGCAATGTTCTCATGACTTACCTTCAGATTTTTTTTATGTCTTATCTTCCAGGACATTCCTGTGCAAGCTTCTCAAGGGGAAATAGAGGATGAGTGAAATGTGTTCCAAGGCAAGAGTTCTTATCCCTAAGAGACTCAGGAACCCAGGACAAAGTGTCTACACCTGCCATATTGGTCTATAGGCATGTCCTTGCATCTGGAGATTTCTCCTTGGGAAGTCCAGACAAAATAGTCTTTCCTATACCCTGGAAACTAGAAGGGATGAAAGAAGAAAAGTAGGAAGAAAGGCAGGAAGGAAAGAAGGAAGGAAGGCTCTGTTAAGGGCACTGTACTAAATACTTTAAAGACATGACTTCATTTGGTCCTGGGAGACTGACGCTATTATTATCACCATTTTACATATGGAAAAACTAAGGTAGACAAAGGGGAAGTGATTTACTCATGGTCACAGACCTAATAAATGCCTGAGGCTGGATTTGAAGTCAGGTCTTATCATAGTGGCTGACACATAGAAAGTGCTTAATAAATGTTTATTGATTAATTGATTGAGGTGTTCTTGACTTCAGGTCCAGTTCTCTATCCACTGGGCTAACTTGCTGCCTCCAAATTATTTCCACCTTGTATACAACCTAACTGGTAATAGCCACAACAGTGAGCCAACCTACTTAAGTCTACAAGTAGTGGCAAACCACCCATCCTCCACTTTAAATATCCCTGATATCATCTTATAAGATTGATGCAATGCAACCCAGATCCACAGGGCTTCAACTGTCCCCTGCCACTTTCACATTGAACCAGTCAGATTCTCTGCAATTTGTTCCAATCACTGCCCATGGTGCTGATCACTTCTCTAAAAATAACCCATGCTAATATCTCTTGCAAAAAAAAAAACTGAAATGGACGCTGGAAGTAGAAATGCGTCTTGTTCTTATAATAGAGAGTTATAGTACATACGCTTCTTATCCAAAGTGCATAGAAATTGTAATGTTATTCTGCAATTGACACTTAAATGTAAAATCTTGAAGCTGTATGTTGTTTAGAAATTATTTAGAAGAAAGAAAGACTAGTTAGGAGGGATCATCATATAGATATTTTTTACATTTAAAAAAAATGAACTGAAATCAATCCACAATGTCAGAGTGAAAGAATTGAAAGAGGAAATGTTCATGTCACATAATACACACACATGCACGCACACACAGACACACATGCACATACACACATGCACACACACACACTCCAAGAAAACAAACTCTTAAAAACACATATGAGACAATGGAATATTCTGGGCATTTAGAAGAACAACTAAATCAGCTAAATCACCAGAAGTAATAGAGATAGAAAAAGAAAACTATACATGGTATACAAAAATATATCCTTAAGCGATTAAAGAATCGATTTAAAGAAATCAAGCCAAAATTGGCAATGGCCTGAATAAAAAATTTTGAATGAAATTTAAAATCATATAAAAATGAGCAAGAATTTAGAGATGTGAAAATAGGAAAAACAAATTATTCAATAAAGTAGTCAATTTTGAAAATATAATTTAAAATCTCATAAAATAATCTCTAGATAAAACAAAGAACAGCCTCACTACATTGGAAAACAAAATTCGAAACAACTCAGAGTAGCTGGTGCTATGTGCAGTCATAAAGAAAGTCATCAAAATATCCAACCTATGGAAAAACACACATATCCAAGTAACAGACCTGAAAGATGGATATAAATAGCAGTCTCAAGGTAGCTGACATTCAACCAAAAAGATTTAGAAAAATGACTCATCTAGGCACTGTGTTTTAGAAAATCATAAAAGAAAATTTCCCCAAATTAAGGAAAGCTGGAGAAATACCAATAAAAAAATCCACAGAACGCACACAAGGAGGAATACTAGATTTAATATGCCTAACCATACAATTAAACTTCCAATGCTACATTGATCAAGAAAAAATATTGAAACCTGATGGAATAAATGAATAAAATGTTTTCTAAGGGAGAAAAAATTAAGATTACAACAGATCTTTTTACATGGTAAACATTTCAGTACAATATTTACAAAATTAAGAAAGATGGGCTATGAATTGAAAATTACTCAAGTTATCAAATGCATATATGATTGCATCAGTTTGGAAGTTCCTTCCAATAATACTAATCACATCCTATCTATGCCTGCCTGTCCTGTGTAATTCTTATACGTGCCCTCCCAAAAAGTTCATGATAAAAAGTCCACCCCATGTTCTAGTGATCTTTACTGGAGTGCTCTGGCCATCTAACTATCAAGCTTTGTTCTTCTCATGTGATCAGCCTATCTTCTTTTTCCGCCATAAAATTCCTTGATGACAAACTTTCCTCCTGTTCTTCTTTGCATTCCTCATTACTTATGTTGCAGCCTGCTCTCACCCACCACGCACCTTTCCATTGACCTCTTTATGAAGCTTATCTTTAGTTCTTTGGAAGTGATGATGCTCTGTGTCTTACTGCCACTTATTAACGCCAGTAAAATGATTATATTGAGAAGATGAGACTTTGCTGTTATGGAAAACTGGGGTCAGTAAACCCAGAATTTTCTATCCCCCAAAATACTCAATATGCCTTAATGGAGACCAAAGTTGGATATTTGAGAAGTAAACAAAATTGGAAAAGTTTATAGAGAGACATATGCACTTCAAGGAATCCTTTGAAATTATTTGAAATATAAACAAGCCTCCTAACTAATGATAAGTATTTAAATCAACAAAGATAAAATAGTAGCTAATAAAGTGGGAAAAGCCTCAGATCACCATACAGGCTACATTATAAAAAGTATAATCCCAAATTTTCCAACATTTCAGATTTAAACGTTCAAGAATACTAAGGGAAAGAGATTTTGTAATGGTTTTCTCCCCAGTATATCCTGGTCTTGGGAACCCTATCCATTCCATGCTCACTGGGCTAATTTCCACAGCCAAAGAATAAGAAGAAAAGCATCCCTAGATTTTCCCAGAATTCATGTAGGATTCCTTTAGCAGACCTCCTCAGATGGACCAAATTGAATTCTTAGCTTTCTCTGACCTATAAAACCTCCACCTGGTGTATCATCAGTTACAATTTGAATATGGGCTCTGTTGGTTCAACTGCCCTTATAACTGTTAGTTTCAGAGGTAGAAAGTTTGCTCCCTTGAGATGAGAGACTACCTTCTATTTACTGGATCTCCAAACTTTTAAGCAGGGTTTTAAAAAAATCCTTGTTAGGGTGGAGCCAAGATGGTGGAGCAACAGCACAGAGTTGCTAGTGCTCTCCCCCCAAACCCAGTCAAATACCTATAAAAAAAAATGACTCTAAACAAATTCTGGAGTTGCAAAACCCAAAGAATGATGGAGTAAGGCAAATCTCCAGTCCAAGATAGTCTGGAAGTTCACCAGGAAGCATCTATCACATCATGCTGGGAGCAGAGTAGAGTCCAGCGTGAGCCACACTAGCATAGACAGGACCTGAACAGGCCTTGGGGGACTGAATCTCGAGCACCCTAGGTGCTTTCCAGACTTTGTGGCCCCGAAACACCAAGGACAAATTGGAAGGTTGGTGGAAAACCTGTGGGACCTGTGTGAGAGAGTAGAGTGATCTGGCCCCAGCTTAAGGGTTGTGTGTTGGCTTAAGGAGGAAATAATATGCATACTCAATTTGGTATGAAAATCTTTCTTACACTACAAGAAAGTAGAGGGGGAGGGGATAAGCAAGAGACCTGAGGGGATGATAAAAAGGAGGGTAAATCAGAGGAGGGAGTAATTAGAAGTAAACACTTTTGAGGAGGGATAGGGTCAAAAGAAAGAATAGAATAAATGAGGGGCAGGATAGGATGGAGGGAAATGTAGTTAGTCTTTCACAATATGACTGTTGTGGAAGTATTTTGCCTAACTACACATGTATAACCTATATTGAATTGCTTGCCTTCTCCGTGGGGATGTGTGGGAAGGGAGAAAGGGAGAGTAGTTAGAATTCAAAGTTTTAAAAACAAATGTTAAAAATTGTTTTTACATGCAACTGAGAAATAAGATATACAAGCAATGGGGTATAGAAATCTCTCTTGCCCTACAAGGAAATAGAGGGGATGTGGATAAGAGAAGGAAGGGGTGTGATAGAAAGGAGGGCAGATTGGGGGAAGTTGTAATTGGAATGCCCACCGTCTTGAGGTGGGTGGAGGAGAGAGATGGGGGAAAATTTGGAAATCAAAATCTTGTGGAAGTGTCTGTTGAAAACTAAAAATAAGTATTTTTTTTTTAAAAATCCCTGTTAAATGAATGATATGGTATAACCACAAACTCAGTTGCCCACTCTCTTACTTGTCAACATGATTCTTTGACCAGTTCTCTACCATTCCCTCAGTTTTCCTTTCCATCTCATGAAAACACTTGCCACTGTTCTAAGGTGTGGGAAATTTATGAAAGGGTGCTTGCAATGACCCACAGATTTTCCAAGGCAAAGGGATTCTGCCCATACTCATAACATCACTTCATTACTTTTACTTTTTTCTCTTTAATTAGTCCCATATCAAAATGAGGGCTTGCTGATACAGATTTTGTCATGGCTGTTTTTGTCGTTTTAGTCCTCATAAAATAAATCATCTAAAACAAACATGTTTTCTCCTCCTGCCTAGATGGTAGATTTTGAAAGGTGCAAAGAATGGATTTTGGTTTTCAAAGGGGAGACTTGTTAATCTCCTGTAGAATAAGACAGAAAGAAAATTGGAATAGACCTGCCTAGCAGTAACTGGATTTGAGGAAAGCAAGTTTGATCTTCATAAACTCAGGTACTCCAAAACATCAAAGATCAGAGAGAGTGAAAAAGTAAATTGTTGCAAGGTGTGGGAACACAGACCTATAATCTCTTCTCCTGGCTGAGGCTAGCACATCCCTTGAGCTCTGGAGTTCTGAGCTGCAGTCAGCTAAGCGGATCAGCTATCTGCACTAAGTTTGGCATTAATATGCAGGGGCCAACCAGCCCAGGTCAAAAAAAAAGCAAGATCAAGCTGATCAGAGTCAGAGTGGGCCTGTGTGTAACAATTAAACTTCCAGTCAGGGTGAGAAAAGGAAATGTTGTCTTTAAAAATAAAAACATAAATTGTTTCTGAGCCATCTTCAAGACAAAGGGATGTTTTGGAAGAGTCCAACATTCAACACTCAGTTCAAATCAAACATTCACTAAGATATTAGCTTCTTGAAAATAGGGATTATTTCATTCTTTACACTCAATTCTTTCTTGGGCCACTACCTCTCATTGACTATACTAAGTTCCCTTCCCCATCTTGACCCTTTGGTGAACCAGTGTGAATCTACATTGTCTACTTCTCATGAGTCTCCTGCCCATTTATCCATACCTTGCCCTTCTCCACCCCAGCCTTCATTTATTCCCACTACCTCTTGCCTTTATTCATGCTGAATGAAGCTGGAGAAAATCACAAAATCTCTGACTGGACCCACTACAAATTTGTTTTTTGTTGTTCAGTTGTGTTTGAGTTCTTCATGACCCATTTGAGGTTTTCTTAGCAAAAATACTAGAGTGGTTTTCCATTTCCTTCTCCAGATCATTATATAAATGAGAAAACCAAGACAAACAGAGCTAAGTAAGTTACCCAGGGTCATACATCTAGTAAGTGTCTGAGGCTAGATTTGAACTTGGTACTTCCTGACTCTGTCTCAGCATTCCATCCACTGAGCTACTTAGCTATACCATGTTACATAGTCTAAAGTGGATCCTCTTATTCCTCCCCAATCGATTTACTATCCCACTCAACATACCAACTTTTCCAAGCTTTTTCCTTCATCTTCAGATTTCCCACAGCTTCCTGTCCCCCTACCCTATTGGTTGAGAATTTTGTGTCATATTTCACTAAAAAAATCCAAAGCCATTCTCTGAGAGCTCCCTGTTTCTTTTCTCACATCACTCACATATTTTCTGCCACCATCTTTGCCTTCACCACCATTTCACACAAAGAGGTGACTTCTGTCCTTGCCAAAGCAAACTCCTCTACATGCAAAAGTGATCCCATTCCATCCTCTCTTCTCCAAATTTCCCTTTCTATTACCCCTCCTCTCTAACTCATCTTCAATCTCTTCCTGTCCACTAGTTCCCTCCTTATTGCCTAAGCACATGCCCATGTCTGCCCTATGTTCAAAAACCCCTTATTTGAGCCATCCCTCCCTGCTAGATATCATTCCAGATCTCTTCTCCTTGTTGTGGCTAACTTCCTTGAGAATGACATATTCTCTCACTTCTTTTCCTCTCACTCTCTTCTTAAATGTTTCAGGTTGGTTTCCAATCTCAGCATTCAACCTAAACTGTTCTCTGCAAAGTTCCTCATGTGGCCAGATCTAATGACCTTTTCTCACTTGTCTTTCTTTTTGTAACTTTTTACATTGTCGATCACCATCTTCTTAACACTCTCTTCTCTCTAGATTTTTGTGCTGCTACTCTCTCCTTGCTTTCCTTCTTGTCTAATCACTCCTCTGTATTTTTGCCTGAATCTTCATCCAGGTCATCTCCACCAACTGTTGAGTTTTGGACCTTCTTTTCTTCTGCCACTATTCTCTTTCCCTTGGTGATCTCATCAACTCCCATGTATTTAATTATCATCTCTATGCAGCTGTCTCTCAGATCTACTTGTTCAGTTTTAACCGCTCTCCTGACTTTCAGTCTTACATATTGCTTTTTAGACATCTCAAACTGGATGTCCTGTAGACGTTTTAAATTCAACATGTCCAAAACAGAACTCATAATCTTTTCCCCAAAACATTAACTTCTTGCAATCTGATAGTAAGATACTATTAAGGGTACCACCAAACTTCCAGTTACCCAAGCTCACAACCTTGGCATCATTCTTGACTCCTTACTCTTTTTCACTCCCTATATAGTACAATAAATTAATAAAAGGTTTGTCCTGTAAAATCTGGACTCAGTCAAAAGGCTGCACCCAAGGACCTAGAAGGTCACATGTGACCTCAAGGCTGCAGGTTCTCTACCCCTGCCATATACCGTTAATTGAAAAGTCCTAATGTTTTGACCTTTCCAGAGTCTCTCATATATGCCTCCTTCTCTCCTCTGACACTGCCACGACCCTGGTGCAGATCCTCATCCCCTCATATATGGACTATTTATAGCAACCTACTGGTTAGTCTCTCTTCTTCAAGCCTCTCCACAGTCTAATCCATCTACCACTCAGCTATCATATTGATCTTCATAAAACACAGTTGTGGCCATATTATACCACCTTTTCCATTCAATAAACTCAAGTCTTTCCTTTTGACCTCCATCATCAAATATAAAACCCTCTGTTTGGCTTTTAAAGTCCTGTATAAACTGGTTCCCTTCCTACCTTTCCATTCTTCTAACAACTTACTCTCCTCCAACATACTTCAAGATACACTGGCCTCTTTGCTATTGCTTGTACATGACACTGCATCTCCTATTTTGGGCATTTTCAACATCTGTTCCCCATACCTGGAATTCTCTCCTTCCTCAGCTGCACTTTCTTTATTTTCTAGCCTCTTTTCATGACATCTCAAATGCCACCTTTTGAAAAAAAGTCTTTTCCAGTCCTCCTTCACAATTTCCCAATTCATCTCATGTGCGTATGTGTGTATATACACACAAGCATATACAATATATATGAATATATGTGTGTATATACACACAGGCATACATAATATATATGAGTATATGTGTGTATGTGTATGTATACGCATGTCCATACATATATGTGTGTATATGTATACATATATATATACATATATATCTTTGTTGTTCATAGCTGTTTTCATAGTGTCTTTTCCTTTAATTGTGAGTTTCTTGAGAGAAGGAACTTTCTCTTGCCTTTCTTTGCCATCTTCATCACTGAGCACAGTGCTTGGAACTGAGGTATTTAATAGATCCTCACTGACTGACGGTACTTGTATCCCCAGCACCTAGCACCTGGTAGACAGTTCCTGACCCCAAGTTGGTAATTAATGAATGCTTATGAATTAATTAGGCCCTAACCATGTCTAAGACATTGTTCTAGATGCTAGGGATTCACAGACAAAGGTGAACTACCTTCCCACCTCAAGAAACTTACATTCTACTGGGAGACGTTACAAGTACATGAGCAATCAAATCGTATTAACAGCTGACAATTATATAGTGCTTTAAGGCTTGAAAGTGCTTTACAAACATTGTCTCACCTAATCTTCACGAAACCCCTACGAGGTACATGCTATTAGCCTTCTTTTTACAAATGAGGAAAATGAGACTGAGTGAGATTATATGACTTTCCTAGGGTCATGTAACTCATTAAGTGTCTGAGGCAAGATTCAAACTCAAGTTTTTCTGACTCCATTTCCAGTGTTCTTTGCTCTGCATGTGCTAGCACTTTTGTGAGTCAAGCACAGTCATTTCAAGAGGGTGATAGAACTAATAATGGGGCAAGGACATGTAACAGAGAAGACCTTATGTAGGAGGGGGCTCCTGAACTGTGCTTCAAGGGCAGTTAGGGATTCTGGGAGGTAGAGGTGAAGGAGAGCATTCCGGACGTGGGAACATCATGCAAAAGCACTAGAGTAATGTAAGAGAAAATAGCTGAGAAGCCAGTTTGACTAGAATACAGAGCATGAGAGGGAAGTAATATAAGATACAAGCCCAGAAAGGCAGATGAGAGATGGATTATGGAGGCCTAACATTTATCTAACTTTAGATGAAGTTGATTAAAAGTTTGAGCTATTTCATATTTAAATTAACAACTTACTAGAGAGAGAAGGAAAAGGTCAATTAACTAACGACAATAGTAATGTATCTTTGCTAAGCACCCCCTGTGTGCTGAGCATTCTACCAGGCATTGGTGGAGAAACACAATTCCAGTACAGCATAATCCTCTTCTTTCTGGAGTTTACAAGAGAAAGGAAGGCAAATGCACAGAGAGTCATAATATAAAATATCGCATTAAGGTCCAAATGTGTATTTGCTCACACAAACATCATAGTTGTGCCATGACTATCAGAAGGGGACAGACTCCTTGAAGACATGACTGTCCTGTCTCCTACATTTAGAAGAAACAAATGTAACTGGTTTAAAAGATGATGAAAAGATTATTCTTTGAAAGAAATTCCCCTTAGTGATATTCTTTGCCTCTAAAATGATCTCCAATGTGTCTTGTGTATATCTTGTTTATATGTAGTTGTTTCTCTGATGTCTCCTTCCTTAAGCTATGAACTTCTCACATACAAGGACTATTCTTTGCCTTTCTTTGTATCTTTGGCATTTGGCACAATGCCTGACAAATAATAGGTGCTTAATAAATGCTTTCTGACTTGACTCATTGACTTGAAATAATTTCTTTTGAAGACAAGAGTTGATAGATTTTAGAGACTAATTGGGACACATATAATCACCGTGTTTTGGACATTCAATAAAAAGGACATATTATGTACCAGTCTGGTCTGGGACAGATGACCCAACCAAAGCTCTAGATACTTCTATAATTATCAGGCAGTATGGTAATTTCTGGGGATAAAAAGACAAAAACCAAATTATTTCTGTCCTCATGGGAGCTTACATTGTACTGGGGGAGACAATGAGAACAACCATGGGCTATCCCCAAAGTCTTAATGTGTATTAAGCTTTAAAAACTTTTAAAATGCACTAAGGCTTTTGTGACACCCTTTAAAATATCTACAAAATATATATGAGATAACTTTGATGGAGAGGAGATAGGAATATTACACCTGAAATTTGCCCTCAAATACTCATGTAAATAAGATCTAGGAGTGTTCCTATGATCATAGGTTTAAGGGTAGAAGGGATCTTATAGATGATTAATTCCAACCTTTTCATTTTGCAGAAAAGAAACTGAGGCACATAGAAGTTAAGTGATTTGCCCAAAGTCACAGAGTGATATGGCAGCCAGAGAAGGTTATGTTCTTCTAAGTTGCCTGAAGAGAAGTGCTGTTGCCAATTCGAACAAGTGGGTACATTTAGCCTAAGTGAAGACTTGGTGGAAAGAGGGGGTGGAGAATGGGAAAGAAGGGAAGTTGAAAGCAGTCTGGAGGTATTTGAATGGCTGTCATACAGGACATTAGGATTTATTCTGCTTGGCCCCAGAGGGTCAGAACCAGGAACAAATGATGTAATTTGAAGAGAGGTCAAGTTAGGCTCCATGGAATGGAAAACTTCCTAATAGCAAGAGAAACCCAAAAGCAGCTTCAGCTACCATCAGTGGGAAGGCTATGACCTCTAGTTGAGAGTATTTTTTTTCAGGTACAGGACTGAAGGATTTCAGTCACCCTTTCAGCTCTGAGATTCTGTAATTTAGAGGCAATATGATGGCAGAATGGAAGAAGAATCCAGTTCTTGCAAAAGGGAACCTGATGTCTAATCTCCTGACGTACACCTTTACCAAGAGGGCAGAAATATTCCTAAGCTGTTTGCAAATTCCTCTCACCCAAAGTTTTCTTGTGTTTTTTTTTAAAGATCAAGCATTCTTTCTTCTAGGACTATAATAATAAGGTTGTGTTCTTGTTTAATGACAGGTTTTGAAAGCAGTAACAGAGGGGGCAATCTTAGAGTCATAGATCTGGGGCAGGAAAATACTTTCGGGGTCATCCAGTTCAACCCTTTCATTTTACAGATGAAAAAACTGGATGGGTCCCAGAGAAGTAAGCTAAACTGCCTAAGTTCACACAGGGTTAAGTGACAGAGTCAGGATTGGAACCCAATTCCTCAGGCTCCAAATGGAGTCCACTATCTCACATTGATTCCAGTTGTCAGACAACAAGTGACTAAAGCAGATTGCATAGGAAAAGAAGGAAGGAAGGAAGGAAGGAAGGAAGGAAGGAAGGAAGGAAGGAAGGAAGGAAGGAAGGAAGGAAGGAAGGAAGGAAGGAAGGAAGGAAGGAAAGAAGTGCTTACAATGTTCAAGACACTGTGCTCAATGCTAGGGATACAAATACAAACAAAAGTACTATAGTCCCTACCCTCTGGAAACTAACATTCTAAAGGGAGAAAATCATACACACATACACACTTACATACACACACATACACACACACATGCACATGTGTGTGGTAAAAGCCTCGTAGTACAGAGAAGACATATGGGATGAAAATACTTGGCATGGAGATATGGTTTTGAAGTCCATAACATCCAGGCCAGCATCAGGAGGGGAATAAAGGCAGTCTGGTGAAAGAAAAGAAGTGGGCATAGATACCTATTCAATCATTATGTCTGGGGTTGGGGAATGGAAGGACAAGCACGCGGATGGAATTCAACCTTTCTTTTGAAGTGAAGACAAAGTTACCAGCTAAGATGTGGGTAATTTCCCCCTGACCAATTTTGTATGTCTTATAGTATAGATTTTTTTGAAAGGCAGGTTCCCCCAAGGGTTTCAGAACATTTCTGTTGTAGGCTACTGCTTGTTTCCATTTTTGATTGAAAGGCCTTTGCATCCATAATTATAATATTTATTCTAAATCTCTCATTGCAAACAGTAGTGGGAACCATTCCCTCACACATAAGTGGTCAAAGAATATGAATAAGCAGTTCTCAGATTGTCTTGACTATTAATAGCCATAAGAGAGATTGCTACAAATCACAAATAGCAAGAGAAATGCAAATTAAAACAACTCTGAGGTTTCACTTAATACCCAGGATATTAACAAAGATGAAAATAGATGGAAATGGTGAATGCCATAGGGGGCTACAGAAAAATAGGCACACTAATACAATGTCAGTAGAGCTATGAATTGGTCTATCAATTTTGGAAAGCAATCCAGAAAAATGCTCTTTTAGAAAAGGACTAGGATGTTGATGTCCTCTGAGGGAGAGATCCCATTGTTGGACGTATGCCCTCAAGGAGGTTAAAATCAAAAATAAAAGTCCCATATTCACCATACATTTCTAGGATCACTGTTGGGATGGCAAGGAATGGGAAATAAATTCAATACTCATGGATTAACAAATTGAGGGACATGAGTGTATGGAATGCATAACAATTCAGAGAATCAAAGAAATACTTTTTTGAACTAATGAATAGTCAAGTAAGAAGAACCAAGAAAACAACATATACAGTGACTACAATATAAATTCAAAGAACAAAGGAACAAAACTGAATACTGTGTAATTACAATACTCAAACTTGTCCCAGAAAAGAGGAGATGAAATGTACTTCCCTAATTACTTTGCATAGATGGAGGACCATGGGTATGGAACATCGTATATATTATGAGTCTTGGTTGATCCTCTCTCTCTCTCTCTCTCTCTCTCTCTCTCTCTCTCTCTCTCTCTCTCTCTCTCTGTCCCTCTCTCTCTCTTTCTCTTTTTAAAAGGTTATGTTCTTTGAGTGGTGGAATATATTCAGAAATAAAGGTGATGTAAAAAAAAGATATTAATATCTTGACCCAATCATACAACAAGGGGAAAAGGATATTTAATTTAGCCTAACTGTCTATCTATATGACAGATAAAGATCAGATTACATGATCTCCTCCAGTCGGTCCTACCAAAAAAAAGGAAGAAGAAGAAAATCTTCTCTCTCCATTACCTTCACTTTTTCTAAGATTTCATTTCTATCATCTTATTTTCATAGAGCATATGAGCAAATAAATGTAGCTCAAACTGATCAGCCCACAGGAAATGTTTCCCAGGTGAACTGTGAACATAGGTAGTGAAAATGACAATTGGCATCCTTAGGAGTTTAGTCACTCACTTCCCCTGGGCAAACTCTGGTATAATAAAGCCCACACTTGTATTTGCTCAACTCTGATTCTGATCTTATTCCAACAATGCCATTAACCATACCTCATAGTTAGACATCATGCTAAGGAGGTCAAAATCATGTATTCTGTCCCCATAGAGGCCAGACAATTTATCTGTATTTTTTGGTCATATGCTATATGTGATCTCTTTCATGATTTTTTTCTATTTTCCCCAAAGGAGTCTATGCAAGATAATATAGATGGCAGCCCAATTCAAGGTGCATGCCCTCTTGCAGCTGTATTAACCATTAATCATACAGTGTCAACTTGGAAGGAGGTCTTTATTGGAATACCCCAGAGATCTGTGCTTGACCATATGCTATTTAACATTTTTATCAATGAGTTGGATAAAGTTGTAGATGGCATAATGATACAAATTTGCAGATGATACAAAGCTAAGAAAGACGACTAACCCACTAGACAGCAGAATTTGGGTCCCAAAAGATTTTGGGAGGACATAACATTGGACCAAATCTAAAAGGGATAAATTTTAATAAAGATAAATGCAAAGTCTTATACAGCTGTTCAAAAAATAATCAATTCCATGAATACAAGATATAGGAGGTATTGCTAAAGAGGAAAAAAAGACTTGGACTTTTTATGAATTTTAAACTCCACATGAGTCAACAGAGAAATATAGTAGCTAAGAAATTTAATGCAAGATTAGGTTGCATTATGAAAGGCACAGAGGGCTACTAGGTGGTGTTGTGAATAGAGTGGCTAGTCTAGAATCAGGAAGTCTCATCTTCTTGAGTTCAAATATGGCCTTGGAAACTTACTAACTGTGTGACACTGGGCAAGTCACTTCATCCTGTTTGTCTCCGTTTCTTCCTCTGTCAAAGGAGCTGGAAAGAAAACAGTGAACCACTCCAATGTCTTTGCCAAGAAAATCCCCAATGGGGTCACAAAGAGTTGGACATCACCAATCAACAAATGAGAGACACAGCTTCTAGGAATTAAGGAAGTTATCTTCCTACTGTACTGTGCCAAGGTCAGAACATATCCGGAGTACTCTGTTCAACTGTGGGCACCAGAAGAAGAGTATCCCGAGGAACATACACTGGGTGGTGAAGGACCTTAAGTTGATAGAAGGGCCTAGGGATTTTCGTTCTGGAGACAAGAAGATTTAGGGACAAGCTGATAACTGTATTCAAGTAGGTAAAAGACAGCCATGTGAAGTTGGCTTGCTTGTCCTGGTTGGCCCAAAGAATAGAAATAGAAGGAACGGGTGGAAGTTGTCATTTAAACTTGAGGTAAGAACAAACTTCCTAACAGGGAGATCTGTCCTAAAGTGGAATGCCCTGCCTTGGAATGGAGTTGGCTATCCTTCACTTGAGATCTTTAAGGAAGGTTAGGTAGCCATTTTTCTGAATAGGTTGTAGAAAGGGTATTTTTCAGGTACAGATCAATCTAAAATACTTCTTAAATTTCCAAAGTTTAAGCAGTGCTACAGGGGTCACCATTGGAAAAAAGCTTAAGAAGCCCTAGTCTAGATGACCCTTAAATCCTTTCCAACTTTGTGATTCATCTCTAAGTACAAAGACTAGCACATTACTTCCAAATGTTTCCACTTCATCATGTTCTACTCTTTGGCTATCTTTTCTCTAAGCAGTTTCTACAATAGTAAACCCTTCTGTTGAGTTTAAAAGGTATTTGCAGTAACCAGTTAAAATCTCCATAATAGAACATGTTGTTTTGTGAAGATGAGATCAAAGGAATTTCTTTGATTCTGCGTGTCTCCCATTGTCCAAGGGAACAAAAAATAGCAATAATTGACATTCTAAGGTATGTAAAGCTCTTGACATCTCATTTGAGGTTCACCAGAATTCTGAGAGATAGGTACTACAGGAGTTCATATCCCCATTTTAAAGATAAAAAAACTGAAACCCAGAGAGATTTGGTGACTTGTTCATAGTCATGTATTACAAAAGACAGGCCTCAAACAATATCTTCCTTTCTCTAATTCAACACTCCTTCCACAGTACCCCATTGCATCCCCAAAAGTACTAATTAGGATGGATTTGATGCTGATCTTCACTGTAGGCAAGTCCGGGACAAAGAAGTGGATGATTGTGTCCCAAACCTATTATGTTCTAGTATCTAACTGTCTTTTAATTATTTCCACATCTCCTTGCCAAGCCACAACCCTAAATATTTAATAGTCTCTTACCCTCCCCAGCGCCAACATGCCTTTGCCTCACCCTTATTCAACACTGACATTAATGAACCATGCCCACATCCTGCCCTGACCCTACAAAGCTGCTCATTTATCCTCTTCTTAATCAACTCAAGCCACTTGCCTGAATACAAAGTTCTTTGTGATCTAAAGAAGACCATCCTATGTAGGCTGATCCTGATGGTAGAATTCTTAAATTTCCCATGGTACATGCAACATGATATATATACATAACATATACACAAATTATTTACCTCCACTTTGGGTTTTCTACCTACATATGTGGTTCATTACCCTTAACCACACCTCAGTTCACCTTTCTTCAGTGTGTACATGAAATGAAACCCAAGTGACATCATCTCAGTGACTACACTATTTAACCTGCCCAGACCAACCTATAAATTCTGACTCATTCATTCTTAACCACATTCCTTTCCTTATTCGCTACCCTATCATTATTTAAGGTCTAACTGTCCTGGCCAGTTTTGAGCAGCAATGCTTCTTCTGTTCCCCATAGCCATCAGCAAGCTGTTCCAGCCCACTTAACTGTCACCCTGTACTCCTAACCATCCCTAGCCACCATCTTGGTTGCTGCCTGCCTCCAGTGACCCCACTTGCTCCCTGTAAAGTTTGTCTGGCTCCGTCAAAGATTGGCCTTGGGTCATCCAGTATTTGGGCCTTCCATGGTCTGTACTCCATGAAGACCAAGCCTAGCACAGTCCTAATCATGCTAACCCCAATACTAGTGAAAGATAAATAATAAGAATTATTCCAGCCAGTCCCAGAAGAGCCTACTAGTAGGAGGTTTGTTTTGGAATAATGAATATGGAAATTTGGAATCCATAATGAACTGCAAGCAGTCTTCCAAGTCACTCGTGCCGAAAATTCGCACTCGCCTTTCCCATAACTTGTCACTTGTGTTTTTTATTGTTCGATATGTAAACAAGGCCAGTAAAAAGCCTTTGTTCCTTTGTGCCTACTTAGATTTGCCCATTAATCCCAACTCCCCCCCCCCTTTTCCACCAATGCATGCAGGATTACACAAAGCAAAAGTCATTAATTTTTATCTCTGACTATCTGTAGGGTTTTTAATGTGGCCTGGCTTGCTTATGCACCACCAATTACATGTCATAAGTGCTTGTAGATGCTGGAGCGGTATCATAGGCTGATGAATCACTGCCTTCTCTCCTGATTAGTATGCAAGGGGCCGTACTCCTCTTTGAGCAGCTGGCATGCCAATGAGGGTCTGGCTCTGCCAGTCAAGGCATCTGGACATGAACTCAATATGGATTGCTTTAATTAAATGGCTAAGCGCACAAGAAGCTAAGAAACAACTCCATCACTGGGGGAAACTTGAAAATAAAGTCGACATGAGAGAAGGGGAGAGAGGAGTTGCAAAGTATATTTAAGCACCTTTCCTCCTGCCTAAAATCTTAGAATTTCCTGGGTAGGAGTATGGCTACTCACCACAACTAGGATGAGTTGCACAATCCACAAAAGAAATACTGAGAGCTAATGGAGTTCATTTCCCGCTTGTACATTTAGAAAACATTTAGAAATCAAAATAGCAATGGAAATGTTACTATTTTGTCTTTTGAAGAGAATTTTTTTTCAACAGGATTTCTTATTGTGTAACCAAATTGGATAAAGATCGGCTTATATGATCATAGAATGAGGACTTGGAAGAATATCAGAGAGGCAAAGTAACTCATCTAAATGGGGCTGAATTTGAACTCAGGTCCATTGATTTTAAATATATGCTCTTTCTTCTGGGAGGGGAGAAGAGGTTGCCAATTCTTGGAGATTCCCCAAGGAAATGCTATGCAACCACTTTTCAGATATAGACTAAATTTAGAGGAATTCCTTCTGCGGATAAGTTGTATTCAGTGGTCTTTATGATCCCTTCCAGCTCTCAAATTCGGCAGTGCTATAGCACCATTCTGGATAGAGGAATCTAGAATATATCTATTCCTGGCAACCACAGAAGAAAGTTAGCTTACCAAACATCAGGAAGGCAGGATAGCCCTAAGACTGATTCTTCACAGGGAAGAAGGAAATGGAAGCTTCTACTCAGAGCGAATTTTCCAAAGATCAGAATTTCAAGATCGTATTAGCTTTGGGTTTGCGCTTTGTTACTCTGTTTTGGTAAGCGACTCGACGAAGCATTCTTCAAAGGAGAATAAGTGTTTTGGCAATAGCTCCAGTCAATTGCTTTGTTCTTTGTGATACATGCCTCTAATTGTACTACACATTGAGTCTAATTTCCACCAAGAGTTCTGTATTTGGTTTGGCTGGGATGTTTTAGAACAGCAACAATGATGATGATGATGATGATGATGATTAATAATAATATGCATATAGCACTTTAAGACTTCCAAAGCACTTTACATATATCATCTCATTTTTTTTCACATGTTGCACTAAAATCGGGCTTGTCCAAGTGTGACTGGCCATGGGTATGTGTTAAAGACTATTTCAATCATTTTCAATTGTGTCTGACTCTTCATCACCCCATTTGGGGTTTTCTTAGCAAGACCCTGGAGTGGTTTGTCATTTCCTTCTTCAGCTCATTTTACAGATGAGGAAACCGAGGCAAACATGGTTAAGTGACTTGCCCAAGGTCACACAGCTAGTAGGCCAGATTTGAACTTGGGAAGATGAATCTTCCTGACTCCAGGCCCAGTGGCATCTAGACTATAAAAACTGTATAGACAGGAAACCTTGTTAAAGATAATATCATACACATACATACTCACACACACACACACACACACACACACACACACAAGCCATGGGCCATTTAAAGTAGACTGTAGCAACCAGCTCTTTTATTCCTGTTGCTTCCCAGGGCCAATGCTAATAATATGCACTACAGAGGGACCCTTAGTGTTATTTTCTTTTTTAAATAATTTATTAAGATACCATTGTTAAAAAGACCCTGAGGCACTCTATCTTTAAAAAAAAACAGCTGTTAAAACTGTAAAAGAGGCTCTGGCTAGTGGTCCCATTGTCTCAGCATGCTCCTTTAGTCAGTGTTAGAGAATGGATGACAACTGGGAAAGTCAAATGATTCTGAACGCTCTCACTATCCCCAATCTCACAGACATATCTTACATCCTCTAACCCTGCTCTCTGTCACACACACACACACACACACACACACACACACCACATGTTCTTTAGGGCTTTGAAAATAATCATGGTGAAACTTTGACTTAGCATATTCACAGAAAGAGAGAACATCCTTTGCCAGCAACAATACCAGAATTCCAAGACCTAATTCTTGATATCTTGTGATTCTTGATAGCAAGAATCACAACAAACAAAATGTCCACAATTAATTAAACTCTGTTAGATCATGCAAAGAAAGAGCATATGAAGTTGCTCCAGCAATCTTTTAGAAACATTTTATTCAGGAAGAGTTCACATTTGACACATCAGTCTGCCAAGTTTGAGTTGGGCACCAAGGTGACTCCACTCTGAGTAATGAAGGAAGATACTTGCTTTGTCTTTTGGCATTTTTTGTCTCTTTGTTTTTTTATTTCTCATAGAAGGAAAGATATAGCCTGGTAACCTTGGAACATTTTAGATGACCCACCATCATCTGGTGTGGCCCTCTTTTGTTTGTTAATGTAGGCAAATTCATGGGCAGCTAGGTGGCACAATGTATAAGGTACTGGCCTGGAATCAGGAAGACCTGAGTTCAAATCTGGCCTTGGATATTTATTAGCTGTGTGACCCTAAGCAAGTCACTTAACCCTATTTGCTTCAGTTTTCTCATTTGTAAAATGAGCTGGAGACAATGACAAACCACTCTAGTATCTATGCAAAGAAAACCCCCAACGACTCGTGAAGAGTCAGTTGTCCCTGAAACCACTGAATACATCCTAACCGTCCTCTCTGAGACTGCAGTGTCATACTCAAAAAGAAATGCAAGCTGTCAGGCTGCGTGCTGACTTGGAAAATCACAAATTAACATTATCTGTGTTGTATTTTTTTATTTATTTTGTTAAACATTTCCAATTACATTTTAAATTGATTCATTCTCTGAATTTGATATCTGTTCTTTAAGGTCCTCTTCCTCTTCTTTTTTTTTGTTTCTCTTCCTCTTCCTCCTCCTCTTCTTCCAAAACAAAATGCTTTAGTGAGCAAAGAGCTAGCCTCAGAGCTAAAATTATGTAGGTTCAAATCCTGTCTCTGACACGTAGTAGGTACATCATCCTGGATAAATCACTTAGCTTCTCAGGGATCTACTACCTCTGAGACTATCAATTGTATGCATCCAGAAAAGCTTTCTCATCCAAGCTTTTCCTACACCAGTGGAATCCCAAGTTTAAACCCCCTTCCTCTCTCTTCTCCTTTTTCTCTTTCTCCATTAAGAGTCTGATCATTGCGACCCACAATGTCCTCTCTATCTTCTTCATAAACTTGCCATCCCCCTGTGACCATCCAGAGGACTTGGTTATTTCAAGATTTTCTAACATCCCTTTTGACAAATTGTTTCTAGTTTCTGATTGAACAAACTACCTCACCATATCTCCCCTAACTGTTCATGTGTTCATGGGTACCTACCCTACCATTTCCTGGAATTGCTTCTTTCTCAATCTTGTTTTCTACATCTGGTCCAGGTAAGACCTGTTTCCAGTAGATGCTAGAAGATGGTGCTTCATCTCATAGCTAAGCTACCGCAGGAGTACCAGATGCCCTGTTTGACTTGTATGCAATCTGCCTGCCTCCCAAACTGAAGGTCTACAGAGCCATTATGCCGACCTCATTGTTGTATTGTTGTATGCCTGTGAAATCTGGACAATCTACGAGCACTATGCCAGGAAATGGAATCACTTCCAACTGAAGTTTCTTAGGAAGATACTGAGGATTAAGGTACCAGACCTGAGGTCCTCCTGAGAGCTTCAAACTCTATCTGCAAAGAGCACATCTCTGATGGACAAAATGAAAGGACAACAACCACCCAACCAACCAACTAACCAACCAATATGCCAACAAGTGCATGTCCCCCTAAGAAGATTCTATAATGATTGTCCTATTGGTGAAAATCTTGTAATACTTTTCTTAGGAATAGGATCATGAAGGAAAGGCTAGTTGTTTCAGATTTATAATTTTACTGACTAATAAAATGGAAAGTGCAGAAATAGATTCTGTCCTCCTCTCTGTTATCACTCCTCCTTGGTTAGTGGGTTTCCTAGACATATCAGGACCAGAGAAGAATCCCCAGTGACCAAAGATTTCAGACTAAGAGCTATGATATTGCCTAGAGCTACAGACTGTGAAATAGCTGGAGGCAATATGCCCCAGAGAACTGTTAACGTTACTCCAGCACTAGTAACAGCAAGGCCAGCAGCTGTCCATCTGAGATATCCTCTCTTTTCATGGATGACTGCTGTTGCCATCCAAACCTGATTCTAAGTCAATAAAAAATCAATCAATAAGGCTGTATTAAGTACCTAATATATTCCAGATGGCAGTTGGGTGGTACAAAGGATAGACTACCAGGCCTGGAGTCAAGGAGGCCTCATTCAAATCCAATTTCAGATACTTACTAGCTGTTTGAACCTGGGCAAGACACTCAACCCTGTTTGCCCCAGTTTCCTCATCTGTAAAATGAAGCAAACCACTCCAATGTCTTTGTCAAGAAAACCCCAAATGGAGTCATGAAGGGTCAGACACAACTGAAATGACTGAAAACACAACATGTGCCAGATACTATGATAAACACTCTGGATAGAAAAAGAGGTAAAAAGTGCTCCCTGCCCTCAGGGCAAAACTTCCTGTCTAATGGGTTCTGTGCTATGCTCTGATGTACCCACATAATTACAGAATAACAACATTTCAGAATTGAAAGGGACATCAGAGGACATCAAGTCCAACATCTCTGATAAATGGTCAGCTGGCTTTCACTTGAAGACCATAAATGTGAGAAACCCAGCTCCTCCTGAGTCAGTCCAGGCCCCTGTATTTTAGAAAGTCTAGATGATTTGTTTAACATCTATCCTATATTTTTTTCTTCTCAGAATCTAGTCATTGTTGTGCTTGTTCTCTGGGGCCAAATTGAACATTTCTTTTCTCAGAAACAACTAAGTGACTGGATAGAGTGCTGGACCTAAGGTCAGGAAGACCTTGATTCAATCTGTCATCAGATACTTGCCAACTGTGTGACCCTGAGCAAGTCATTCAACTTCTCTTTGCCTCAGTTGCCTCATCACTAAAAGGGGAACATTAATAGCACTTAACTTCCAGGATTGTGGTGAGGATTTAATGAGTTATTTATAAAGCATTTTGTGAACTTAAAAATACCATATACATGCTAGTTATATAGCTCTTTCTTCCACAGAATCCCTTACGTACTTGAACACAGCAATCAAATCCTTCCTTTCTTCTCCAAACTAAGTACCCCCAGGTGCCTTAGAAGTGAATACAGTCCTCAAGATGTTGTCTGACCAGAGCAGAGTATAATGCAATGATCATCTTTCTAATCTTGGGCACTATTCTTTAAATTCAGCCTAAGATAATATTAGTTTACTTTTCTGTCATGTCATACCACTTAGCATATTGAATTTATAGTGCCCTATGTCCCTGGATTTAAAAAAAAACAAACTATCTCCCCTAACCAGTTCTTGTAACATTGATTTTTTGGATCCAGATGTATTACTTTACATTTATCCCCATTAAATTTCATCTTATTAGATTTACTCTAATATTCTAACCTGTTGAGATCCTTTGGGATTCAGATTTTGCCATCCAGTGTGTTAGCAGCCTCTTCCAGCTTTGGGACATGTATACATTTGATGACAAATACAACTATACCTTCTTCAAAGTCATTGATGGAAGTACTAACCAATACAAGATCAAGCACAGATGCCTGGGGCACTGCACTGGAGACCTCTCTCTAAGTTGACATCCAACCACTCATGACCTAATTTAACAATTTCCTGGCGCACATCTCTCCATCTCTTCCAGTCATAGCAGGTATGATATTATCAAAAGCTTCATTAAAACTGGATAAACTACATCTGCAGCATTAATCTGATCAATTCATTTAGTAACCCCATCAAAAAAGGAAACAAAGGTAGTCCAGCATGACCTTTTCTTGATGAAGTTATATAGTGTCTTTCTTGACAATCATCACTTCTTTCTATGGATAGTCACTAGCCATATAGAACAGGGATAGAAAAACTAAAGCCTAAGGGTTAAATCTGACTTGCCCTCCATTTTTATACTAATTATTAACCAAGAAAAATACAAAAAAGATATTTTTGTAGGCACTCATAATCTAATGGGGAGAACAACATATAAACAACTACATACAAAAAAAAAATATGTAATCAACAGAAAATGGCATTGTATTATGGAGTTTCAGGAAATGCTTCTTGTAGACATTGAGATTTTATCTGAAACTTGAAGGAAGCCAGGGAAGTCCAAAGGTAGAGATGGGAAAGGAGAGGGATTCAAGCATGGACAATAGCCAATGAAAATCCACAGAGTTGGAAGATAGAGGGTTGTATTCAAGGACCAGACAGAAGCCAGTGTCACTGGACTGGAGAATACATGAGAGTAAGTTAGAGGAGCAGCCAGGTTGTGAAGGGTTATAAAGGTAATGAGGAATTCAGTGAAATTTGTTGTATAGGGGAGTAACATAATCAGACTTACACCTTAGGAAGATCAATTTGTCAACTGAGTGGAGGACAGACTGGAGTTGGGAGTGACTTGTGGCAGGCAGACCAACCATTGGGTTCTCATAATATTCCAATTATGAGATAGATAGAGCCCACAAGAGACTGTGTCAGAGAAGGGAAGCGAGCATGTACAAGAGATGTTATAAAGTTAGAAACAACAAGATTAACATCCAACTGGGTGAGTCCACAATGATATCTAAATTGTGAACCTGACTACCTGGGGGGATAGTGATACCCTCAATACCCATAAGGAAGTGTGGAAGGCCAGGGGCTTAGAGGGAAAGAAAATGAATTTAGTTTTGAATATGTTGATTTTAAGATGCCCATTGAGACATCCAGTTTGAGATGTCCAATAAGCAGTCAGAAGTTTGGAGTCAGAGGAGGGGTTAGAACTGAAGCAATAGAGTTCTAGAGAACTATCTGCCACAAGTTCAAATGAAATGACGTGTAAAGTGCTTTGCAAACATCAAAACACTAAATAGTTGTCAGTTATTGTTGCTTTGTGGGTTCCTATCTTCCTTCCCCCAAGTAATTTATGAGCTCCTAAAAGAAAAGGATTCTATCTAGATAGATTCTGAAGACAGAATAAGGGTTAGCTATTCACCTCAGTCAATGAAGGTTCATGACTATTTACATATATGTGTATGTGTATATATGTGTGTATTTATATGTATATATCATATATGCATGTGTATATTATATATGTGTATTACGTGTGTGTATTTTAAGTATATGTGTGCACATGTATGTAGACTCACATACACACATATGTATTGTATGTATGCATTATTATTATTGCATACTACTAATAATAGCTACTACATGTGATTATTATAATTTCCCAGACTATAAAGGAGTTCTTAACTTTTTAGAGGGATATGAACTTACGGACTCTCTCAGAATAATGTTTTTAAATGTGTAAAATGTATAAATGTAAAAAATAAAATATATGGAATTACAGAGGAAACCGATTAGACAGATATCAACATTTTTTTTAAAAAAAGGTTCATGCGCTCCAAATTAAGGACTCTATAAAGTTATAGTCCATAAAGAAACAGTACTGATTGTCTCCTTACACTATTATTTGGTGGAATAGAACTAGCACAGAGCAGTGATGTCCTATGCTATGTTGGTGATGTGCAAAATGCCTGTGAGCAACCCATGCCAAATTAAAATGTAATCAGAAAATATTTAACAAAATAAATAAAAATACAAGAAAACATAGGTAACATTACATTGTTTACGTATTTTATTTTTCAAATTAATTTATTTTTAGCTTTCAACATTCATTTCCACAAGATTTTGAGTTCCAAATTTTCTCCCCATCTTCCCATCCCCATACCCTGAGATGGTATGCATTCTGATTACCCTTTCCCCTAGTCTGCCCTTCCTTTTGTCATTCCCCACCTTATTCCCTTCCCCTTTAATTTATTGAAGGGCAAGATAGATTTATATGCCCCATTGCCTGTATATTTTATTTCCCAGTTGCATGTAAAAATAATTTTTAATATTTGTTTTTTAAAACTTTGAGTTTCAAATTCTCTCCCTTCTTCCCTCCCCACCCACCCTCATTGAGAAGGCAAACAATTCAATATAAGTTATACAAGAGAGTGGATTCTTTCTATTTCTATTTTACCCTCTGGTTCTAAGATGTCAGGGCAGTTTTTCTTAATAATTTCCTGAAACATGATGTCTAGACTCTTTTTTTGATCATGGCTTTCCGGTAGTCCAATAATTTTAAAATTATCTCTCCTGGATCTATTTTCCAGGTCAGTGATTTTTCCAATGAGATATTTCACTTTGTCTTCTATTTTTCATTCCTTGGTTCTATTTTATAATTTCTTGATTTCTCAAACAGTCATTAGCTTCCATCTGCTCCATTCTAATTTTGAAGGGATTGTTTTCTTCAGTGAGCTTTTGGACCTCCTTTTCCATTTGGTCAATTCTGTTTTTAAGACATTCTTCTCCTCATTGGCTTTTTGCATTTCTTTTGCCATTTGGATAAGTCTATTTTTTTAAGGTGTATTTTCTTCAGTATTTTTCGGGGTCTCTTTTAGCAAGCTGTTGACATGATTTTCAAAATTTTCTTGCATGACTCTCATTTCTCTTCCCAATTTTTGCTTTACTTCTCTTACTTGATTTTCAAAATCCTTTCTGAGCTCTTCCATGGCCTGAGACCAATTCATATTTTTCTTGGAGGCTTTTGATATAGGAATTTTGACTTTGCTATCTTCTTCTGGTTGTATGTTTTCATCTTCTTTGTCACCAAAGTAGGATTCTATAGTCTGAGTTCTTTTATAATGTGTATTCATCTTCCCAGCCAAATACTTGCCTTTCTAACTCTTTTTCAAGGTAGGACTCTGCTTCCAATGTGAATGAGGGTGGAGGTGGTGTACTGTTCCAGGTTTCAGATTTTTTGTCTCAGCTGTTCCTTCTCCTGCTGTCTTGGGCCCAGAGCTCCCAAAGCAACTTCTGCCCCTGCTGCTGCTGTCTCCAGCTACCCTCCACTACCCCCACCACCCTGGGGTTGGGGCCAGAACTGGCCAGACCACGCAATCCTCTTTCACCCAGGTCCCACAGTTTTCCCACTGATCTTTTTGTCATTTATGAGTTAAAAAGTCCAGAAACTGCCATAGCTGCAATGATTCAGTCCCTTGAGGCCTGCTTTGGCCAATCTGTGCTGGTACAGCCCATGCTGTACTGCACTCCACTCCTTGCCAATGCAATAGACCCTTCCTTTAGACTATTCAGGTTGTCTTGGGCTGGGGATTTATTTTGCTCTGTCATTTTGTGTGTTCTGTAGCTCTAGAATTTGTTTAGTCATTTTTTGCAGGTATTTGGAGGCTCTTTAGGGGAGAGCTCAGGGAAGTCCCTGCTTTTACTCCCCCATCTTGGTTTTACCTCCAGCAACACTGCATTTTAAAACTACTTCAGTATGTAGTTCACAGGGAGTCCTACATAAGGTGTAGTGAACCTTGTTTCTAATTGAATTCGAAACAAATGACAAAGAGTGTTTGTGATAAGACATGGAACAAATGTTGAGTATATGTAGAGTATATGAATAGACTACAAGGATGAGAACAGAGGGAGAATAGAAGCCATGAGACCATTTGTGGCTGAGTCAGGGCTAGTGGCTTGTGGGTGTGACTGGGTGTGGGTCCCTAGCAATTTGTAATTGTGTTCATCTGTGAATGCCTGAGGGATATGGAGTCCAAGAACAGGTCCTTTCAGGGATGAGAAAACTTAGGAAAGTGGAGCCTTGGGATCCCATGGAGACTCTTATGAATGTAACTAGTGAGACTGAGGGTGTGCTAGTCCCAATACACTCTCCACAGAGTGATCCTAGTAGTCTGGAGATGATGATGAGAGAGCCCTAGGAGATGCCATATGACAGAGCTTGGTATTGTGGTGTCAGAGCCTTGGTCTTAGAGTCAAGAAGATCTGCATTCAAATCCTTCTTCATCCCCTTGGGAGTTGTGTGGTGTGACTCCAGGACATTTCACTTCACTTTTCTAAGCCTCAGTTTTCTCATTTGCAAAATGAGAATAATAATATTCACAGGAATGTTTTGAGGATCAATGACATAGTTTATATAACCTTTTGTTAGCTAGGTGGTACAATGGTACCTGGGTTTAGAGTCAGGAAGACTTAAGTTCAAATACTTATTAGCTGTGCAACTCTGGGTAAGTCACTTAACCCTATTTTCCTCAGTTTCTTCATATGGAAAATGAGCCAGAGAAAGAAATAGCAAACTACTCCAGTATCTTTGGCAAGAAAACCCCAAATGAGGTCACAAAGAGTTGGACACAACTGAAATGACCGAGTGAACCTTCAAGCATGATATAAATGGCTTATTATATTATATTATCATTATCATTACATGACATTCTGAACACCCAATAGGCTTTGTACGGGAAAAGAGAGTACCTGGGGTTTGGGGGGGGGGGGGCATAGCAAAATGATTCAAAACTCAGACTATAAAAGTGAATCAATTCATAACAAATTGTACACTTCTTACGCATCTTCTACTGTTTTTTAGTTGCTATTCAGTCATTTATGACTCTTTATGACACCATTTGGGGTTTTCTTGGCAAAGATACTGGAATGGTTTGTCATTTCTTCAGTTCATGTTACAGATGAGGAAACTGAGGCAAATAGTGTTAAATGACTTGCCCAAGGTCTTTCAGCCAGTAAGTGTTTGAGGCTGGATTTGATCTTGGGAAGATGATTCTTCCTGACTGCAGGCCCAGCACTCTGTTCATTGTGACACCTAGCTGACCATGCATTTAGTAGGATCTCAATAAATAATTGCTGAATGAATGATGGAAAGGACATTTAAGTGTTTCTAGAAGCAGACTTTATTATGGCTTATATTCCTGTAGTGACTTTTCCTCCCAGAAATACACTCAAGTCAACAGCATTTGGGACAGATTGTGAACTGATGGACGTTCTGCCTGTCTACCGAGCTTATGTAAAGTGATTCTGCTCTTGGTTCTCAGCAGCAGCATCAGGACCTATCATCCTTGGCTACCTATGCAGATTTCAATGCTCCAGTATATTTCTATCACCACTCTCCTTGATATGACCATATATCAAGTCATGCTGTATGACCTTATTATTCTGTTATGGCACATTTAAATGGGAAAGTTTCTTTAAACTGAGCTGTCTTGCTATTAAACGTGTGAAGAGTCTATCACCGCCAGCAAATGCAGTCGTGATACCTCGGCATCCACATGCCTTCCCTTTTCCGCGGTTTTCTGACTGATTTCATCTGCTTCCCCTCACCCACTCCCCACTCCTGTCTTCTCTTCATTATGCATCCCAGACTGGTAGGATGGGCAGGTCATCTGGCCCACCCTTCTCTCTTTAGAGGGCTGTGTGTATATATAGTTAATGCTGCCTGCTTACTGAGCAAAGTCAAATTTCCCCTCTGTGGGTAGGTGCCGAGTGAAGGGAAGCAAATGAACTGAGAGGGATGGAGCTTTGATGCCTTTTGGTTGGGAAATTGTGAGTTTTTTTCTCAGCCTCTACCTCCAGGATTTTTATGTGCTTAACGATTTCATGCACTTTGTAGTTATTTTGGTCCTCAGGAGGAAACACGAATGTAGCTGTCATGAGATGTTGATAGACACCAGATTTTTCTTTTTTTTCCCCCTGCATATAGTTTACCACCCTGATGAGGTGATTATTGCCCACTGTGTTTAGGAGAGAGGGACAAAGCTGGCATTTTGTTATTAGTCAAGATACCAAAAAAAAAAAAAAGTTCCTCTTCCCATTCTGACACCCAGCAGAACAAGAAAATCAGGGTGGTTTGGCCTTCCTCCCTAGATAGAGAGGTTAAGGGAAGGAAACCAGGGTCAGCCGTCTACAGTAACTAGAGAAAGACTGGAGATCACCATTCTGAAAAAGGTCCACTCTCTTGTAGTATCACTTGGGACTCTGATCAGAACCAAGTGGCATAATCCCAGGTCCTGCTCTCTAGGAACTGAGGATCTAAACACTATTCCTCTGTAGGCTCACCTAAAATAGAAACAGCTCTGACCCAAGCAAGCCCTATTAGCAATTACTTATGTATATTAGAGGAGATGACCCACAGCATGGAATGCTCATGGCAATTATTTGAGAGGGCAGGGACAGAAGAGAAAAGAAGGGAATGAGGGAAGGGAGGAGGGAGAGAAAGAGAGAGAGAGAGAAGAAAAGGGGAGAGGGAAAAGAAAGAGGGAAAAGGGGAGACAGAAACAGAGAGAGAAAAAATAGAAAGGTAGAGAGAGAGACAGAGATTTGTAACAGAAAAATTAAAAGAGCAAAGTGAAGGACAGTGTTGGGGCAGAAATAATTAACTGTCTAAGAGATAATTGTGTTAGTCATCAAACATGAAATGAAGTCTATGGCCTTACTCCATGCCAAGATACAGCAAATACCTTTTGGAGACATAGGCCTTCACACTGCTTCGTGCTAATGAGGTTTGCAAATAAAACACAAACATCCAATGAAAAGCATGAAAGGTGGTGGGTTGTGTGAAGGGAGACGGGATTCCAGGGACTTGGGCATCACTCTAGTAGTTTATGATATCACCTGAAGCCCTCCGTGGAATTATATAGCCCTGTAATTCCTGGTTGTCTCATATACATGCCATGCTAGGACTTGCTAAACAGCAGAGAGAAATCAAGCCCTGGAATGAAGGAAGTGTTGTTGGGATAATATCAGCAGAATTATCACCGCCCTCTCCACGTCAGCAGGGAAAAAATTGTCACCATGTTAAAGGAAACATAAAACTAGCATCTCCAAAGGAAACACTCCCCCTCCCCCACCTCTGATATGATTTGATGTGGATCTGTAGCTGTCATGGATTTTCATATTCAATAAATAAATGCAATGAAATTCGCCATCCTTATCCTTATTAGACTGTTTTATTTAAGTGATGGACAAAGCAGCTCTGCAATTCATTGGGATGGCAGCTCGCAGGTCATGTCGGGTTTCCTGTTGCCTTTTTATATAGCCAAAGAACAGTGGGTTCATTCGGAACAAACCGTTTCCTTTTGTAAGGAACTTGGGTCATTAATCTGATATACTGATCTGAAGGATGAATCCCATATCCAAAAAGCAAAACAAATCAAATTTTAAAAAAGCCCTCATTGTCCATCATCTGTCTGTATCTTCATCCCTCACTTTAGATACAGAGCTGAGGATCTTTCTTTTCACAGTTATTGTACCCCTGTGGTTTTCCCCTCTTCAAGGGCTCCAACCTTTTCCTCCTCCTCCTATTCTTCCTCATTTTTACTGGATGGTAGGCTCTGTCCAGCTCTCCCTGGAGATAAAGACTTGCTTTAGCATACAGCCTGCTATCCTTAATGCAACCTAGTTCACTCTCATCATTTTAACAGTGGACCTAAGGTATGTTGCCATGTGAACAAGCCATCATGTCACCATAGCAACCAGCCAGATTGCAGCACACCAGTCTGAGGAGTGGACTTTTTTTTTTTTCCTGTTCCTCGCCTGGGCTTTTTCTTTTGTTAAATTTGCTGAAGTGCTCACAATAGGAAGATTCAGTCTGCTTTTTTCAAGCAGGGTTTCATTTAAACCTGTAAATTGTTGTATAAACAGAAGGGACAGCATGGCACTAGACTTACTTTCAAAGCAGACTTGATGAGGACTTTGAACCCGGACCCCAACCCCCTCTCCACCATGCCTTACAGTTTGATCCAAATGGAGATGATCACACGTATTGGTGGCAATTGGACTGAGCCAACCCCCCGCCCCTGAGTTTCTTCTCCGTTTCCCCCAGCAGGGATCCGTGACTCTCACACATGGACTTGGTGACCACAGCTAGCCCTCTGCTCTTCTTGTAAGCCCTTTGCTGTTTCAGAGCTCACTAGGACCCGAATTAGACCCAATTAAAGATGTGGATTCTCCTTCTCCATTTCGAATTGCCATGTAACCTGTGCTGATTCCAATTCCAACCACTTGGGGAGAGCGGGGATGTTGAAAGGACAAACGATAAAGGAATATATGTCATGTCAACCTGCCCATATGCATCAGTGTTGCCTGGCCTTTGATTCTCCTAACCTTCTTGTCTGTGTTCAGGGAAGCATTAAGAATCATTCTTCCAGGTCCTCACATCTTTTCCCATTTCGTTTGTTGCTCCCTCGCACATAGCACATCTATTACCTGCTCTGATCCACATGCCCTCCCTTTCCTCATTCCCTCCCCTCCCCGACTGTGGCATTCACTGCCGAGCTCCTACTGACTGCTGTACAGAGCAGTCAGAGTTCTGTGTGGGCATACATAGAGCCTGGGTTTCCAGACAAGCGCAGAGTGGGCCGAATTGCCCTCTGTGGGCAAGAAGGATCGTTTGTGCCTTGTGCATAAAATCACAGCAAACAAGCCTCGAATAACGCAGGACACTTTCATAACTGATTTATGCAGGGGCTCCGAAAGTTCTATTACCTTTTGTTTAGCTCAGGGGGCCTGACTCTATGCAATCCATTGCTGAAACTAATTACAAGATACACTTAAACTGTGACACGAAGACATTATACCGTTGGTTTACTAATGACTGGTTACGCTTCATTTATTATTTATCCTTTTGCTAAATGAGACGCTGACATTTTCAAAAATTACTTTGAGGTTTCCTAATTGTCGGCAGTAGGATGGACTACAAGGAGATCTCCTTCCTCTTAGTTCCTTATCCAGACCTCAGAAGCATTATTAGCATATGTACATACACACATATTCACAAATACACACATGTATACACAGATATATATGCACATACATATATATGCATATGTGTGTGTATAAGATTAAAAGCCCAGTTGCCTTTTTGGCCGTTGACTTTTCCTAAAACAGGAAGCCACAGTAGATGGTTCTCCCAACCCAATCTTTAGATCCAGGTGAAAGACAGTATTTGTCATTGAGGCAAAGGTTTCCTCTCTTTTGTGACAGGGGAAAGACCCGAAGTTGCTCTAGGTATCTGCTAAGGCAAAAGGAGGAGAGATCATGCAGTGAATGGCTCGGAGGTAGTTGACCTCAATGGCTCCAACCTGTTCTGGAAGCTTATTCTAACTGAATGAAGATGGGAAGGTCTGTGATTTTACAAATCCTTTCTTCTATACCCTAGTGACTGCTCAGATGCGATGTTTTGTCGGCATTACTCAAATGGAAGAATTACTATCTGGAAAAAATGACTGTGTCCCTTATAGCCATCATGGTAGGTAGTTGGAAACCACATTTGTTCCCCATTTTACCACTTTTTGAGATAGATGAGAACTGATGTGGGGAAAGGATTTCCTTATTTGGGAGGTGTTAGATTCTCTGATTAGATGATTTTCTATATCTTGAAAAGGATAAAGATTCTTTCTTTTTCCTTAATTGACTTTTATCCTAATGACCAGATTGGCAGCAAAGTGCCCTAGAGAAGATTGGGAATTAGAATTCCCTCTGTTGGTTTTCAGCGCTAGGATTTTTGGAAAATATTTATTTACCATTTTTATACCTCTATGTATTAACCTTGCTTTATTAAGCTGCATTTATCACATTCTTCAAACAATAAAAGATTAATTTACTGGCCCACAGTTTGATGAGTTTTTGATACCGCACATGTGTACGCGTATGTGTGTCTCCTTATGGCTCATCTGGGTCAGACATCCTACAAGGTACAGTTGGCCCCGTATGGCCACTAACCTCTCAGTAACCCCAGTGGTAATGCAATCTGCTTGTTTTCATCAGAGGCACCGCTGGACGGCTTGAGACAAGGTTTAATTTCTTCTGAGTGTAATGGCATCCGGCATCTATAATTATGCTATTTTCTCTCCTGTGCTGATTAAATACGATTTACCCAGAGAGCTAAATGATGAATATTTGAGTGGAGTGTGTTGAGCCAATAGCTGGTAAAATAGCCACAATAAATAAACTTGGGGGGAGAGGGGGAAGAGGACCAGGGGAAGGCTATGACTCTGTTAGGTAACATTAGCAGGTGCAAAAAGAAATCAAACAAGATTAATACTAAAGGTAAAACAATACCAACAGACTCTATTTAAATAGAAACACAGAGACCTGAAAGCTTCATCTACAATCCTTCCCAAGCCTCACAATTGGTTAATACAATCAGACACATCTTCAGACAGCGGTTTGCTGGTGTCTTTGGTCCCCTTAGGAATATCTTCATTTATAGTGAGTCACTGAGAAATGAAACTCAATAATGCCACTTTCTGTCACCCTGGACCTCTCTGTACAAAGAAAGTGCCATGTTTGTCTTATTTTTTTCTTTCTTTATTAAACAGAGGACTATCTAATCAGAAGGTCTTTGTGTGTTAAAAACTTCCACGGACTTCACAGAGTCATCCTTGACCCTTTCCCTTTCCCTCTGCTCTCCTCCTTCCAATTTGGTTCCAAGTCTTGGCAATGCAGCCTCTGTAACATCTCACATGTTTCCCTTTCTTTGCTATACCCACACCGCTGCCTTGCTAACTGGGAGCCTCTTTACCTTTCAGGATCCTTATCTGCCTTCCCAGGCTCAATTCAAGGGCTGCCTCCTCCAGGCTTGGCTGATCAGTCATGATTGATTGACCTTCTCCCCAATCCATTGTTAGTACTTTCCCCAGCCTCAAAATCAACTTTATCTGTTTCTTCCAGTAGAATGAAAGCTTTTCTAGGGCAGGCTCTCTTTTCTTTTTGGCTCTGTATTCCTGGAGCTCAGTTTGGTGCCTAATATATAAAAGGTATACAAATTTATACATATATATTTTTTTAATTGAATTGTTTGTTGAATGATCTTTGCTTTCCATAACTATGAGTCAAACAAATGTAGAAATCTTCACAAAAGTCTCTGTAGGTCTTTCACCTTCCTTAGCCCAAAGAAACAGATCGAGTCTTACAAAATTTCAGTACAGAAAACCAGTTTACACATTGGGTCTCACCTCTTTGTTCTCTCTAGTAAATTTATCCCTTATTAATCTGCATATGAACAATTCCCACCCTCAGGTAGTAGAAATAAAGCAGTAAAATAAGGAAGGGAACAATAATATAAAATAAAGCCAATTAAATATAAGAAAAGTAAAAAAACAAAGAGGAGGTCAGAGGTAGGGGAGGGGAAAGGAGGAGGGAGAGAAAGAGAGAGAGAGAAGGAGGAGAAAGAAAAGAAAAGATAGGTGGGGAGATGGAAGAGAGATGGAGAGACAGAAGAGGGAGTAGGAGAGAGACAGAGAAAGAAGGAGGAGGCAGGGGGAGGGAGGGAAGGAGAGAGACAGACAGACAGACAGAGACAGACAGAGACAGACAGAGACAAATGAGTTCTAGCTAATAGGATCAGTGTAGGTTTCATGGAAACAAAAGGACTAAGTACCAATCCTTTTTGCCCCCTTGAGTTGAGTTGCTCGCTTATATCCTGGTAGAACTTCTCAGTATTTAAAGTTATTTGAGTCAGGCAGAACCTTCTGGGCTTCTTTTCTCTTTGACCTCAACCTTACTTTCAAGAAAAGAAGTACATTCCCTCAGTGGCTTTTTACAGAAGGCCAGCCATTCTGGGGTCTCTATGGTCCTGATTAAAGGATACTAAGACTGGCAGAAGCAGTGGGTGAGATTGTGTTGTTCCTTGTGTATTCTTGGGTGAACACCTCAGAATTGGAGAGAAGGGGGGCAGTCCTTTTCAGCCTTCACTATACTTTATTGGTAACACCTTTCTCCTGCAACTCCTAGAGGGCTGCAAATGGATTTAAAAGTTTTTCTTAAATATAACTGTAAAATCATATGTGAGTGGGCAGTGACATCCACACAGGGAACCATCCTTTGAGAGAAGTTTGTTGCATATAAAGAAAATATCTTGGAACCCAAAATTTTGTTAAAATGAATGTTAAAAGTTAAAGAAATAAATAAATTCCAAAATAAATAAATAAATAAATAGATTTGGCAATTTAAAAAGAAAAGAAAAGAAAGAAAATATCCTTTCCTTAGGCTCTTCCAGTATTTGTTTTCTCTTTTTGCTAATTTTGCATATGTGGTATATGTATGTATATGTGTACACATGTAGGTGTACGATCTGTTTTAATCCTTCCCCTCTTTTATTCATTCCTTGGTCCCCTGTTTTACAATGCTTCCATCTGGCTTGTATTTTAATATTTGTAATTACTATGGAAGGAGAGGAGGATTTTCTTCTAGAAAGATTAAGGACTGTCAGGGCAAAGACCAAAGGGAATTTTAGTCTGGGTGAATCCAAACAACATTCCCTGACACTGAGAGGTGGAGTCAGTGGCAAGATGGACACCTCATCACAAGACATGTCAGACATGGGAAGACTTATATGAACTGATGCAAAGTAAAGGGAAGAGAACCAGAGGAATAGCATTCGCTGTGAGGACAATGATGTAAATGGAAAGCGTTACCACTACAAACCAAGCTCACCTGGAAGATGGAAACTATAAAAAAGAAAGAAACAACAAAAACTAAACTTGATCCCAAAGAAGAGATAAAGAAGACATCTTCTCCACCCCTTCCCTTTGCAGAATTTGGTGTAGAGGAAATACTGGGCCTGGAGTCAGGAAGACTTGAGCTCAAATTTATCTTCAGTTACTTCCTAGCTGTATGACCTTGAGCAAGTCATTTAACTTGTATTTGCCCCAATCCCTTCAGCTGTAAAATGGGAATAAAATAATAATACCTACATCATGGATTGTTGTGAGGACCAAAGGAGATCATTTAAAGTACCTAGCACATAGTCGTAAATGCTTTATAAATGTTAGTTATTAGTATTATTTTTATTTGGAGTCCATGATTATACAACACTGTAAACTATGACCGATTTTCTCAAAGTGTTTGTCAGTGTTACTGGTTTTTTTTCTCCTCTTCTTCTCCCAAAAAAAAAATCTTTGTTTATAATCAATAACTCTCTAGAAGAGTAGAGAAGGAAAGCAAAGGGAAATCTAGACAATATAAAAACAACAGACATCAATAAAAATGTATAAAGAAAATGAGGGTAGACTAAAATATTGAGAATAGACCAGAGCAAATTATTCCATATCTTCAAAGGGTGGAAGAAGTGTGGGGAAGAAAAAGCATTTAGGATTCCTTCCCTTTTGGTACTGGAGTACTTGAAACACTAACCTTCCTTGATATGAGCTTGTGGGGAAGAAACAAAATCAAAACGAAGATTTCTTCAGTCCTGCTAAAAACTGAAAGGTGCTCAATAAATCCTATTTAAATTGAATAACGCCACAGCAAGAAGAGGTAAAAATATCAGATACTCTTCCCCACTGATCTTACGGGGAAAACAGTTCCTAGAGGTAGCTAGGGTGATCATAAAATGTGTTCAAGTTCACCAAATTCTTTCTTAAAACAGCTCTCCTCAGCAAGCAATAGTGTATTTGTCAGATTTATGGAGAATGGAGAAACTTATGACCAAATAAGAGGTAGAGAACATTATGAAGTGCAAAATGGATCATTTTGATTACATTAAATTGAAAAGTTTTTGGACAAACAAACCCAATGCAAACAAGATTAGGAGGGAAGCGGAAAACTTGGAAAGAATTTTTACAACTAGTGTTTGTGATAAAGGCTTCTTTTTAAAAATATATTAGAGAACTGAGTCAAATTTACAAGAATACAAATCATTCCCCAATTGATAAATGGTCAAAGGATATGAACAGGCAGCTTTCAGAGGAAGAAATTAAAGCTATCTATAGTCATATGAAAAAAGTGCTCTAAATCACTATTGATTAGAGAAATTAAAATCAAAACCACTCCGAGGTACCATATCACATCTGTCAGATTGGCTAACATGACAAAACAGGAAGATGATAAATGTTGAAGAAGATGTGGGAGAGTTGGAATACTAATTCATTGTTGGTGGAGTTGTATGCTGATCCAACCATTCTGGAGAGCAATTTGGAACTACGTCCAAAGGGCTACAAATATGTGCGTATCCTTTGACTCAGCAATATCACTTCTAGGACTGTATCCTCAAGAGATCATAAAAATGGGAAAGGGTCCTACAAGTACAAAAATATTTATAGCCGCTCTCTTCGTGGTGGCCAAGAACTGGAAACTGAGAGGATGCCCATCAATTGGGAAATGGCTGAACAAGTTGTGGTATATGAATGTAATGGAATACTGTTGTGCCATAAGCAATGATGAACAAGAAGACTTCAGAGAGACCTGGAAAGACTTATATGAACTGATGCTGAGTGAAAGGAGCAGAACCAGGAAAACATTATACACAGTAACAGCCTCAGGGTGTGAGGAGTTTTTCTGGTAGACTTAGCCTTTCACAACCATGCAAGGACCTAAAATATTCCCAAAGGACTCTTGAGGCAAAATGCCATCTACATCCAGAGAAAGAACTATGGAATCAGAATGCAGAATGAAGAAGACGATTTTCTCTCCTGTTATGTTTTGTTTTGGTTTGTTTTTTTTCTTGTGGTTTCCCCCATTCATTTTAATTCTTCTATGCAACATGACTAATGTGAAAATGTGCTTAATAAGAATATACGTATAGAAACCATATAAGATTTCATGCCATTTTGGGGAGGGAAGTTGGGGGGAAAGAGGAGAAAAATCTAAGACTTAAGAAAGTGATTGTAGAAAACTGAAAACAAATAAATAAAATTTTAAAAAACAGCTCCCCTTCTTACTTGCTATCTCTGTTGATGTTGGGGGTTTTTTTGCCTTCTTTTGTATCCTCAGTGTTTAGTATAGTGCCTGACACGTAGTAGGTGTTTAATATATGCTAATTAATTGACTCACTCACAGGGTAACTATCCATTTTTTTAACATCTGGTCTTCTGGTTAAAAAGGTCTTCCTTACATAGAGTCATTGTTGGAACCATACTGTAAACTTCTACCCTGGTTTTACATTCTGAAAATAAACACAACAAATTTTATACCACTTCTACCAGATAGTCATCTAAATATCTGAAGACAGTGATCATTCCCCACAGCCTCCAATGCTATTATAATATGAGTTTTCTCATCAGAGTAGGCAGTTCCACTTCCTTCTCCCATTACTCATATGGCAAGTTTCTAGACCCTTCATCATCCTGGTTCCCTTCTCTGGATACCTTCCAGTTCATCGATATCTCTCTTGAAATGCAACACCCCGAAATTAACTTAAAACTCTTGGTTGAATGATGGAGAGTACAGCAGGAGTCTTATTGCCCTTGATCTGGGCACTGTCTTTTTATTAAAACAACTTAAGGTTATATTGTATTATTTTTTAGTCACAACAACACACTGCTGACTCATATTAAGCATATGGTCCTCTAAAAATTCCCAGTCTTCTTTCACATAGATTACTATTAAGGTACATTTCCTCCCTCTTTTTTCTTGTGCCATTG